>NC_056741.1:903401577-903774077 GCF_019279795.1 Protopterus annectens | reverse complement strand
TTTTCACGTACCATGTACTTTAAAGAATCCCATAGGCCCCCAGGCCAAGTCTGAAGGTTCTATGGTGAGTCTCAAAAGTGGCCTGGGCTAGTCTGCATGGTACCCCAAACTGTGGTATGCCTCCCTTTCCCACCAAGAGAGCTTTCCTTTATACAGGGGATTACAGCAGTGGGTGTCACCAATGGCTGGGAGTACTGACATCACTTGTTCCTGAGTTATTGATGCAACTTCATGTGCAGTTATGCTAAAGGAATGATTAGAATGGATTAAGTACCAAATAACCCAAGACTCAAAGGAACTCCCACTTGTAGTAATGGTAGCCTTAGCCAAGGTGTTCTGGAGAAAAGTCAGAAAGGGTACTTGTCCTCTCGTAGGAAGGCCTTCTGTAGTTCTGTGCCAACAGTGCCCCCCTAAGCAAACTACCCTCCATGCTACAGTTAGGTTTGACTTGACACTGAGTGAAAGGCAGTGTTTAAAGGCATGTAAGAGTAAAAGTAAAGGCCCTCAGACTCTTTTCCAACGAGTCTGTATTAGGCAGCTGTCCAGATATTGGTAAATGTGGAGGACCCTTGTCCTGCAGAATGCTCTTACCTGACCATTTAGTGACCTTCATTGTAGACTTAATGCCCAAGGGAAAGGAGGTGAACTGAACATGATCCCTCCCAGTTTTAATCCCTAGCTGTGGGAATACATAAAACGGGCAAACTTCAGGTCCAGGATAAATAAGAAATCAAAAGGGGACAGTAGAAGCAGAATATTTTAAATGCTCAGCATTTTGAATTTTGTGATAATTCAAGAGCGTATGTCTTGAAAGATCCAAAATAAGTCAATATGTGCCTTCTTTCATTGGCACTAACCTGGATGAAATCCTAAATTCTCTTCCCCTTTTAGTACTTGCTCTATGGCCCCTGACACAGCATTTATTTTAGCAGAGACAGAACCACAATCAGTTGTTTTTTTCAGCCCTGCAGGGATAACCAGCAATACTGGTTTATTTAAGAACTGTAACATGTACCTTTGGCTCAGGATGTTTTAGACTTAATTTGTCTTGGAAAATGATTCTCATTCTGAAACAGTCCTAGATGCCCCTTGTATCGAGATTATGGGTTTAGGGTTATGAAGGACTACAGTGGGAATTTTAGAGGTAGGGAAAGGAGTAGCCAGGCCGAGTCATGGGTATTCCCCTCCATCAGTCATTGCTCTGGGGGCACCAGGCTTTTCTTTAGATTTTGCTTGCTACTCTTAACTTTACCTGAACCTCTTACCCTTACTAGGCTCCTTTTCCTCTTGCTTAGGGTATGAAAGTTAGGATTTAGCAGAGTAATTTACACCAAATTTAGGTGGCTGACGGATTCTTCCCCATGTCTTCTTCCACCCGTCTTTGGAAGACACACACAAGCAGAAGACCTGATGAAGAGTTTTGCATGCAATGGTGTATATACTAGCTCTGCTCTCACATGGTCTGGTATGGTCTATGTCTGGCAGCCAGACACATCTTTGAAAAACTTACCCTACGATCAGCTGCCTTATGTGATGCATCCACTGTATCATATCCACACATTTTACATTATCTGACACCCTGGGCAGAAAGGTCACAAAATTCAATCATCTCTTGCCTCACAGCCTGGTCAGTGATCCCCTCAGTCTTGGACCTCATGTTATCCAGCAGGGATTGCTGGTAATTTAACCTATGGCTCTGGCAGTTCAGAGCTCTGAATGACAGAGTAGCAAATGTTTTCTTGCCAAACTGCTTTAGAAACCTATTCTCCCCATCAGTGGGAATGAGAGCCCTGGATGTAGTCAAAGAGGAGCCCTTAATGGAACCCAGCGACAACACTGCTGGAGAAGCAGCTAGGCTCTTGTCTCTGGCAGACTCATGAAAGCTCGACAGGGCTGAAAATAATCTCTGGAATTCCACTGGTACTACTTCTTGTGAAGGTTAGCACAATATCTAAATCCTAGTGGGGAGAATAGGGGATTTTGCCTACGTAAACCATCTCATCATCCCCTGTACCTGGGTATTAGAATCTTCCCAAAAGGGGGGTTCTATCCTTCTCTTAGAAAGAACCCCGGATACCTCAAATTGTAAAAGCTGGCTATATAGACTTAAGGAAGCTCAAAGCCCTCAGTCAGTCGGAAAAGTTTTTGTAAACAAGCCTGGTAGGTGAACTGGGCTGGGGATCTGCTTGTCCAGTCCAGGCTAGCAGGCAGTGGTTTCATCGTCAGTGCTTTTGGTCACATTTTCACAGAAGGATCAACCAAAGGAATCATGGATTGTTCGTAGGGGACCAAAACCTCCGCATGGTCTCCATGATCCTTCTCATGATCAAAGATCCAAGGGTAACTACCCTCACCAAGTGTCAGGGGGCTCAGAGAGGGCTCAGAGATCGGCAACCTGGTAATTGCTTCAGTGCTGGAGGATGTGACAACAAACAAAAGCACAGCAGCCTGTGAAGCAGTCATGCCAGGGACCTAAGCCAAAAACAGCTCTGAATAAGGAGGCTATGAAAGCACCTCATCAAGGTCATTGTCACTGAAACTAGGGAAACTGATTGCTTTAGTTGGTCTGTCAGTTCCTTATAATTCTTCTTGCATTGTTTATTCAAGTACTTGTTCTTCAGAGGTACATTGTCATGGCCCATACCTCAGTGGCACAGGACCAGATGCACTCCAACTTAAGAGCTGCAAATTCCTGAACAGTTTCAGCTCTGCTTCTGAATGTCTTTAGGGTGAATATGGCACAGAGCAGATAGCCACCCATGATGTACTCTGGGCCAAAAAAAAAAATACAGCATAAATGAAAGTCCTTAAGAGGAATTTGTTCATCAAAAATCTATGCAGTTATTTATTTCTTTATTTCCACATAAGAATTCCTGTCAGACATTAGCCTGAAAACAAATGCAACTAAAAGATGGAAAAGAATAACCTTATGAAGTACTTATCCTTTTGAAAGCAAGCCAAACTGCTTAAATAATAATGTTCAAATAGCATGCAACCATAACTGAAAGGCAAGAAAAATCTGAAGGTGGTATCGGCAAACACTCCTCTTATACTGACATGCTGACATTAGAGTAGGATGAAGTTCTCCAAAACCACTGGGTAAAGTACAGTTCTGGAAGTTGGAAAGACTGCTGGTCTACTTGCATTTATGATAGCACAATGATGATGACTGCAAAAGTGAACAGTATGATTAACATCTCCAGTGACGCCCACATAAGATATCAAACTGAGGCCCATCTGACCAAAACTGTCAATAGTTCAGGTGAATGTTATTGAAAAGAGTAGGAAAGTTTGCTGGTGCCCTGGCCAAATTTCCTCTCATCCATATGAATACCACACCTTGGGTCCTCCTTGAAGAGAGGTTGTTGGTCTAGTAAGACAAACCTGGTCAACAAAAGATAAACAAACACACAATAGCAACATCCCTCGTATCACTTCACGTTTAATATAAACTCAGTGCTCTACAGAAAGTAACACAAAAATCAACAATTAACATGACCAGCAAAAGTTACAGGATAACCTCCACAAACACTAACAGACAACATGCATAACAGCAGGATAAAGTTATGTCTGACCTGGGGTAGGGAAAGGTCATTATGTGCCCTCCCACATCTTGTTTAACATTATAATACCATGGTCACTCAACCTTTGAGAATGGAAATTACTTAGTTTTTTAGTAACTATCGTATGACCTCAGAAGCAGAATAAAAAAGTCACATGGAACTGCAGTTCTTCACATGAAGGGTGTGGGATGCCTGCCACCCTGCATTAATTCAAGAAAAAAGGTCTTTTAAATTAAAAGGTAAAAATTATCTTCCTACTTGTTTTTCCACAGTATTTTTTTTTTTTTATGTTTTGGTCTTTTCAGTCACTTTTATTGCCATTACACTGGTTTTATACATGTGATCCATTAGAAGGCCTATGATTCTTAGGCACTTAACACATGCACCTGCTAGTGATGAATGACTAACTAGAAAATCATGGGAAGCAGGGAGAAATTTCCTAAAGCTGAGTTTTTTCAACTGGAAGAAAGTGATAAATGTCTATTGTATAGATAAGTTCTATGTAACAACCTCTTTCCGAAACAAATTGTATGACTTGACAAAACAGCAATCTACATAATTTGTACTTATTTTCTTATATCGGTGTACTTAAAAGTACTTAAAAAAAAAACAAAAAAAAAAAAAAACAAAACAAAGGAAAAGCAGTGAATAAACAGACTTGACAATAAATAATTTTACCTTGTTGATTTCAGCTGTACTTCATCTTCCTCTTCATCGTAAGGACCACACTCTGGAAGCATTCGGTGTGTTGAGGCCAGGAAGTTAAAGATGTCAAAAGTATTTTTTCTGGAAGAGGAAAAAGACTCAATAATGGCTGCTCTGATTATCTAAAGAAACAGTATTACTTCACTACAACCCTCGCAAGAATACTTCTCTTAGCCTCAGCAGGAAAATAATTGACTTGGCTAAAATTATTTTTCTTGGTCTTCCTGGTCTTGAGCCTGCAATCAAGCTCTTTTTGCACTCTGTTGCTCATTCATTTCTCATCACCCTTAGTAACTCATAACATGGGGATCCCCAGTCTCTATCAGAGACCTGCAAGCCAACTCTTCAGTCTTTGTCAGCCTGTAACAAGGAGTGAGATATGAACAGACAAGAAAGCCATCATCCAGGCAGCCACAGTACATAGCTAGGATTTTCAAAAAGAGTTATGTACTTACCATAACTTGGCATCGGTGTTATCCTATGTTATCCTATGTCTTGGATCTGACATCGTATCAGAGCCAGCAAAAAAATACAACAGTCGGATCCAAGGCTCTGGCTCCTCCCTTTCTCATAATGCCCTGCTACTCTCTAATCCCCAGATCGAGTTTGCCATCATACTTCTGTGCTATTCCTATCAAAGTATAGACACCTACTCCAACTTCCTCTGACTGTCCACCAGGAGGGAGATGGTGGGTGGGAAATGTGATGAATGAAGACATAAGATAACACAGATGTGCGTAACTCTTTTTGATGTTATGCATGTCTTCATTCATCACCACAGGATCAGAGTCCCCAGCTAACAAACATCCTGGGAGGCCCTAAGGAAGGACATGCTGGAGGACTGTGGAACCAAAGGAAGCCCTGCTCCTGGAAACTAAATCCAGTTTGTAATGGGATATGAAGGTGTGAGGATTGGATGAAGTGGCACCAGCGCAGATATCATTGATAGAGAGCCTTGCTACGAAGGCTGAAGAAGTGGCCACAGATCTAGTTGAATGGGCCCTAACACAACCCAGAATCTCCAGTTAATTCAGATTGTAGATCATTGTGATATAGCTAGAAATCCACTTGGAAATAGTGACCTTGGAGACTGGGAGGTCATGCCTGTTCTCAGAGAAAGCTACGAAAAGTTGTTCTGACCTACGAAATCCCTTAGTACTATGCAAATAGAACCGAAGCTGTCTGTGAACATCCATGATATGAAGGATAAACTCCCCCTTGTTGGAATAGTTAGGGAAAAACACTAGAAGCTAAATGCACTGACTAAGGGTTGACTGGGAAGCAACCTTGGGGAGAAAGGAAGGATTCTTTCTCAGATATACTCTGCCCTTGTGAAAGGTCATATAGGGAAAGAGCTTGCAATTCAGAAACCCTTCTAGCTGAACTGATGGCGACCAGAAAGGACATTTTCCAAGTCAGAAACTTGAGATTACAGGAAATGGCAGCTTCAAAGGGGCTCCTAGTCAGAGACTGCAGAACCGACGCAAGGTCTCAAGGAGATGAAGGGCCCTTAACTGGAGGACGAAGAAGGAAGACCTCTTTCATAAACGCCTTGCAAAGCCTAGATGAAAAGGTGGTTTCAGTGCTCTTGTGGACATTGCAGTGGTAGCATTGTCGCCTCACAGCAAGAGGTTCTCTGGTTTGATTCTCAGCTGGGGTGCCTTCTGTGCGGAGTCTACATGTCCTCCCTGAGTTCATGTGGGTTTCCTCCGGGTGCTTCGGTTTACTCCCAAGTTAGAATGACATGCATCTGAAGTGTCTCTTCCCCGGGCCTCCACTGAAAATTGGCTTTGTTCCAAGTTGGACTTTGCTGGTTAATAAGAAGTTATCTACTCACCATAACATTCCATCTGAGTAGGTATCTTCATTTGTCTGCAACCTTTGGGTATTGGATCCGATCTTGGATCTGAGCCGGCAACTTATTTCACAGCTAATAGATCCGAGCTCCTAGCTCCTCCCCTTATCCATAACCCCCTGCTAACCCTGACTGACCTTAGATCAAGTTTGCCCATATATAAGCAGCTAACAGGCTAGATACATCCCGAAGGAACTAAGGAAGGGACATCCAGAACTAAAATCCGAAGGTCAGGGGGAAGAAGGGGGGGGATGGTTGCAGACAAATGAAGATACCTACCCAAATGGAACGTTATGGTGAGTACATAACTTCTTAATCTGAAGTAGGAACTTCATTTGTCAGCAACCTTTGGGACAGAGTCCCCAGCTACCTAGATCTTGGGTGGCCTTCATGGAAGGATGTTCCGGAGCACTGCGGAGCCAAAGGATGCTCTCCCTCTGGAGATAACATCCATCTTATAATGGTTGATAAAAGTATGGGATGAGGACCAAGTAGCTGCAGAGCAAATATCATCCAACGACACTCTAGACCTAAAGGCAACAGAGGTAGATATAGAACGAGCAGAATGCGCACGTACTGCCTGAGGTGCGGGCCTTCCAGAACTTTCGTAGGCCAAGAGAATGCACTGTGATATCCATCGTGACAGTGACTTTAGAACAGATTTGCCTAAGTTAAATTTGGCAAAGGAGATGAACTGGTCAGACTGTCTATGACCAGCCGTCCTATGAATGTAGGAGCGCAGTTGTCTGTGCACATCTAACGAATGCAATTTGTATTCTCCTTTGTTTTGATATTTAGGACAGGCAGGTTAACACACTGATATTCGCCTCTGAGGCCACCTTAGGAAGAAATGAGGGATTGGTCCTGAGGTATACTCTATCCTGGTGGAAGGCCAAGTACGGGGGTTTTGCACAAAGGGCCTGAAGCTCGGAAACTCTTTTCGCTGAAATAATAGCGACCAGGAATGCCGTTTTCCAGGATAAGTACTTAAGATCAACTGAAGCGGCAGGTTCAAAAGGGGGAGCTGTCAAGGCCTGTAAGACTAGTGATAAATCCCAAGGGGGTACAATCTCTTTGATAGGGGGTCTGAGCAAGAAGGTACCCTTGAGAAAGGTTTTGCACAATTTTGCCGTGATCAAAGGCCCTGATTCATGTCCCACATGGTAATGAGAAACAGGTGCTAGTTGAACCTTGACCGTTGAGCAGCTAGCCCCCTGATGAAAAAGACCTGTAAGGAACTCTAACACAGTCGGCAAAGTACAGTTGTGTACACTTACCATAAATGTAGATGTTAAGAGTGTCTTCACTGTTGCAGTCATGACTGTAGGGTTCTCCCCTGCCGGCAGGCAGTCCTCGGTCGGCCAGAATCCCAAAGTCTGGGTCCGGCGTCGGCTGCTCAGCCATGCTCCCTGATGTCAGAGCGCCAGGAGTACAAAGCTGACAGCCGACGCCATGTTCTCCAGTTTTTCTTGCCCCAGATGTCAGGTGTTCCAAAATGAGTAAGATCCCATACCCTTTGCAAATACACCTCAGAAGAAGGGCGAAGAAGGGAACCACACAAAAGAAAAAATAAGAGGGGACAGGAGGGAGGTAAGCAGACTGCAACAGTGAAGACACTCGAACATCTACATTTATGGTAAGTGTACACAACTGTACTATGTTCATCGTGTTTCACTGTTGCAGTCATGACTGTAGGGTTGAATCCCAAAGCAGAATAAAAGGGAGGTGGTCATAAAGTAGAGGGGGCAGCTAAAAGGCCCTGCAAGACTGCAGAAGCAAAGCCTGCCCTAGACTTAGAGTAGAGAGGTAGACTGTAGTGCTTAGAAAAAGTATGCAATGCACTCCAAGTTGCAGCTTCCAAAATGTCTTTGGTAGGAACTCCCCTGAGGAAGGCAGCAGCTCAGGTAGAGTGAGTCCTTATACTCCCTGGGATTTGATTTCCATGGTGTGAATAGCAAAACCTGATTCCATGAGCAATCCATTTAGAAATGGTCTGTTTTGAAATGGCTTTACCTTGGGATCTTGAAGCATAAGAAACAAACAATTGCTCTGATTTCCTGATGTCCTTGGTTCTGTCCAGGTAAAAACGTAGTTGTCTGTGTACATCCAAGGAATGCAAGATCCTTTCCCCCTTATTTTGAGGACTGGGGAAAAAAGTTGGCAATTGAATAGTTTGATTTAAAGCCACTTTGGAAACCACCACTGTCTTGATGAAAAATAATATAAGGTTCCACAGCCATGAGAGCTTGCAACTCTGAAACTCTCCTGGCAGAGGTCAGAGCTAACAGGATGGCTGTCTTCCAAGATAAAAACTTGATGTCAGATGTGGCAGCAGGCTCAAAAGGAGGTAAGGTGAGTTTTTCCAAAACATAGTTGAGATCCAAAGCAGGAATGGGTGGAGATCTAGGGGGCCTTAATTTCTTACCTCCTCTGAGAAACTGTCTCATGAGCTGGTGAGAAAAGACTGGAGGGTCTGTATTATAATGAGCAGAAATAGCACAGGCATGTATCTTTATGGAAGAGAGAGAGAGACCCTTATGTAAGAGGTCTGTCAGGTAAAGTAAAATCAGAGGAATGTTAGGAATAAGAGGATCCGAATCCTGAGCCTGCATCCAGGAGCAAAATCTTTTCCATTTTCCTGCATAAGACTTTCTAGTGTTAGGACGTCTGGCTTCTAAAATGACATCCATAACCTGCTTGGGTAGGAGAAAATGAATCATACACCCTGGATTAATCAGGCCGCCAGGCTGAGTTTTGACATGGGAGTGCAGAACCTGACCCTGGTGTTGGGACAGAAGGTTCGGAGTCTGTGGTAAAACCCAAGGGGGCTCCAGAGAAATGTTTTTCAGTGTTGGGTACCAAAACTGTCGAGGCCAATTTGGGGCCAGCAAAATTATCATCTTGGGCTTGTCCTGTTTGATCTTTAATAACACCTGTGGAAGAAGAAGTAGAGGCGGGAAGGCATACCCAGAGAGGTTTCTCCAACTGAATGATAGTGCATCCACTTTCCAAGCTAGTTCGTGGAATGTCCTGGTGCAAACAATCTGTAGCTGATGATTGAGGTGGGATGCAAAGAGGTCTATGTGAGGACATCCCCAGACTGCAGTAATCATCTTGAATATTTCGGTGTCCAGCATCCATTCGTGTGGGTCCGACAGGTTTCTGCTCAGACTGTCTGCCAGGAAGTATTGCTTCCCTGGTAGAAACTGAGCTTGAAGGTCCAGTTTGCAAGCTAGAGCTGTGTTCCATAGATTCATGGCTAGTCTGCAAAGGGGATAGGGATGCGATCCCCCTTGCTTGTTTATGTACCACATAACTGTGGTGTTGTCTGTCCGTATCAGTAGTTGTCCTGGTTGTAGAAGATTCCTGAAGGCCAATAGAGCATTCTGAACGGCTAACACTTCCTTTAAATTGATATGCAGGTGCTTCTGATCCTTTGGCCAAAGGCCCTGCAGACAGTTGCCCTGCAAATGGGCTCCCCATGCATAATCTGAGGCGTCCGTGGTTAGTATCTGGCTGGCTGGAGGCAGACTGAAGGGTTTTCCTTTGTTTAGAGTACATGCCTTGGACCACCAAAGGAATTCCTTTTGAAGACAAGGCAGGACGGTGATCTGTATGTCTAAACTGTGGCAATGCTGAGACCATACACTTTTTAGGTACCACTGTATTTTCCTCATATGTAGTCTTGCATATGGTACGAGAAGGATGCAGGAGGCCATGAAATGCAAAGCCTGCAGGAATTTCCTTGCAGATAGCTGAGTTAATGTTGCCAAGGTTTTGAAAGTTGAAGCCAGCTGTAATAGTTTTTCGTATGTCAGAAATGCCATCTGGGCTGTTGTGTTTAGAAGAGCACCCAGAAAAGTTCTGTTGTGAGGGTGTCAAATTCGACTTTTTTATGTTTACAGTGAATCCCAGGAACTTGAGAAGTTTCTGAACAAATTCTAGATGCTGGAGTAAGACATCCTTGTTGTCTGCCTGAATAAGACAGTCGTCCATATAAGGGTAAATCTGAATTCCCTTGAGTCTGCAATAAGCTACTACTGGAGCCAGGCATTTGGTGAAGACCCTGGGCGCAGTAGACAATCCAAAGGGCAGCGCAGAGAATTGATAGTGCCTCGATCCGGCCTTGAACCGGAGGTATTTTCTGCACTCCTGCCTGATGGGAATGGGTAAATAAGCCTCCTTTAAATCCAAAGTTACCATCCATGCATTTTTGGTCAGCATTGGAAGTAGCTACTGTAGAGTAAGCATCTTGAATTTGGTATCTCGAGAAAAGTGTTCAAGACTGACAGATCCAGAATGGGTCTCCATGAATTTTGCTTTCTGGGGACTAGAAAGAACCTTGAGTAAAAACCTTGTCCCATTTCTGAAAGTGGAACCAGTTCTATGGCTTTCATAGCCAAGAGAGCTTCCACCTGGTTTAAGGCCTCTAACCATTGATGTTTTGGAAGATCTGGCCATCCGCTTGGTCTTGGTAGGGTATGAAAATGGAATTTGTAACCTCTTGAAACCACATCCAGAACCCACTTGTCTTGGGTTATATGGGTCCAATTTAGGTGAAAAAGACAAAGTTTTCCTCCGAGAGGGGCTTCCAGGCAAGAAGTTCCTGCAGCCCAACAGAGGGAGTCATTGAGCCTGTTTTCTATGAGCTTGCGACCTGTCCTCTCCTCCCCTAGGGGTGGAAGCAGTCCACTGTCTTGGTCTATAAGAGGCTTGCATTTGAGGCCTTCCTCGGGAGCGTCTGTATCTACCCCTCTGAGGCCTGTCTGAATTGGGAAAGGACCAATTTTTTGTAGGCCAATTCCTACTAAATCTGGGTGGCTGTACTTGTAAGAAATCTTTAACCGTTTGCATGGATTTTGCAGTGTCCTCCATCTTCTTTAACACCTCTTCAGCCTTAGATCCAAACAAAACATTATGCTGAACAGGAGCATCCAATAACTTAGCTTTTACTTGATCTGGCAAGTTTTGTTCATTTAACCAAGCATGCCTTCTAATGACTGTGCCAGAGGCAGCAGCCCTACAAGAAGCCTCCAAGGCATCAAATCCACAATGTAAACCACGTTTCCCAACTTGTTCAGTGGCATGCATTAAGTCATGTAATTCCTTATCATCTGCACAGGTGGAAATGGAAGTTAGCTTTTGTTTCAAAACAGACAGAAGAAATTGCTGGTATTTCAGCATATGAAATTGACAGTTTAAAGCCCTAATAGATAAAGTAGCAGAAGTGTACACTTTTTTGCCCCATCTTTCTAAAGATCTGGAATCCTTCTCAGTGGGAATGGGGTTTTTAGCAGTAGCAGCCTTAACCCCCTTAGGGCCCTGGGAAATGGTTTCAGGATCAGCAGTAGGATTCTTGTATAAAAACTGGTGGGAATCAGGAACCCTATAATATCTGTCTGGCTTAACAGGAGCTGGAGGAAAAGAGTCAGGAGTTAAGTTAGCCTCCGAAAAAGCATCATCCACAATATCCAAAATAGGAGTGATAGCCAGGGGTCTATGTTGGGGAAGAAGAAGAAAATCCCTAAGTCTTTTCTTAGATTCCGAGTACTCCTGTCCTTCCCAGTGAAAAAGTTCCCTCATTTCATGCAACGTTTCCCCAAAAGAGAAATCCTCAGGTGGAGAAGCTGAAGGAATGGATTCCTCAGCATCAGAATCCTCATAAGGAGGGAAAGAATATTCCTGGTCAGAAGAAGAAACTGAAGAAACAGAAGCCTGATCAGAGGAGTCATAATACACTTTCTGCCTTGGCCTTTTATCTGGAGGGGGATGTGAACCCCTAATCATAGTAAGCAAGTCCTCCGCCATCTTAAGTAACTGTTTCTGAGACTTGGGTCCCGGATCAGAAGAGGCCTGGGCTGTATTCTTTGATTTGGAAGGATTATTTGCCTTTGTCTTTGGCTTTGCCTTTATTAGAAGCTGAGTAGGCCTGAAAACCCCTTTGGAAGCCGGTACCTGCACAGTGGCTCCGGACCCATCCGAAGGAGCATTGTCCGAAGGTCCTGCAACAGAAATATTCAAAGGCCTAGTTGGCTCCTCGTGGGAGTCCGTTTCGGCCATCGGTTCCGAAATGGCCGATGACGGCTGCAAAAGCACCTCAATGACGACGGCCGAACCTGAAGCTGGCTCTGCTTGTACAATATCGTCTTTATCCTTGCGTCGTTTGTGAACTCCGGTAGCCGGAACAGTGTCCGATGACATTTTGTAATTAAAACGCCTATAGAAGTAATGAAATGCAAAATCGTACCTTCGTTTAATCGTACGTTGATTAAATCTAGCACAAAACCGACAACTAGCTACGTCGTGGTCAGGGCCTAAGCAAGGAATACAGTAAGAATGAAAATCCTTATGAGGTATTTGCTTCCCACATGAAATACAATTAACTTTTTCTGACATCGGACTGGAGCAAGAAAAAAGTTTCCCCAACGGGGTACTTAGCTTTGAGTAGGAGAAGAAAGTCTTCGGACTGAAGTACGTTTAGAAAAAAAAAATTGTCAGGAGTCAGCCGACCGGCACTTGCGAACTGCTATCACCGCACGGCAAGAAAGACTGGAGAACATGGTGTCGGCTGTCAGCTTTGTACCCCTGGCGCTCTGACGTCAGGGAGCATGGCTGAGCAGCCTAGGCCAGACCCAGACTTTGGGATTCTGGCCAACCGAGGACTGCCTGCTGGCAGGGGAGAACCCTACAGTCATGACTGCAACAGTGAAACACGATGAACATCGGTGCTGTGAAGGGATCTAAATTATGATGCTCCACCCAGATGGAGAAACGCTTCCACTTACTGCGATAGACCCTTCTAGTGGAAGGTTTGTGTGCCGTTACTAGTACAGCTTTAACTGGGGAAGAGATACTGGGAGTCCTGACTAGGACTGGAACTGGATCAGCCAAGCTGTCAGCTTTAGGCTGTCTAGATTCGGGGTTGGGAGACCTAGTGGGTGAGATATTAGATCCGGTAGGAGATCCAGAATCCAAGGAGGATTCACCAGGTGAGACCACAGGTAAGGGAACCACGTTTGACGAGGCCAGAATGGGGCAATGAGGATCATTTTGCTCCCCAACCGACTGGTTTTTTGTATGAGTTTCAGCATCAGGGGTAGAGGAGGATACGCATAAAGCAGACCGGGAGGCCAAGCATGCACCAGAGCGTCTCACGGGGATTCCCGAAGGGGGGAATTAGAGCGAAGTAGCTGTTGCATTTCGTATTTGAGGGAGAGGCGAAGAGATCGCAACAGGGCTGCCCCCACACGGCAAAAATCCGCTTCGCTACCTGGGGATTGAGACACCACTCATAATATGAAAGGATGGTGCAGCTGAATCTGTCCGCTAGTATGTTGGACCGTCCCGGAATGTGCGTTGCAATAAGAAAGCGGTTGGTGGAGATCGCCCATTCCCACACTCTCATGGCCTCTCGACAGAGAGGATAGGACCTGGTTCCCCCCTGTTTGTTTATGTACCAGACAACTGACATGTTGTCCGTCTGTATCACAATAGTTCCTACCGGAAGAAGGTTGCGAAGTGCCTGCAAAGCCAAGAGCACCGCCCTCATCTCCAGAACATTGATATGCAAAGAGGTCTCTGTGTCGTTCCACGTGCCTTGGACCATCCTGCCTGAGCAATGCCCCCCCACCCGAGGCGAGAGGTGTCAGTGGTCACCGTGGCGAGGGGGAAAGGCGTGGAGAAGGGACGTCCCGTATGGAGGTCCAGGGAGTGGAGCCACCACAAGGGAGCCCTCCTGCAAGCCCTGTTGAGGGGAATAGGATGGCTTAGGGGGTGGTGTAGAAAGGACCACTGGACTTGAAGGGTCCACTGCAGGACCCTCATGGTGAGACGAGCCAACGGCAGAAGAGTGATTGCCGCCACCATGGAACCTAGAGCCCTCAGGACCAACTCCGCCGGTGGAGCTTCTAATTGGAGGATGGCCCGCACATGAAGCCTCAGACTTTGCAGTCGTTCCGCAGTCAGGAATGCTAGAAGGTACCTCGTGTCTACTTTGGCTCCTATGAACTCCATCACCTGGGACGGTGCAAGAGAGGATTTGTCCATGTTGATAGTGATGCCCAGCCGGGGTCAAGTCGAAGGAAGTAGTCCCTGGCTGAGCAGAGTAGATGCCTTGTTGGGGCTGTCAGGAGCCAGTCATCCACGTATGGAAAAACCTGTATTCCCTGGAGTCTCAGGTGGGCCGCTATCACTAATACTTTGGTAAACACCCTGGGGGCTGTGGTGAGACCAAAGGTAAGGACCCTGAACTGGTAGTGACTGGCTCCCAGCCGGAAGCGGAGAAACCATCTGGATCGTCTGTCCATCCGAATGTGGTAGTACGCATCCTTGAGGTCTATTGAGCACATCCAGTCGTTCTCCCGCAGAAGGGGGAGGATGGATTGAAGGGTGACCATCCGGAATTTTTGTTTGGTTACTAACAGGATCAAAGAAGAAAGGTTGAGGATTGGCCTCAAGTCCCCCGTCGTTTTTGGCACCAAAAAGAACCTGGAGTAAAACCCTAATCCAAACCGGCCTGGGGGGACAGGTTGGATTACTCTTTTTTCAAGGAGCTGCCGAATCTCTGCAGCTGCTACCTCCCTCTGATCGGGTGGTACATCGGGGAGGTTTCTGATTTTGGGGACGTGATACAGGGGAATGTGGTAACCTCTGGATATGATGCGAAGCACCCAGCGATCCATTGTGATGGACTCCCAATTTGCCAGGTGCCTCGAGAAATGGCCCCCCGACTGCCTCCAGAGTGGAGCAGTCGGCCCACCCCTCAGGGTTGCTGCGTGGGCCAATCAGAAAAGGATTCTCTGGACTCAAAATTTTTCGGGCCCCCCCTCTGCCTCTAGGGCGGCATCCTCCCTGTCCTCCTCTGCCACGGAAGGACCGGTTGTCTGGAGCAGGTTGGGAATGCTGCGATTTTCGGAACCACATCTTCTTCTGTCCCTTTTGGTTCTTGGAAAAGGACCTCTGGCGAGCAGAGAAGCGGACTCCGACGGCAGACAGCGCCTTCCCTTCCTTTTCGCTCTGGACTAAAGTCTTGCGAACAGTCTTGCCAAATAATGCAGAACCATAAAAAGGGGCATTTGCAAATGACACCTTGAAGGGTTCAGCGAAGTCACAGTGTTGGAGCCAGGCCTGACGTCTCATGACTAGGCCTGCTCCGCTGGCTCTAGCGGCTCCCTCAGTGGCATGGAATAAAACCCGCATAGAGGTATTCGATATTGATCTTAGAGTGGCCATGCGAGTGGAATACAACTGCTTGTCTTCTGCCGACATGGACTCTGGGGGGAAGCAGTGTACTCTTTGATAAGGTCTCACTGCATCCTAATGACATGTGCCATGTAGTTCAGGGACCTTAATGAGAAGGTCGCTGAACTAAAAACCCACTTCCCTAGGCGATCCATCGAGCGGGACTCCTTGCTAGGTGGATGCACAGAGGGGCTCTCCTGAGCTAATTCCCTCTTGGTGGCTGCCGCCATCAACATGGCATCTATGGGGGGACCCTTGCTCCAGTGGGACTTCTCTGAAGGGGGGCTCAGAATCCTATTGGGGCATTTGGAAACTGGCTCCACAGTGTCCATCTCCTTCCACGCCCTGGTGGTAATTAGGTCCACCAGGGGGTCGGCCGGAGAGGACACCCAAGAGGTAGACGGGCCTGCTTCGAACGCCTCCAGGAACATGGATTCGTCAGAGGAAGCCTTGGGGGCAGACCACCCCCCCCCCGATCCTAAGCATTTTCATGATGTCTCCGAAGGAGACATCCTCGGGGGGTGATCTTGGGGAGCCTTCCCAGTCATCCAAATCCGTATCTTCTGTTAAGGACTTGGGGGAGTCCACGTGCCTCCTCTTACACTTCCGCTTGTGAGGAACATCCTCGGGGGAGCTGTCCGAGGAGGACTCTACAGCAACGTCATGTTCCAGTGGAATGACCTGAGACGTCAAAGCAGGCTGTCCCTGAGGCCGAATGACGGAAGCCTGACCCAAACGAGAGGGAGTGCGGGATGGAGCCGTAGCAGGGAGCGGGTGCCTGGATGCCCTCAACAGTGTCCTCTCCACCACCTCGAATGCCGAGGGAGAGCCGCTCTCAGTGGGATCCAAGAGTCGACCCTCGCCCGGATCGGAGCCGGAGCAGAGACCAACGGATCCGAGAAGCCAGTGTGCTCTGACCTGGACGGAGCCGAAGGCTCACTAAACCCCCCGGATCCGAAGCTCAGAGCACGACTCCGAGAGCTCTGATCCGACAAGGATGGATCCGGCAAGGTCGAGGGGAGAGTCGGCGCCTAAGTACCAGATACTGTCGGCGCCGACCCGACCCCGGCTCCGACGCTGCCCGGCTCCGAACGCTCCAAACCCAGGAAGCGGGTCGGAGAAGGAGCTATCGGGGCAAAATAGGGTGTTGAGCCCCCCCCCCCGGAGGGGGGGAGGCAAGAGCACTCCCATCTGCATTTGGGCCTGGATGAACCTTCTCATCACATGGTCCAAATCTGCTTCCGACAGGCTGCGTGTTAATCTCAACGAGGCCACCGAGGCAGGTCGGGAGTACCACCTTGACCTCGATGGATATCGGGTCTCCCCCTCCTCGGGACCCGGTGAAAAGCATGGAGACCGGGTTCGAGAAGGAGGAGACCTAAAAGACCAAGAGGGAGAAGCCCACTTAGCTGGAGGGGCCAACGCGGAGGCCTCGGCCCTCCGCTTGTGGTGCTTCTCCCTCTTCTTTTCCTTCCTGGTCTCCCCCTCCTCCGGCGCAGAAGCGGGAGTTTAGAGTCCCGGCCGGGGGGGGAGAGAGAGGCAGGAGTGGCTACTACCAAGGCCTGGGAGGAGGCCACAGAAGTACCGGAGGCCGAAGCCGAATCCGGAGGGGCAAAAGTCCTGCCAGGATCAGCTTCGACCTCCGGTCCTTCAGTGCCCTGGGGTTGAATGCAGCGCAAATTGCGCAACCAGAAGATAGGTGTTCAACCCCAAGGCACCAGACACACCTTGTGTGGCCATCCACCGGTGAGAGCTTATGGCCACACTCGGTGCACTTGGAAAAAAACAACTTTGGGGCCTCAGACATTTTTTTTTTTTGACAACAAAAAAACACTCACACACATAAGGCCCCAACTGACAGGAACACACTCACACAATACGAACCAGCGAAGGGAGGGGAGGAGAACACAAATTACCACAAAATATAATTAAATATAGGGTTTATAATACTAAGGAACCTAACCACACACACTTTAATGGGATTTATAAGAAATAAGTAATCAAAACCACTTATTTGAGCAGGAGCTCATAACCTAGCTGCTGAGTTTAAACATGGCAAACTAGATCTGAGGTCAGTCAGGGTTAGCAGGGGGTTATGGGTAAGGGGAGGAGCTAGGAGCTCGGATCTATTAGCTGTGAAATAAGTTGCTGGCTCGGATCCGAGATCGGATCCGATACCCAAAGGTTACTGACAAATGAAGTTCCTACTTCAGATCAAATGTTAAATTAATAAAATAAATAAATTAGAAATCAACTCCAACTGAAGCTTAATAGTGGAAAAACTTGTTCCTCTTGAGAAAGGGAGGACAAAAACAAAAATATATCTGGAACCAAAGCAGAAAAAGGGTCCAGATTCCTGCTCCTGGCCCAAATGGAAAACCTTTTCCATTTACTGCTGTACACTTTCCTGGCAGAAGGTTTTTGGGAGGCCAAAATGATGCGTTTGATGGGAGACGCTAGCCTGGACTGTTTAATCATCACTGGAAGTGGAGAAACCAAGTGGTTTGGCGAAGGATCCGGAGGTTTGGTAGAGGAAGCCCAACAGGTGGGAAAATCAGATACTGACGAGGATCCAATATCCATGGCGGATACTTCAGATGAGACCTGAAGGCCAGAAAGGGGCAATGAGAATTAGAGATATCCTCAGGCATTGAGCTTTCTGCAGGACCTTTGGTATTAAGGGGACAAGAGGATAAGCAAAGAAGAGACAAGGACGCCAATCGTAGACAATGGCGTCCCTTGGGGACTTCCCCTGAGGGGGACTCGGGGCGAAATACCGGCTGCAGTTGTGGTTGGAGAGGCAAAAAGGTTGCAGCACGGTTGACCCCACCAGTCAAAAATTTGATTCGCCACTGAAGGATTGAGGGACAACTCGTGAGGACTCAAGATAGATCTGCTGAGCCTGTTGGCCAACATGTTGGAATCCCCAGGTATGTGCATTGCAGTTTGGACACAGCCCATTCCCACACTCTCATGGCCTCTCTGCACAATGGATAAGAGTGTGCTCCACCTTGTTTGTTGCCATACCAGACAACCAACATGCTTTCCATCCGAATTGCAATAGTCCCTAGAGGGAGGCAATCCTGGAAGGCTTGCAAAGATAGGAGAACTGCCCTCATCTCTAGGATGCTTATATGCAACTTGGTCTATACTGGGTACCATGTGCCTTGGATGTTCTTCTCCTAAAAATGCCCAAAATCCGAGTGACCTGCTCCCATATCAGCTGAATTCTGTGCAAAGGCAGAGTTGCAATCTCCAACATGGAGTCCAGCTGAACTACTATGAACTCCAACCATTGGGAAGAAATGAGGTTGGATTTTGCCAGGTTGACAATTATACCCAGCTGATGGAAAAGGGAAAGAAGAGCCAATTGTTGAGGTACGGGAAAGACCTGAAACCCCTGCAGATGCAGGTGAGCCGCTACCACTGCCATGCATTTGGTAAACACCTGGGTGGCCGTGGTGAGACCGAAGGGTAGGGCTCTGAGTTGATGATTGGCCCCTATCTGGAAGCGAATGTGTTTCCAGGAATGTCTGTCTATCTTGTTGTGATAACAGCAGTCCTGGAGATCTACTAAGCACATCCAATCATCCCTGCGTAATAGTGGCAGAATGGACTGAGTAGTGACCACCCAGAGCTTCAACTTCTTGACAATCAGATGAAGCTCACTATGCTCGCTATGATCTAAAATAGTAAGAAGGTCCCCAGTCTTTTTTGGCACTAAGAAGTGAGAATAAGTGCCGGATCCTCTGTCATGTTGGGACCTCTTGAATGGCTCTTTTTTGAAGAAGGTGTTAAAGTTCTTTGACGGCCAACTCCCTCTGACTGGGTGGAACATCAGGGGAAATAACTTCTGACTGGAGGGGGTTCTGAATATGGAATGAAATAACCCCTGGAAACTATGTTTAACACCCACTGATCAGAAGAGATTTCTGACCAGGATAGTGGGTGCAGGGAAATATGACCCCTGGCTGCCTCCAGGGCAGAGCAGCCAGGCAACGCTTCAGGAGCGCTGAAAGGGCTGCTCAGAGAAGAGTGTTCTCTGGAGCCCTGATTTTGCAGCACCGCCCCCTCCCACGAGGGAGTCATCGTTAATTGAAACCTCTCCCCCTGCCTCTGGAACAGGATTCATCCAGAGCATCTTGAAAGGGAGACTGAGCTTTATGGAACCACATCTTTCTGGTTCCCCAATGAGTCTTCATGAAGGACCTCTGGGAGGCCAAAAGCTTGATTCCTACCACAGTCTTCCCTTCCTGCTAGCTGCAGGTCAAAGTGCCCTTCACAGAAGGTCCAAAGAGAGTGGATCCATTAAAGGGGGCATTAGTAAATGATGTCTTTAAGGGCTCCACGAACCACCTGCACTAACATAGCCATGCATGACACCGCAAGGCAATGCCCATGCCAGCCGCTCGAGAGGAAGCTTCTACAGCACTAGAGATTAGCCTCATTGAGGAATTCACCAAAGAGGTCAGAGTGGCAACCTTGGGAGATATCTGCTTGACGTTCTCTGCCAGCAATAACTCTGCAAGGGAAGTGGAGAGCTCCTTGAACCAAATCCCTTTGGAGGCAGATGAAATGTGCCAAATAGTCACCCTCAGTCCGAAGGTAGCAGAGACGTATTCTCTCTTCCCAAAAGGGTCCATCGCTTGAGACTCTCTATTCGAGGGATGGATAGTGGAGCTCTGCTAGCTGCTCCTTCGTGGTGACAGCAACCATGATGGCATTGACTGGGATGTCCTTACTCCAGAATAACTGGTTTGCCAGGGGGGTAAGGAACTTACTGTCCCTGTTTGGAACATGCTCCACCGTTTCAGGATCCTTCCAGGCCCTGCTGGCAGTCAGGTCCAATAACTCGTCAGGGGGGGGGGGGGGCACAGGAGGTAGACGGGCCCATCCCGAAGCCTTCAGAAATATAGACTCCTCCGAAGACTGGGGTTGGAGAGACCATTAGAAGCTCAAGGATGTCTCCAAAGGATAAATTTATCAGGCGGAGATCTGGAGGACCCATCTCATTCCTCGAGGTCCCTATCCCCTGTGAGGGACTCCGCAGGGGAGTCTACATGCCCTCTCTTGCACTTTCTCTTAAGATGAATCTCCTCCACAGGGGGCTTCGGGGAGAACTCGGAAGAGACAGGGACTCTATCTGGGCCTTGAGAAAACTCATCATTATGTCCATGTCTGAGGGTAAAAGACTCCTAGACAACCTGCAGGAGGAAGAGGAGTGAGTGGTGACTTGGAAGGAGACCTTCCTGACCTACCGCTAGGCTCTGGGGAACTGATCAGATACCTCGGAGCAGATGGTGGTCTTTGCTTGGAGGTGGAAGGAACTGCAAGTTCCTCCAAGATGATAATTGAATCCGAAGGTCCTGTCAGACCTGAAGTCCTAGATGGCTCAGCGGTCTGATCCAACAAACTGGATGGATCCAGTACCGACACCACTTCGGTCAGATTCGAGGGCCTCTGAACTGAAGAGGACCTGAATCCGACCGAAGACTCCGCGGCTCTCGGCGCCGAAGACCTTGGATCGGAGGCAGACAGGGCTGGGATCAGATCCGGGGACTTAGGATCCAACAGCCGCATTTTCTTGGCAGGAATTGGCACAGAAGAGGTCTTCCTCTTTGGGTTTGAAGAGAAAGCCTTAGAGGGGGAAACAAAGGGGCCCCCTTGCACCAGACCCTTGAGAAGCAACTTGTTACGGCGTTCCGCTAAAGCCCTGGTGGTAAATGTGGCACAAAGGTTACATTCAACCTCCAGGTGTGAAGCGCCTAAGCAATAAACATATTCCTCGTGCGTATCATAATAAGGTATTTTCCGACCACAAGAGGAGCACTTTTTAAAGCCAGCAGGCCTGTCAGACATACTACACACACAAAGACCCATACTAACTACACTAAACAACAAACACAACCTCAAGCTCTTAACAGCTGACAAGGAGAAAAGGGTGTGAAAGTCCATGCACACAACTCACAAAGCTAACCTTCAACACTAAACAACCAAGGGGAGGGAGGTTCTACATTATAAAAACTAACTAGCTAAACTACTCTACACTAAACTACCACTAGGGAGACTTCTAAAGGAAATACAAGAAAAGGTTTTACTAAGCTAGCCAGAGCCAGTAAGAACACATCTGCAATACGAGTACGACAAACACGATATGGGGATTAGACAGCAGCAGGGAATTATGGGAGAGGGAGGAGCCAGAGCTTTGGATCCATCTGTTGTACGATTCGATGTCTGATCCAAACCCTGTGGTGATGAATAAAGACATGGATAATATCAGATCCCTTGTCTACACACTGCTCCCTGCAGGACTAGACACCGAGACATACCTACAATACCGTGCCCACACATGTACATGCTATTATCTGTTTGTCTAATACAGCACAGCTTGGTGGGTGCAGATGTCTTGGCCAGTAGCTGTCTGCTAGATCTCTTGCCTCTGCCATAAGCTAATCATGCAAGGAGTTCAGGCTACTGCCCCACCATTACGTGTTTGGGTTTTGGCCACTCACTCCCACCCTCCCTTGAGAGTACCCCAGTGTCCGAGTCACCATCAATCTTGCATCAACTGGATTGTAGCCAGGATTTTAACACTGGGTGCCACACAATGGTCTGCCTTAGTTAGATTTAACTTAACCTGAGCTGATAACCTAAAAACAGAAGCTATGTAGTGGATATTCATTACCCCAATTCAATCTACTTTGACTGATGGGAATTCGCTTTCCGATGGCTCTAACCCAGCAACTCAGCAGCTGCAACAATTTTAAAACTTTTAAACTACATCCCTGTTTCATACCTCTCAACCTCTTAGTGCAAAACATCTGGACAAATCTTAAAATAATGGGAGACAAAGACCCAAAACGGACATATTTTAAATACTGCTCTTATAAACTTAGACAGTTGCTAAAATTACATGATTGGTGTTAGCATGCATTTTCTGAAAGATATGAAGTCTAAAATTCAAAAGTATTCCATTATTCAGTGGCTTTAATCATTACTAATTTGTCAGAAAACCACACGTTTTATAAGGGACAGACCTAAAATATGATGCAAAAATCTGCACATTCTGCAAAAATCTGGACAGTTGAGAGTTATGCCTCTTCCCATGGTGTACCTGGATTTTCTCTGTAATCCTCAGATCAAGTTTACTGCCTATAACCTAACAAAAGGAATCAGAACTAGCAAGAGGAGGTTGTGGTAACTGAAGGACAGGCTTCATGACTAGTCTACATGGTCTCCTCTACATTAAGGTTGAATGAGTATTTGAAAGGGAATGAAGGACAGGTTGATGAAATGGACAAATGAGGGATAATAAAGATTCAGCAATACATTAAGTATATAATTTCCATATGTTACACTTCTTGTCTATCCACTTTAACTGAGGGAACAGTATCAACAGCTAAGTCCTGGGATGAATCATGACAGTATGCCCTTGAGGACAGCAGCTCAAAGGAAAACTCAGCCTGGAGTTTATATCCAATCTAGTGTTTCTGACAAAGCTATACATCACAGACCAAGTTGCTACCTGACAATCATCATCAATGGAAAAATTACTGAATTCTGTGGAAGCTAAAATGCAACACTATGGGCCCTCTCATACCTGGAGCTTGTGAAATGGGCCTTATAGGATCATAGAAGGTTACTAGGCTATTGGCCCTTATAAGCCTAGCCAACAGTTTAGCCAATGTTTAGACAAGTCAGCATCCAGAAGCTCCTTGTCCAGCAGGGACACAGGTAAAATCCCAGGGGTGTATTTTCTGTTTCCCATCCAGTTATTCAGGTTGCACTTAAAAAGGGATAATGAGGTACTATGCTTGACATGGAAAGCAAGTCTATTCCACAGATGGGGGAGTCTCTGGGACACAAATTTGTCCCGCCAACAAGTCCTATTGATATCGAAGACCAGGTTGAGGTTGCACATATGGGTTGCTTGAGTGGAGCTTGACTTGCAGATATGTACCCAGCAAGGCAAGGTCTGTGATTGCGCTGTATGCCAGACAGGGGTCACCTCTGAGGAATCGGCATGAAGCTGAGTAGAGGGACAGGGCTTTTAGCCTGTGTAGGGTAGGTGTTTGAGGACCTGGATTCTCCTGGTGAGGAACCTCTGTGGTCTCCCCAGCTGCTGCATGTGCTTTGCAAGGTACATGCTGAAGGGGGCATTGTAGGTTCATAGGATGACACTAGGCTATTGGCCTGGAGGCCCTTATAAGCCTAGCCAAGAATTTTGCCCATGTTTCCTCAAAGTCAGCACCTGTTTTCCCTGTCCAGTGGGGATACAGGCGGGATCCCAGGGGTATATTTTCTGTTTCCTGTCCAGGCTCCTCTTATAGAGGGCTATAGAGGTGCTCTGTTTGACATGGAAGGGAGTCTATTCCACAGATGGGGGGGGGTCGTCTTTGGAACACTAATCTATCCTAACAAGTTCTAGTAATGTCAAAGACCAGGTTAAGGCCTTACTTGCAGGTTGGGAGAGTTGAGTTTGCCTTGCGGATATACAACAACTCCATCAAGGCTGGGTCTGAAATGGCTTTGTATGCCAGACACAGATCACCTCTGAGCAGTATGTACAAGGCTGACTAGAGGTATAGGGCTTTTAGTCTATCTGCATAGGATAGGTGTTTGAGACCCTGGATTTTCCTGGTCAGCAACCTCTGTGGTCTTTCCAACTGCTGCATGTGCTTGGCAAGGTACATGCCAAAGGGGGCATTAAACTTGATAATGGGTCTGATAAGGGAGGAGTACAGGGAAGTTATGACCTCCTTGTTCCGGGATGAAATACACTTATTTATGAGGTGTGTAGTTCTACTCAATAATTGGCCTTATAAGGGAAGACTACAGGGATGTTATAACCTATTTGTCCCTGGATGAGGTGCCCTTACTTATGAGGTGGGCCATGTAGAAAGCTTTCCACACAACGGAAGCAACATGGTGGTCAAAAGTCAGGCTGCTATCAACCTGGCTGCCCAAATCCCTCACTACTGATTGTGTACTTAGGATGCTGTTATTAATGTGACAATATGTGGGGATGTCACTCTCCTCAAAGGGGATGATTGTGCATCTTTTGGTGTTCAGCTTGAGGCCATGATTCTGACACCAGTCATTGTTTAGGTGAGACCCTCTTGGAGGATGTCTACATCATTTGGGGAATTGATGACTGCGCCCAGCTTGCAGTCATCTGCAAACTTGGTCAGCCATAGCCCACTGGTTTTGGCCTGCATCTCAGAGAAGTACATCCCGAATAACAGAAGCCCAAAGACCAATCCCTGGGGTACGCCACTCATTACGGGTCTACTGCTTGAGGTGGCTTCCCCTACTTTGATTAGGTGGGTTCTATCAATAATCCAGTTTGCTATCCATCTAGTAACATATGGATTGATGCCTAGTTGAGAGAGTTAATCTATGCCCGAGTGGGGAATAGTGTAGAAGGCTTTGGCCAGGTCAAGGTAGGTGGTGTGCAATGTCTTCTTCTCATCCATGGCTTTGATGACTGTCTCAAAGAAGTTAACCAGATTTAACAGACATGACCTCCACCTGACAAAGCCATACTGTGTGGGGTCGAGTGTTTGCAGGTTGCCAATGTCCCTGTTAATAAGGTCCATGGTAATCCGTTCCATGGCCTTGCAGTTCAGGCTAATTAGGCTGATGGGTCTATAATTTCCTGGATCAGTGGACACTATCTTTGTGTAAAGGGATGACGATGTCCATCCTCCTCTCAGCTGGGACAAACCTGGTACTCAGGCTTCGGTTGAATAGGGTGACTAATGGTGCTGCAAGTTCATGCCCAAGTTCATGTAGGATGCAGCCTGGGATGTTACTGGGTCCCATGGAGGCTGTATTTTTTTCCTTTGAGAGGGCAGTGATGACCTGGTGCCTAGAAACAAGGGGTGGGGGGTAGGTCCTGGGGATGTCTTGATTTACTGATGGGGAGACAGCGGGGAGAAGTTTTTGCTGAATCTGTCAGCCAGTAGATTGGCTATATCTACAGCATTTGTGTACGTGGTGTCCTTGACCACCAGTTCTGAACAGATCTGGATGCTTCTTTTGAGATTGTGGACATATGTAAAGAAGGCCTTATTACTGTCTCTAGCAGATGTGGCTAATTTGGACTCGAATTTGGTTTTACAGGATTTCACTAGTGCTCTTATTTGCTTGTTCAGGCTAAGGAGAGACTGCTTCCAATTGGGGACCTGCTCCTCCTCCGTCCTAGACAGCAATTTTTTTTTCCTTTTGTTATATAATTTATTTTAGATGTCCACCAGACAGGTTTACTCTTCCTTGTGGAGGATGATTTTGTCATGTCAGGTATTCCTGATTCCACGTACCTATATTAATGCCTGTATAGTACTTTGGTGTAGATTGGCTTTGGAGAAGTTTTTTTTTGTTTGAACCTACCTGGGGGGGGGGGGGGGGGTCAGGGGAGATGGTGACTTCGAAAGTGACCACTTTATGGTTGGATCTTACCAGGAAGGATGATACTGTAGGAGTGCTGCAGTGGTTACTCTTGTTGGTTAATACCATAAGACTGTTGTATAAAGGTTATACAGCTGGATAGCCAACTGGGCAAAGTACATTTGGATACTTTCCATCCTAAATTGGGAGGTGATTAAGTAATGAAGAGTTGGCTGCACTGTCTGATAGTCTTAGTACAATGTGATTAAAAATGCTGCTGTCTATGAACATCCAGGAAACAAATATTCCCCTGTATTGGGATAGTGGTGGTGGTAGGGAATTGCAAGATGAATAGTCTGATTGATACTGGACTCTAAAGCAGTCTTAGGTAAAAAATAGAAAGACTGACCCTGAGGGAGGCTATCTCTGTAAAAGACTAAACAATGAGGCTTGGAGGTGTGAAGGAGTGCAGCTCCAAAACACAACTGGCTGCAAGACGCATGATCTTCCAGGAGAGGTACCTTTAAGTCAGATGAGAAGACAGATTCAAAGGAAGGATGAGTCAATTTCCTATACAAAACTGAGATCCCAGGGATGTATGGGACCCTAACAGGGGCTTCAGAAAGAAGTTACTTCAAAATTCCTCACCTAACCCCAGAGAGGTGGCATTTGTGACCACCGTGGCCTTGGGAAGTGGAAGGATAAATTGTTCTTCCTGCTGGAATGCTGGGAGGCTGAACCCATCACACTAAATGTCTGCAAATGGGGGATGATTGAATGGGCTTGTTTGCAAAGTTTACTGACTGGGATTCTTGTATGCTCAAGGTCCACAGTAGCAGCCTTACATAAATCATGAGGGGTATCAGTTGAATCAAGGCCACTATTAGTCCCAGAACACTCAAAATTAAAGATGTGGTGGCGCACAAGTCTGATGGAATGTTTTGAAGTAATGGCTCTTAAGGTCAGGAGTCTTTCCACTGGGAGTCTGACAATCCTCGGAATCTTGTACCGAGATGTTACCTTAGGAATATCAGCCTTGCTGGTAGCTCTAACTGTGACTTTGCAATATTCATGGAGATGCCCAAGGATAGACACAAGTGAAAACATCCCTGGCTGATATGAAGGTCTCCAAAGGTACAAAAGTAACGTTCAGAATCACAAACAAACCCAGGATCATGCTACATCCAAAATTTAATGAAAAGGCAGCAAAATGTTATACCAGTTTCAATACACGCAAGCTGGGATTTGATTACTTGACTGTGTTAATCAGGCAGACTGAGGGCAACCTGCCAGCAGATTACCCTAATGTAATGACTGCAACAGTGAAACACGAACATCTACACGGATTCTAGAGTAGACTGTACCATCTGTGATCGGCTGGCATCACTCGGATGGCTCTTTTTTGAAGAAGTTGAATTACCTCCTTTTCTGCTACTCACTTCTGGTGGGTTGTATATTTCGGAGGGGTAAGGATGAAATTGTAGGGGATCTTGAGAAGGGAATTACTTGGCCTCTGAATAACATGCTGCTTAACTAGTTGTCTTGTGTGATGGCCATTCAGGAGTCCAAGAAGAGTGTGCCAATTCCCAACTGTCTCCAAACAGGAGAAGTCGGGCAGGGCTTCACAGATGTGAAAGTTACCTTCTGGAAGAAGGGCCTCAAACCCCTGATTTTATGGACCCTCTGCCCCTGGTGTGGCACCTGTAAATGAGGCTCACTCTGCTACAGTTACCCCTATCTGAGAAGGGGACAACATGGAAATGCTGTGACCTTTTAAATAAGAGGGTCCTGGAACCCTTTTAATGCCCAGAAAAGGACCCCCTGAGAGTTTTTTGAAATCACCTTCCTAAGACAAAAAAGTCTCTCTCTCCTGCTTCCTTCTCTAACCCTGGGTCCAAAATCCATCAAAAGGGACGTCAATAAACGATACTTTACAGTTGTCTGCAAAATCACAAGTGGGGTCACGTACGACATCTCATACTTACACCTGTGCCAGTCACTGTAATCTCTCCAGCAGCACCATTATACAACAGACTCAAAGATTAGAAATTGTTCGTTAGGAGGATGCACCTCTGAAATGATGTCAGACAGTTCCCCCTTGGTGGCTGCTGCCACACTACTGGAATCCACCAAAAAGGCCTTTGCTCCACTGGGGTCTGTCCTTAGGTGGTCACAATATTTCATTGTTCTTTCTTGGAATACCTTCTATTATGTCAAGTTCCTGCCATACCCACACTGCAGCCTGGTCCATCATGGGGTCGGGGGAAGGACAACCCATTACATAAAGGGATCAAATTTGAATGCCTCAAAGAGAACATCTTCATACGAGGAAGTGGAGAGATAAGTGGGCCAAGTAATCCTCTCTCTCTAGTTCTAAAAATTCACCAAACTTGTCCTCAGGAAGGGAAGGTGGGAAGCCTTTCAATTTATCAAGGAAAGATACCATCAGGTGTTAGAGATTCTGTGGGGGAGTTTATCTGCCTCCTTTTGGAAGTGCGTTTTTGGTATTGCTTGTGGGAAGAGGGGCATACATCTGAAGCTCTCAAAGAAACATGGTGTCCCTAATAGTGTGTAGGCTGGGGACACTTAGTTCTGCTCTGTCCTTGGGGTTGCACACTGAATCGTATCAAGGGAAAAAGCTGAAACCGGTGTGGAGTTCCCTGTGTAACTTGATGGACAGGCTATCATCCACTCAAGAAAAGTCAAAGTGGAATCAGTCAGCACTGTACACATCTGTGTCAGTACAGTTGTTTGTCACAAAAGATGCAGATGTAAATGGTTCCAAGCATGGAGCTACCAATGCCAATGGTCCACGCCTCTGATATTAGGACTGGCACTGATGCCTCGAATGCCAAAGACCATCACACTGAAAAGAGTGACAAACAGGTTACAAAAAAGGAGTCAAGGAACTGATGCCTAGACATACTTTATACTGACAGAATTGGAAATGAATGCATTGGAACCTGGGGAGTTGACATCAAGGAATCCAGTCAGTGCCAAAGAAGAATGCACCAGGAAGATCAATGCCTCTAGTTCTAAAACCTGCTCTGACAAAAGGGCTACTTCCATTGGAGTCCTAAGGTTAAAATGATCCATGCCGGAAACAGGGGGCTGGGATGGCAGGATGGCACTCATTCCAACCTGGGCCTTTACAAAGCCTCTCTTCATACAATCAATGCCTTAAGAACAATGGAGAGATCTTGTACACCTAAGGGAGGAGGTGGAAGGAAAATGAGAAGAAAGAAATTGTGTTCTCTCACTCTGACAAGCAAATGCTAGCAGTCCTTCTAGGGGAATAGTTTGGAATTACAACAGTCTCAGCACAAAATTGACCCAGCACTGGGAAAAATGCAGCTCCAAAGTTATCCGAGCCAGAGCCTCCTGCACCATCTCGGATCTTGAGACTAAAGTTAAATAAGAAAGTAATGGTGGGGCATCACCTAACTTCCTCTTTTTCCTTATCATGCTTCACCTCTCTAGTGCTGGCTTTATCCTGTAAAGGACAGGGCAAAAGTCCTTTTAAAATTAAAAAGTTATGTACTCACCATAACATTCCATCTGAGTAGTTGTACTTCATTTGTCTTCAACCTGTGGGAATACGGATCCGAGCAGACAAATATTACTAGCATCAGCTCCAAGCTGCAGACTCCTCCCCTTACCCATAATACACCTCCACTGCCTTCCATCCCCAGATCGAGTTTGCTGAACTTATACTTAGTACCCGACCTGATAATATACTTGTGACCTATACTGCAGCCTGTAGGCTGATCATGTGCCAAGGTCCGAGGGAAGGAGGGAGGGATGGTTGGAGACAAATGAAGTACAACTACTCAGATGGAATGCTATGGTGAGTACATGACTTCTTTATCTGAAGTAGTTTACTTCATTTGGTCTTCAACCTGTAGGACAGAGTCCCTAGCTACTAAAAACTCCTGGGAGGCCCTCATGATAGGATATTCCAGAGCACTGCGGGACCAAAGGATGCTCTGCTTCTTGAAATCAAATTCAGTTTATAATGAGAAATAAATGTATGAGATGAGGACCAAGTAGCTGCAGAGCAAATGTCATCCAAAGACACTCTACACCAGAAAGCTGCAGACGTAGCCATGGACCTGGTGGAATGAGCTTTAACCCGACCTGGAGGAGACATGCCTCTGTCCTTATAGACCTGCAGGATGCATGACGAAATCAATCTAGCTATAGTGACCTTGGAGATTGTTTCCTTCTGTAAACCCTTTTGGGAACCTAACAATTGATCAGATTTATGAAAATGTTTTGTCCCGTGTAAATAGAATCGTAACGGTCTATGAACATCCATCATGTGTAGTTTGTATTCCATTTTGTTCGTAAAACTGGGAAAGAACACAGGCAAATTTATAGTCTGATTGATATTGACTGGTGAAGCCACCTTAGTAAGAAAAGATGGATTGGTCTGAAGGGAAACTCTGTCTTTATGAAAAATCATGTACGGAAGTTTGATGGACAAGGCCTGTAATTCTGAAACCCTTTTAGCAGAGGTGATAGCTACCAGAAAGGCTGTTTTCCACGACAAAAATTTTAGATCTGCAGTTGCGGCAGGCTCGAAAGTTGGAGCGACCAGAGCTTGGAGAACCATAGTAAGGTCCCATGGAGAAGTAGGATCTTTGACCAGAGGGCGTAGCAAAAAGGTGCCTTTGATAAAAGCTTTACACAGTCTGAAAGATGCTAAGGATGCAGAATTCTCGCCCACATGAAAATGGGAAATGGCAGCCAACTGAACTTTGACAGTAGAACTAGGTCCGTGCTGGAAAATATCAGCTAGAAATTCAAGAATAGTGGAAATAGGAGCCGTTGAAAGGATCTAAACTCCTCTGAGAGGCCCAGAAAGAAAAACATTTTCACTTGCTGCGATAAAACTTTCTGGTCGAAGACTTGTGAGCAACTACCAAAATAGATCTAACTGAGGAAGTTAGTCCGGGAGTCTTAGCAATTATGGGAACTGGAGCAGACAAACCATGAGCTTCGGGCTGTCCAGACTCGGATGAGGCACCCCTGAGAGGTGTGAAATCAAATCCTGAATGGGATCTAGGAGCCAGAAGGTGAGACAAAAGGAAGGGAAACCATACTTGGCGAGGCTAGAATGGGGCAATGGTGATCACCTTGCTCCCCAGTCGACCAGCTTTCTGCAGAAACCTCGGAATGAGAGGTAATGATGGGTAAGCATACAGGAGACCAGGAGGCCAAGCATGAACTAGAGCGTCTCTGGAGGACTCCCCCGGCAGAGGGTTCAGAGCAAAAAACTTGTGGCACTTCGCGTTGGAAGGAGATGAGAGTTGGAAGGAGATGCAAAAAGATCGCAGCCAGGTTGACCCAACTCGCTGAAGATCTGTTCCGCTACTGACTGATTCAGAGACCACTCGTAAGGCATCAGAATGGTCTGACTTAGCCTGTCCGCTAGGATGTTGGACTGTCCCAGAATGTGTGTTGCGATGAGAAAGCCACCAATGGAGATTGCCTATTCCCACACTCTCATGGCCTCGCGATAAAGGGGGTAAGATCTGGTCGATCCCTGTTTGTTGATATACCAGACTACTGACATGTTGACTGACTGAATGGCAATTGTCCCCAGAGGAAGAAAGGCATGAAAGGCCTGCAACGCTAGAAGGACTGCACTAATCTCTAGGACACTGATATGCAAGCTGGTCTCTATGGGGGACTACAGGCCTTAGACTGTCCTGCCCAAACAGTGACCCCCCACCAGAGTTGGGAGGCATCCGTGGTCACTGTGGTTTGGGCCTGTGCTGGAACAAAGGGCCATCCCTCCAAAATGTCCGGAGAGCTCATCCACCATATGAGGGATGACCGACACACTTGACTTAGGTGGATAGGATAAGTCAATGGCAGTTCCAACAGGGACCATTGAACTGTTAAGAGTCCACTGAAGAATCCACATGTGTAGCCAGGCACACGGAAGAAGAGTTATGGTTGCCACCATAGAGCCTAGGGCCATCAACACTGATTCCGCCATTGGGAGGTGGGAACGGTAGATCAAGGAGACATGCATCCTGAGATTTTGAACACTCTTCGAGGTCAGGAATATTTTGCACTGAACACCATCTATCCTGGCCCCAATATAGTCTATCAGCTGTACAGGATACAGGAAAGATTTGGATGTGTTGATTGTAATGCCCAAACACAGGGCAAGTGTCAGAAAGTAATCCCTGGTTTGGGAAAGCAGACGCCTGGTGAGAGCAGTGAGGTGCCAATCGTCCAGGTACGGATAGACCTGAATCACCTGAACCCTCAGGTGAGCCGCTACAACCGCCATCACTTTGGAAAATTGGGAAAGCAGACGCCTGGTGGGAGCAGTGAGGAGCCAATCAACCAGGTATGGATAGACCTGAATCCCCTGAACCCTCAGGTGAGACGCTACAACCGCCATCACTTTGATAAATGCCCTGGGGGCTGTGGTGAGACCAAAGGGTAGGGCTCGAAATTGATAATGATTGGCTCCTAGCCAGAAGCAGAGGAACCTCCTGGAGCTTCTGTGCATTTTTATGTGATAGTAAGCATCCTGGAGGTCTAATAAGCACATCCAGTCGCTCTCTTGCAGGTACGGCATGATGGACTGTAGCGTGACCATCCAGAACTTCCCATTGGCAATAGACAGATTCAAGGTAGAGAGATCCAGAATGGGCCTCACTTCCCCTATTTTCTTTGGCACCAAAAAGAACCTGGAGTAGAAGCCCGATCCACACTGATCTGGGGGGATGGTTTCGATGGCTCATTTTACTAGCAGTTTGGAAATTTCCTGTGCAGCTGCCTCCCTTTGCGTGGGTGGAATGTCCGGGAGGTGTCTGGGAGATATGGGGTAACCCACAAAGGGGATAGAATATCCTCTGGATATGATTTGAGGCACCCAGCGGCCTGTTATGGACTCCCATGCCACTGGGTGCAAGGACAATCACCCCCCCCCCGACTGCCTCCAGAGTAGAGCAGCTGGGCAACAAGTCAGGGTTGCTGCCCGGGTTTGTCCGAGAATGGTTCTAGAGACCTGAAGTTCCGCGGACCCCTCTGACAATGGGCCGGCATCCATTCTGTCCCCCTCTGCCTCTAGGGAAAGAAGAGCCCTGAGTGTCCCAAAAATACTGAGACTTCCGGAACCACATCTTCTTTTGCTCTCTCTGGTTCTGGGAAAAAGATCTTTGAGGGGTAAGAGAAGTGGATTCCGACGGCAGTGTCTTCTCGTCCTTCTCACTCTGGACTAGTGTCTCCTTGACAGTCTTACTGAAAAGTGTAGTGCCATCATAAGGGGCATTGGCAAAGGACGCCTTAAAGGGTTCGGAAAATTGACACAACCTGAGCCAGGCATTACACCTCATGGACACGCCAGACCCAGCCACCCTAGCTGCTCCTTCCGTAGCATGGGAGAGGAGTCGCATGGACGTATTTGATACAGCTTTTACAGTGGACATTTTCGTGGAGAACAAAGCCCTGTCCTCCTGCGACATGGACTTGGGTGGAGAATCCTCCAGCTCCTTTACTAGGTCACACTGGAATCTAGTGACATGGACCAAGTAATTCAGCACCCTGATCGAAAAGGTAGCTGAAGCATACACCCACTTCCCTAGACGGTCCATCATCTGTGATTCCCGGTTAGGAGGGTGGACCAAGGAACTCTCCTGAGCAAGTTCCTTTTTATTCACTGCTGCTACCACCATGGCGTCCACAGGGGAGTCCAATATCCAGAATGGCCTGTCAATAGGGGGGGGGCCTTAAAATTGTATTGGGTCACTTGGGGATAGGCTCCACAGTGTCCGGTTCCTTCCACGTCTGCGAGGTGATCAATTCCACTAAAGGATCCTCAGGAGGGGACACTCAGGAAGTAGACAGGCCCATGCTAAAAACCTCCAGGAACACAGACTCATCAGAAGAGTGCTTGGGGGCAGACCAACCTCCCCGCTGGCGCAGGATCTCCACAATGTCTCCAAAGAAGACATCTTTGGGAGGTGACTTTTGTGAACACTCTCCATCATCTAAATCTGTGTCCTCGGTAAGGGACTTGGGGGAGTCCAAGTGCCTCCTCTTGCATGTATGCTTGCGAGGCACATCTCCAGTGGGGCTCGCACGGGAGCGCTCGCAAGCCATCTGTTTCTCAGGGGGAACTGTCTCGGGCTCTTCGAGCATGGGCTGTCCCTCTGGTAAGACAGTGGGGACCGTAGACAGAGCAGAGGGGGTCTGGGTGGAATCTGAGGGGGGCGGTCAGGGGTCTCGATCTGACGGAGAAGACCTTTTCTACCACATCGAACGCAGGAGGAGAGCGGACCTCCTGGGAAGCTAATAAGGAGGCTGGTCTCCCCGGGTCCGATGCGAGAATTGGAGCCGGTCCCGAGGTGGATGGAGCTCCGAGGGAGTGGACCTGGCCCAACAATGTCAGAGCCGATGAAAAAAGGTTCCACTCCCTCACAACCGATACCCAAGCTCCGGCTCCAAGAGCGGCTCGGATCCAAACTGGTTGGATCCAAGATGCTCCAGGCAGCTGTCAGTGTCGAGGAAACAAGTACCGTCGGCGCTGACCCCCTGACCAAGGTCAACCTCGGATCAGAGTACTCCGAAGCCAAAGGTCAGATCGGGGAAGGAGAAATGGGTTGAAAGAAAGGAAGCGAGTTCCCCCCTCCAGAGGGAGGGGGGCTGGGCAAGACCCCCATCTGGATCTGTGTACGGATAAAGCACCTCATCATCTTATCCAGATCTATATCGGATAAGGAACGGATTTGACTGTGACGAGGCCATGGACTCGACCTGGCAGATCAAGCAGCCAAGGCCCAGGAGACTGGACGTGCCTACTCCGGCTCCTGGGAAGAACCTCGGAAACCAGAGCTGAGGGGAGTCATGGATCCGTGCTGACTTGCTTGGAGAAGTGAGGTCCAGGGACCCTCTTCCTCTTTTCCTTAATCTTCGACTCTCTCTCCCTTTCTCTACCTCTCCTCTGCTCCGCTACCACAGGCTTGGATGCAGGAATTTGATTCCCAGCCTGGGAGGGAGGGGAGGCCAGAGGAAGAGAAGAGGGAGAGGCAGTCACAGCAGCCGCTGTGACTGAAGATGAGGAAGGAGACCTTTGAGGGCCAACTTGGCCTTACTATCCTTTAAAGGTCAGGGGTTGAACCCCGCACAAATGGAGCAATCCACAGTAAGGTGGGTCACACCTAAGCACAACACACACAGAGAGTGGCCATCCGCTGGGGAGAGCTTATGGCCACACACTGTGCAGTGCTTAAAGACAAGCTTTTCAGCCATCCTGAGAAAAAGAAAGAAAGCCTTAAAAAAACAGGCAAAAAACTTTCTTAACTCTAACACACACACCCACTCACCATGCTAGTTTATAGACAACTCTGAGGGGGGAGGGGGCACCACAGAACAAACTACTCTAGCTATTTACCTAAACAGACTAACACTCAACGCCAAAGCGATGGGAGAGGAGAAGGGGAACCTAAACTAACCTAGAACGACGAAAAAAGAATGAACGTTTTAAACTTACAGAAGTGAAATAATCCACTGCTAGCTGGAGCTCTGAAGACACGATGTATAAGCAAATCGCAGCAAATGAGAACTGGAGATGGAAGGCAGTGGAGGTGTATTATGGGTAAGGGAAGGAGTCTGGAGCTCGGAGCTGATGTTAGTAATATTTGCTGGCTCGGATCTGTAATCCCACAGGTTGAAGACCAAATGAAGTAAACTACTTCAGATCTTATTTTTACACTTTTGAATGGAATATGAGTCTAAGGTCTTACAAATTTCTCAAGAGGCACCAACTATTTTGGCACACCTCTAGAGGTTGGACTGTTTGCCTATTGCTTAGAAAAACTCAAAACAATAACAACAAGATACAGTTTTGTACCTACCATAAATGTAGATGTTCGAGTGTACACCCTGCTGCAGTCATCACACTTGGGTTAACCTGTTGTCAGGCGGTCCCGCAGTTGGCTGGAATTCCAAAGTCTTGGTCCGGCGTTGGTTGCTGTCGCTTCTTCCCTGACGTCAGTGCGCCAGGGGTATATATAATGCAACTGACGCCATTTTCTTCAGTTTTTCTTGCCCCAGATGTCAGGTGCCCCCAAAAAGGTGGTCAGTAATTAGTACCAAATTGAGTAAACTTGCACAAACACAAAATCCCTTCAGCTATAAGCAAATACATCAGGAAGGTATTGAAGAGATTTAGCCAGTAGGTCAGAGGGGATGGAGGGAGGGTAACCTGGACTGCAGCAGGGTGTACACTCTAACATCTACATTTATGGTAGGTACAAAACTGTACTATGTTCATCGTGTTACCCTGCTGCAGTCATCACACTTGGGTTGAATCCCAAAGCTAAGGATGGGTGGAGGTATCATAGAGGGTCAGAGGAGGCTAGAAGGCCCTGCAGAACTGCAGTGGCGAAGCCCGCCCTGCTCTTAGAGTAAAGTGGTAAGTGATGGTGTTTGGTAAAGGTGTGTACTGAACTCCAAGTTGCAGCTTCCAAAATCTCCTTGGTTGGAACCCCCCTGAGAAAGGCTGTAGAAGTAGCTGTTGCCCTGGTAGAGTGGGGCCTAATGGTAGCAGGAACTGGTTTTCCATGATGGGTGTAGCAAAAATGTATGCAATGACCTATCCATTTGGAAATGGTTTGCTTTGATATAACCCTCCCTTGAGAAGCTGTAGCATAGGATACAAAGAGCTGGTCAGATTTTCTGAAAGCCTTAGTTTTGTCCAAGTAGTAACGAAGTTGCCTGTGAATGTCCAAAGAATGCAGGAGTCACTCACCTTTGTTCTGTGGATTTAGGAAGAAGGTGGGTTAAGTGGATGGTTTGATTTAAAGCTACACTGGAACCCACTTTAGGCATAAAGGAAGGATTAGTTCATAGAGAAACCCTGTCTGGATGAAAAATGAGGAAAGTTTCCACGCCACTAGTGCCTGTAGCTCTGAGACTCTTCTAGCTGAAGTTATTGCTAGCAGCAGGGCAGTTTTCCATGATAGGAACTGCAGAGAAAGCTGGTTCAAAGGGAGGTAGCATTAGTTTTTCCAGAACAAAACTGAGGTCCCATGTTGGTGTAGGTGCTCTCCTGGGTGGTCTAATGTTTTTTGCCCCTCTGAGGAACTGCCTTAGAAGTGGATGCGAAAATAAGGGTGGATCCGTGTTGTAGTGGGCCAAAATAGCTAAAGTATGGATTTTAATGGAGGAGAAAAAGTCCTTTGTGCAACATCTCAGTTAAATACTGTAGAATGTGAGGCATGTGAGGCTGAATTGTGTCTTGGCCTTTAGATTGGTTCCAGACACAAAACCTTTTCCATTTGTCCGAATAGGCCTTCCTGGTGCTTGGCCTCCTAGCTTCCAGAAGAACATCCATAACTGCTTGGGAAAGAGGAGCTGGCTGGATGCTTAGTTGATTTGCTATGCAGCCAGATTTAAGGTTTTGAGCTGGTTGTGAAGAATCTGATTGTTTTGTTGTGTGAGTAAATGGGAAATTTGTGGTAATATCCATGGTGGGCCGTGGGCCATATTCCTCAATAGCGGATACCAGTGCTGGCGTGGCCAGTCTGGGGCTATGAGAATCAGTCGAGGTCTCTCCTTTTTGACTTTCAGAAGTACCTTTGTGAGGAGAGGCAATGGAGGGAAGGCATATACTGTCAGGTTTTTCCAACTGACTTTCCACGCTTGATGGTGAAGTGCCCTTGTACAAAATTTTGTTAGTTGACAGTTTTGAGGGCTGGCAAACAGATCTATGTCTGGAAGGCCTCATTTTTGAGTTATCATTGTAAATACTTGTGGATCTAGTTTCCACTCGTGGGATCCATGATGTTTCTGCTGAGGTTGTCTGCCAATGTATTCTTCTGTCCTGGCAGGAATTGAGCTTGTAACTGAACTTGGTAAGCCAGAGCTGTGTTCCATAAAGTCATTGCTTGCCTGCACAGAGGGTAGGAGTGAGTACCCCCTTGTTTGTTTATGTACCACATTACTGTGGTGTTGCCCGTCTTTATTGTCAGTTGTCCTGGATGTAATAGATCCTTGAAGGCTGTCAGAGCTTTCTGTACAGCTAGCATCTCTTTTTGATTGATGTGCAGATTCCTTTGATCTGCAGTCCATACGCCTTGAATGCACTGTCCTGCCATGCGAGTCCCCCAGGCGTAATCTGATGCATCTGTTGTGATAGTTTGCCTGGCTGGGGGCAAGGTGAAAGGCTGACCCTTGTTGAGGTGACATGCCTGTGACCACAATAGAAACTCCTGTTGTAGGCAGGGAATGCGAGATATCATTGTGTCCAAGCTGTGGCTGTGTTGAGACCATACGCTTTTTAGGTACCACTGTAATTTCCTCATATGCAGCTTGGCAAATGGTATTAGTAGTATGCAAGATGCCATGAAGCCCAAGGCCTGCAGAATTTTTCTTGCAGTTAATTGGGCCTTTGTTGCCATTGTTTTGAAATATTGAGTCAGTTGTAGTGGTTTGTCTGGCATCAGATAAGCCTTCTGGGCCGTTGTATTCAAGCTGGCACCCAGGAATGTCATATTTTGTGAGGGTACTAGTTTTGACTTCTTTTCGTTTACTGTGTACCCCAGGCAATTTAGTAGATGTTTCACAAAAGCCAGATGATGTAATAGAATGTCCTTGCTTTCTGCTTGGATGAGGCAGTCGTCCAGGTATGGGTATATTTGAATTCCTCTATCTGCAGTATGCAATTACTGGTGCCAGGCATTTTGTGAAGACTCTGGGCGCAGTAGATAATCCAAAGGGCAGTTCAGAGAATTGGTAATGGGTTGAGCCTGCAATGAAACAGAGGTATCTTCTGCAACTTTGTCTGATAGGGACATGCAGGTATGCCTCCTTGAGGTCCAACGCTACTAGCCATGCTTCCTTGCCCAACATGGGAAGAAGCTGCTGTAGTGTTAGCATCTTGAATTTGGGTACTTGCAAGTAGGTGTTTAAAATTGAAAGGTCCAGAATTGGTCTCCAGGCACTGTCCTTTCTGGGCAATAGAAAAATTCTTGAGTAAACTCCTTGACCTTGCTCTCGGGTAGGTACCAGTTGAATGGCTCTCATGTCCATAAGAGCTGTAATTTGTTTTTGTGCCTCTGCCCATTGATTTTGTGGCAGGTTTGGCGTTCCTCTTTTCTTTGGCAAGGTGTGAAAATGGAATCTGTATCCTCGTAAAATTATCTAGGACCCATTTGTCCTTTGTGACAATGTGCCAGTTGTCTGAAAAAAGTGCGAGTTTTCCTCCCAAGGGGGCTGCCAAGAGAGTGTTGCTTGGCCAGATGAGGTGCAAGTCATTGAGTTTGCCTTCTGGTAGACTGGGACCTGTCTTCTCCTCCCTTCTGTGTTGTAGTGTCCCATTGGCAAGGTTTGTACTGGGCTTGTGGTTGTCCTCTGCCCCTTGGGCGTCTGTATTTACCCCTCTGTGGTCTGTCTGTAGCTGGAAAGGACCAATTTTTTATTGGCCAGTTTCTGCTGAAGCGAGGAGGCTGTACTGTAGGAAATCTTTGACTGTCTGCATAGATTTTGCCTTATCCTCCATTTTCTTTAAGACTTCTTCTGCTTTAACTCCAAAAAGAACATCCTGCTGTAAGGGAGCATCTAGAAGTTTTGCTTTAACATGATCAGGTAGAGTTTGTTCCTTTAACCAAGCATGCCTAGGTATAACAGACCCAGTGACAGCTGCTCTGCAGGAGGCCTCCAAAGAATCAAACCCACATTGTAAGGTATGTTTGCCCACCTGTTCAGTGGCATGCAATAGATCCTGCATTTCTTTCAATTCAGATTGTTGAGGGAGAGTGGTCATTTTTTTTGCTTTAACTGAGAGATTAGAAATTGCTGATACTTAAGCATGTGAAATTGGCAATTTAGTGCCCTCATAGCTAGAGTGGCTGAGGTGTAAACCTTTTTCCCCCACCTGTCTAGTGCTCTGGAATCCCCCTCAGAAGGTACAGGATTTTTTGCCATAGAAGCCTTAGCCCCCTTGGGACCCTGGGAGATTGTCTCTGGGTCAGCAACAGGGCTTTTGTAAAGAAATTTGTGGGAATCAGGCACTCTATATCTGTCAGGCTTAGCCGGAGCAGGAGGAAGAGAATCAGGGTTAAAACTGGATTCTGAGTAAACATCATCCACAATGTCTAAAACTGGTGGGATGGCAAGTGGTCTGTGTTGGGGGAGTAAAAGAAACTCTCTGAGCCTTTTCTTCGAGTCAGAGTAGTCCTGACCTTCCCAGTGAAAATGTTCCCTCATAGTGTGTAAGTTTCCCCAAAGGAGTAGTCTTCAGGAGGAGAAGCTGAAGGATGGAATCCTCACCATCAGAATCTTCATAAGGGGAGAAGGAGTAATCTTGGTCCACAGAGGAGTCTGAAGAAATGGACACTTGTTTAGAGGATGCATAATCTTCCTCTTGTCTACGTCTTTTGTCAGGAAGGGGCTGGGAACCCCTGATTAAAGTGATCAAATCTTCAGCCATTTTGAAGCATCTGTTTCTTAGGCATGTGGCCTTGAACAGGGGACTGAATGCAGTCTTTTTAGATTTAATAGGAGTCTTCGTCTTTGAAAATTATTTAATGGTGAGCGTCGTCGGTCTGAAAACGCCTTCAGAAACCGATGGCATTTCTGCAGCACCGACATCTTTTTCAGCAATGTCGTTGGTAGGGCCTGAACTAAATGGCTGCGTCGGCCTGGTACATTCTGTCAAAAATTCTGAAGTGGTCTCGGGTTCCAGATATGCGGTAGTCAGGGGCTGCGTCGGAGCCTCACTGAGGACCGAAGAACCAGAGACCGGGCCAGTCGAGGCCTCGGAATCTGGCTTAGGCCTGGGCTGTCTGTCCTTATCCTTGTGTTTTTTTGTGCACGCCGGTAGTCAGTTACTCCAACGGCATGGTGTAGTTAAATTTCCTACCGAAATAGTGTCGTGCGAAATCAAAGCGTCTTTTAATAGTACGCATATTAAACCTAGCACAAAAACGACAACTAGTGATGTCGTGGTCTGGGCCTAGGCAAGGTATGCAATAAGAATGAAAATCCTTATGAGGTATTTGCTTCCCACAAGAAGTACAATTATTAACTTTTTCTGACATCGGTCTGAGGCAAGAAAAGTTTCCCCAACGGGGTACTTAGCTTTATAGAAGACTTCGGTCTGAAATTCGAATTTGAAAATCTCAGTAGTTGGCCGACCGGCACTTGTGAACTGCTTCTGCTTCGGGCACAGCGCAGCAAGAAAGACTGAAGAAAATGCCGTCAATTGCATTATATATACCCTGGCACACTGACATCAGGGAAGAAGCGGCAGCAACAGACGCCGGACCAAGACTTAGGAATTCCAGCCGACTGCGGGACCGCCTGACGACAGGATAACCCAAGTGTGATGACTGCAGCAGGGTAATACGATGAACATCAGTAAAACAACCACTACCACCATACTTGTAAAATAGAGCAGACAACCTTCAGCTAGGCCCCAGTCAACTAACAAAGCGAGGAAAGGAGACGGTTTATAAATACATTTACACACAAAATGATGGGGAAGTAAAGCAGAAGGGGAAATATAAAGACAGGAAAAAAGAACAAAACACGCTAGGTAAAAATAACCTACTTAACTAAGCACTGGAGAGCACGTCTGGCCACTTTAGCAGTGAACCAGATTTGAGGATTACAGAGGGAGACAAGTGAATCATGGAAGCAGAGAAAGTGCTTTGGCCTGCTGAGTAGTTCTGATTGTCAGGCTAGATATGCCTGATAAACTAGGACAGAAAGGCTGATGTAAGATCACACTATACTCGATGTCTTAAATGAAAAAAAGATTTTACCTCTATTATGCACAGTATGAGAAAAATAAAAGTTTTACTGAAAAGAAAGCACTCCAGAAGGATACCAGTAATAACTGCCATTTCTTTCTTCCTTCTCTTAAGGGCTAACTAAACACCCCACACTGAAGGGTTTTGTTTTTGTACAGCATAAATGACAAAAAATCCTCCCAAAATAATGTAAACATATGTTCTTGTGATCTACAGAAGAGGATCATATACGAACATAGGCTGTTCTATTTTTTCTCCAAAAATCAGAATTTTGTAACTTCTGCACCAGTAGCTCTGCATATCAATTATGAAACAGCAGTGATTCCCAGTGCATAGAAGCCGCGGTGGTACAGCGGTAGCATTGTTGCCTCACAGCAAGACATTCTCCTGTTCGATTCTCGGCTAGAGTGCCTTCGCTGTGTGGAGTCTGCATGTCCTCCCGCGGTCGAGTGGCCTCAGAAAGACATGCGTGAATGGGCGTGCCTTCGCTGAAGATTGGGCGTCGGGCTGGCAACTCAGCACCATAAAAAAATCGACTGCCAATCATTAGAGGACCTGAGTTCCGCTGTGGCGACCCCCAACTGGGAAAACCCAACAACTGATTACCAGTGCATTCCAGTTTTTCCCTTAACCCTTCCTGCAAATCAAGGATCAGCATTAGAATCTGTCCTCCCATCACAACTAAGCACATACTTCCCTAACTTACACAGAGCTTACCACTGGAAGCTGGCTTGGCAGACAATAGTGAGAAAGAAATTTTGACACATTAAGAAAGGCGGTCATTGCAGATCAACTGATAAACTGACTACACGTCTGTTTTAACTTTGGGGTCTAGGTTGAGAAGAATATCAAGTAGTACATTATACAACTGTATAGCAGAAGCTAAAGGAAAGTACAGCTGGGTTATCTACTTACCACCAATGTAGATGTTTCGACTACCTTCACTGGTGCAGTAATAACTTTTGGGATTTCCCCATCATGGAAGACCTTGGTTAGACTGAATACCATTGACTTGATCCCTTCCCACAGGCTTGGTGAATGCCCTCCCATTCGATCTCAGGCCATCCTATGATAAAAATCAGCCAGCACCATTACCTTAGGTCTTTCTTGCCCCCAGGACCAGAACCCCACTCTCTCTTCTCTCTGCCCCTGGCAGGGAATAAAACTCGCTCAGAACTGACCCCAGAAGGGAAGGCCGTTAGAAACTGGTAAGGAGCTATCCAGACATGGGAGAAGAAACCCAACTGTGAGGGTGCATCAACCTTAACCCAGGCAGAACATAAAAGGGAATGAAGGGAGGTGATTACTGTAACAGTGAAGACACTTGAACGTCTACATTTACAGTAAGTAGATATACAACTGTATTATGTTTATTATGCTTCGCTGTTGTAGTAATAACCTTTGGAAGGATTCTCATAGCTACATGAAAGGGGTGGATGGCTATAAAGGAGACACCTTGTGGGACAGTAGAGGGAAATCCTGCCCTGTCCCTGGGAGCTAAGACTAAATTTGTAGTGCTTGGAGAATGTGTGCAATGAGGACCAGGTAGCTGCCTCTAATATGGATTGGGTAGGCACTTGCAACCTTATTGGAATGAATCCTTATGTTATCAGACACCCTTTTACCAAGGTGTTTGTAATAGAAAACATACACTGAAATGGTCCACTTACTGAAGGCTTTCCTTCTTTGTTTTTTTGCAAATGTTACAAAAACAAGACTGGATCAAATTTCCTAAGCTTTTTGTTTTAACCAGGTAGAATTCTAAGATGTAGGTATCCAAGGAATGCAGGACTCTGTTCACTTTGTTTTGAGGGTTAAGAAAAGAGACCGGCAAAGTGGATAGCTTAGCTGAAACAACCTTCAGAAACTACTCTGCGCATAAAGGAGGGGATGCTTCACAGGGAGACTCTGCCCTTATGAAAGATTAGTAAGGGTTCCTTACAAGAGTCCCTGTACTTCAGAAATTCTAGATGAGGTGAGAGCCACCATAAGGATAGTTTTCCAGGTGGTAAACTTGAGAACAGCTGGGACAGCAGACTTGAAGGGTGGAAGAAAGTTTGTTTAGCACAAATTTCAGGTCCCAAAAGGGAGAAGGGACTCTCCTAGTGTACCTGAGCTTGATGATACTCATGAGAAATTGCTTTAGGGTAGGATGAAAAAATAAAGGTGAGTGCTAAGGCAGGCTGGTTGAAATGGCAAAAGCATGGATTTTAATGTAGGAGAAAAAGTTGTTTTTGAGTAAATTTCTGAAAAGTAGGACAAGACCGGGGCAGATGACCTTGCAACTGTTGATGCTCCATAGACCGATACCTAGTCCATTTTGAGGTACGTGATTTTCTGATGCTCTGTTTTCAGCATTTTTGAGAATTAGTAAGTTGTCCTCATCAAAAGGCCGTCTGGAGCATATCAGTATTGTATCACCCACCCTGCCAGCTTCAAGGACACCAAGTCTGAGTGTATGGTGTTTACCCTGCTCTGAGTGAGGTGGCGCCACCTCTTGTGGCAGCAACAATTGTTTTCCCCTGGCTATGCTGCTGTGGCGGATGGAGAACCAGTGCAGTCTGGGCCAGAAAGGTGCTATCAGGATCATCCTTGGCTTCTTGATCTTACAAAGTACCCTGGAGATGAGGAGAGGAAAAGCATACAGAAATGGACCTGTACAGGAGAGAAGGAGAAGGCATCTCTCATCCAGGCTCTGCGAGTTGAGGCCATCGAGCAAAATCTACTCATCTGCCAGGTTTTCTTTGGAGAGAAATAAGTACCGCAAAGCATGCCCCACACGTGTCTGTGAGCCTGTGGAAAACTGATAGTTTTAGCATCCATTCGTGTGGGTCACCTGCTGAGTTTGTCTGCAAAGTTGATTTCTGTTCCAGGGAGGTACTGTGCCAGTAAGTAAAGTCCCACTTTCTGTGTCATCTTTAAATATAGCATGGCCATCTTGCACAGGAGGTAGGAGTGTGTAGTCTTATGTTTGTTGATATGCCACATCACTCTGGTGTTGCCTGTCCTTACCAAAAGAGTGTCTGTTTTTTTTTTTTTTTTTAAATGAATGGCCCTGTCCCCCACTTACCTTGTGCCCTCATTTCTCCCAATAGGAACCCCAAGCAAGTCCGCAGTTAACACCTCGGGTCCTGCCTGAATAGTGATGAGAACTCCTGGGTTTAAGTTGCAGGTCTTTGTCTGCCACAAGAGTTTCTCCTTGACACAAGGGGGCAGTTATACTTAAAAGTGCAATGGGATGTTGGTGTTGGCACCAAGCATTTTTTAGATATCACTGGATTTTCCTCATGTGCAGTTTGGCTAAGGGTATCTTCAAAATGCAAGAAGTCATATACCCTGGTGCTCGGAGGAGTTCCCTGGCTGTGGCCTATTCCTGCAGCATTACCAACTGAAAGTACTGTGTAAGAAAGGTTATCTCCCAACTTCCCAAAGCAGAACGCTTTGCAGTTTGGCTTACAACACTGCCCTGAAAATGGTTACTCTGGTAGGAGGTGGTAGGGCTGGATGTTTTCAGACAGATGGAGAATCCGAGATTCGACAGGTATATAATCAAAGGTCACTGATGGGTGGGAACTACATCATCTACAATCAAACTTGGAGGTATACAGAGAGTATGTGGCAGTACAAACTGAAATCCAACATGGGATTGTTGAGTCTCCAAGTACTTAGTGTAATCCCTTCAGCTAAATAATTCTACTGCTAAAAACAAAATAAATCCGGTTCCAAACCCTACTACTTCACAAAAAAAAAAAAAAAAAGACTGCACCACAGAATTCCTTTTATGGGTTTTATTGGGATAAGCACTTTCATCCATGTAGACTACCTCAGATCCTGTTCTTATGCCTAAACATTCATAATGCCTAAACATTCACAACTAAATATTCTATGACTATGATCCAAGAAATCTGGACAAAGCTTAAACTAACGGGGGGGGGGGGGGGGGGGGCAAGGCACACAGAGAAGGATTTTAAAAATTGGTCTTATAAACTTAGCAAATTGCTAGAATAACAGCATTTGTGTTAGCATGCATTTTATGTAGGATATGAAGTCTAAAACTCAAATATATGTAATTATTTAGTGACTTCAATTCTCAGTGATTTCCCAGAAAAACACAATTCATGAAGAACAGACCAAAAACATGAGGTGAAAATCTGGACAGTTGAGAGGTCTGTTAGAAGATGCATAGTACACTCTGGGACAACACAGTTCCACCTAACTGGCCTTTCACCTGCTTAGAATGAAGACATCTGACAGGATGTTACACTAACAGTCATCTGCATGGGGGGTGATCACAAGAAGTGCTGGGAAGGCAGTGTGTCACACCCTTGGAAAACCTGTGTGTTGCTAAATTTTGTAACTGACCAAACCTCTAACACCTTGAAGTCTGTCTTTTTTTACATATAAACTTACAAATCAGTTTTACATGTGCGGCTACTAGACAACAAATATTACCATATTGTTTTAACAAATCACTCTCCATTTAGCCCTGTAATCAGGTGTTAGTTTTAGGTTATTGCATCTCGATTAACATCATCATTTTCAGTTTCTCTGTTTACTGATGATAAAACCTATTCAATACCTAAAACACAAACTACCAGAAAAAAAAAAAAAAAAAAAAAAAACACGACCTCCCTTATTTAACAGAGCAAGCTTCCTCAGATCTTTAGTTAACCTATAAATCAAGCCTGGTCAGAATGTGCAGAAGTAGTAACTATACTGAAATGAGTTCACAATACTGCACTGAAGAGTTATTAATGTTATTTCAGGCTGCAGTAGGGAAGATGATTTTTACTACTTCAGTTTAGTTTTATGAGACTTGACCAAGAGGTCATTAACAAACTGGACTTATCAATTTGCTAGTAGAAGTTTGACTTGTATGTGAATATCTAGCAGAAGTGTCCCAAACAGTTGTACGGAAGATAAAACAATGAAAACTTGACTAGCAGAATTCTGGGGAAGTTTCCCAAGCAATTGTAGGGAAGACCAGCCAATGATACAAGACCAAAAAGGGATTATATAAATCCAAATATACAAAATTTGACTCTAAATGTTATCCTTGGATGGAAATTTGACTTGGAGTATGGATATCTAGTGATTCAACAGGTACTGGAATAGGCAACTGATTTGAGGTGTGTTGTCCCTCCACCGTGCCTGTCTGAATACAGCAGTTGTACAGACAGGTCCTGCAGAATTGTAATTTAACTTTGGTGATAACACTATTGATTTATGCAGCTACCTACCCAAACAGGTCCTTCTAAGTCTTCTTCTGTAACCACTACTTATATCTTCAGGCTACCCAGGACACAGGAGTTCCCCAAAGCTCTGTTCTAGGTCAACTAGTTTTCCCCTCTTCATTACTGACTTACCTAATAAACTTACTTCACACAATCTCTTTATAATGATATTCTACTTTTGGAGTGTAATAAATTCACCACCAATTTACACCACAACTTCAAACAAGCTTTATAAAATTATATCAATGGTCAGCTACTAAAAACTCTGCATCAACCCAAAGAAAACAAATGTAAAGTTATTTTCCATTCCCTATACAAAAGCAAGCCTATAACCATCCCTGCTCACAGACACAAAACCTCATCCCTTTTCTTACAGAATATGAATATTTATATGTATTGTACTTGATCCCTCACTTAAATTTATAATCGATATAGACAATATCACTAATAAAATACTCTCACAAACAGAGCTCTATTATAAGACCTCACACCTGCTTACCACAAAAGTCAGTCTAGCCAATGAAAAGAGGCCTACCCTCAATAACTTTTCACTCTTCTTACAAAGACTCAGACTACAAAGTGTACAAAATAAGATATTCACATCTGCTCTGCTCGCTGACTTACATACTCTTCATTGTGACCTCATAAAAGGTGTTAACTGGCTCTCCGAGATTGACAGGGACACCTTCCTTCAGAGTTGCCTCATCTCCAAAATACCAGGACAAGGGTTCTACACACCTCCTAGAACAAACGACCATTCAGGGAATAGCCATACCATTCAAGACATGGCCAGGATGGCAGAATCCTCCTTACTCACCCTCAATTCCAAAAAATATAGAAGGTGAGAGTGTCCTCACCCACAGGGCCCACTACTTGGAACCACCTTCCTACTGAAATCAGTACAGACACTACTATAAAAAAAAATAAAACAACACTACAAAAGAACTTCACTTATGAAATCAAATTTAACTGACTTAGGAATAATGACTAATAGTGCAAATAATTCTAACTGTTCATACGTTAAGTTCAGAAACTCTATATAGTGTATGCAATGTTTATAAATATTGCATTTCTAATGTAATTATTTTATTTCATGGAAATATAAGACTCTTGACAAATTGCAGTGATGGTATTTATTTTATTACAATAACTGCTTTGGTTAATATATATTGTTTGTACAACCACTTGGCTTTTATTCTGTATGCTATATGCTCTATGAGCCCAGGTCATGGCTGAAAAGGTCAGTATGACCAACCTGCCTAACTAGTAAACAAGTAGTTTGTAAATAAATACACACATACATACATACTGGAAACAGGCATTTAAGCAAAAACTCTGGGAACAATAGACAAGCAAAAAGGGCAACACACAAAACAGTGAAACTTCCCTTCTCTGAAGTAAAGATATATCTTTTGTGTTCCTCTGTGATGCAGATGTTGAGGTAGGCATCTTTCAGATCCGGAGTGACCACGACTGACTGACTGTGGGGCAATCACTGGGTGAAGTTTCTATTACGTAAGCATTTTAAATCTTGGGATGATATTAAAAAGATTGGTTTAGCTTTGACAGATCTAACATAGGTCTCCAGGACCTTTCCTTTCTCGGGACTAGAAATAAGATGTAGCAAAACCCTGTGTCTGTCTGTTTCATGTGAACAAGCTTTATGGAACCTTGACTTAAGTAGAATTTGAATTTGAGCCTGTGACTCCTAAAACTGCCCTTCTGGAACAGGAGGAATACGAACAAACATTGGGATGCAAGAGAAAAAAGTTCTGTACTTACCAAAAAGTTCATCTGTGTTGTCGATCTTTATTCTTTCTCAACGAATGGGATCAGATCCGATCCATAGGATCAGACTCAGCTGATGCTAAAGCTTGCAGCCACCAAATCTCTCAAGCCCTTACCCAAAATGCACCTACCCAATTACCTCAGATCTTGTTTTCTGCTACCTTAGCAAAGAAAGATTAAGAGAACTGGAAGAGCCATGTCCAGAGTCATATGTATAAATAAAAAGGTACACATGTAGAGACCATGTAAATACTCGTTCCTCCAAAAGCCAAGGATGGGGGTTGGTGAGAGGGGGGCTGAGGAAGAATGAAGATTGACAACACAGCTGGAATGTTAATAAGTACATAACTTCTTTATCTGATGTTGCCAAACTTCATTCTTTCCTTAAGAGAGACAGCGTCCCTAGCTACTTGTACCCAAGGGTGGGCTCAAGGAAGGATATTCCTGAGCACCACAGAACCAAATGATGCCCTACCTCTGGAGACTAGATCCAACTTGTAATGAGTGATTAAGGTATGAGAAGTAGCCTAAGTTGCTGCTGCAAGATTACTGTCCATAGACATCCTTGACTGAAAACAAGTGGAAGTAGCCACAGAGCTAGGGGAGTGTACTTTCAAGAAATGTGCAATAGGAATGATCAATTTAGCAGACAAAGGAAATGCAATTTGTCAGCCACTTTGATAGGGTAACTTTGGAAACTGTTTTTCCCAATTTTGGTTCAGAGAAGGAGATAAACAATTGGTATGCTTTCCTAATTTTGTCTGTTCTATGAAGACAGAATCACCATAGTCTATGAACAGCCATTAAATGTAAGATATATTCTCTTTTGTTGGTAAACATGGGGAAAAATACTGGTGAATTGATAGTACTACTGATGTTGGATTCTGACACTACCTTTGGAAGAAAGGATGGGCTGGGTATGTAAAGTCACTCTATCTTTGTGGAAAACCAAGTAAGGAGGTTGAGAGGATAGTACCTGGATCTCAAATTCTTCTTGCAGAAGTAATGGCAACTAAGAAAATTATTTTACATGCAACATATTTACAGTCACATGTAGCTGCTGGTTCAAAGGGAAGTGTGAAAAACTGAAGCATTAAATTAAGTCCCATGGAAGCACAGGGTCTTTAAAAGGAGGCTTTAAGGAGGTCTTGCTTAATATGTGAGAATCTATGGTTGCGCCATTAAATCCTGTATGGTTATTTGAAATTGCTGCTAGCTGTATTTTAACGGTTGAAGTACTGGCACTGTTCTGAAACAGGTGAGCAAGGAAATCTAAAATGTAATTGATGGGAACTGAAAAAGGCTCAAGATTATGTTGTTGAGCCCAAAGGGCAAATCTTTTCCATTTACCGGAATATGTTTTCCTAGTTGTGGGTTTATGGCCAGATAAAATTACATGGACAGGTGATGAGAGCATAGATTGTCTGGCTACCAAGGGAACTGCAGAAACCAAGCAGTCAGCTTGAGGTTTGGTATATCCAGGTGACACATGCCTGTCTGGTGAGACAGGGGGTCTGGAGTCAGATCTAGGTTCCATGGGGGATGAACCAAGGGAGGCCATAGGAAGGGGAACCAAACTTGTTGAGGCCAATAGGGGCAATGAGGATTACTGTGGTCTTCAACCTGGTTGCTTTCTGCTGAAATGTGGGAATCAATGGGGCTGGTGGGAAGGCATAAAGGAGACCAGGGGGCCAATTATGAAGTAGAGCATGCCTCTGTGACTGACTCTGTGGGGGAATCAGGGAAAAGTAGTTGCTGCATTTGTTGTTTAGGTGAGAGGAAAAAAAGACTTCAGCATGGCTGGCCCCACTGATGGAAAATCCCGTCCTCCACTTTCTCTTTGAGGGAACACTCATGTGAAGAATGCACCTGCTCAGTTTGTCCGCAATCATGTTGGCTCCTGCCGGAATGTGCATCGCTAAAGAAAGTGGTCGGCAGAGATCGCCCTTCTGTCCTGACTTACTGCAGGAAACTTGGTGCTCGATTCAGACGCAGCAAGATCTGAGAGATCATTTGGATCCTTCATTCTCATTTTTTTCTGATCTGGGGTTGAGACCAGATGTTTAGCACTTCTCTTCTGGGAAGAGTCCGAGGAAGATTTGGACGATAGGGAAGGCTTCGACTTTGGAGACTGGGATATGGCTTCTACAAAAGAGGAAGGAATGAGACCTTTCAATATTAATTTGTTTTTACGCTCTGCTAAAGCTAGCAGATTAAATCCATGGCAAACTGAGCAGTGTACGCACAAAGGGTGTGTGTATCTGAGAGCAGCAAATTATGCCCATAATTGAAGCATTTCTTGAAACCCGCAGGTTTGTCAGTCATTATGCAGTGTCTGAATCAACTAATATGTAGAAAGGCAATGAAAATCAGAAAAGTAACTTTTTTCCCCCCTTTTTAACAGGAAAGAAAAGTAGACAAAGGGATACCACCAAAGGTATGAAGGATTACGACTAAGTCGTAAGGGAAGGGAGACCGTATCTAATGGTACCAAGTACAAAAAGGAAAAAGGGAAGAAAACGCTAGCAGCAGCAAAAAGGGAAAAAGTTACAACTATACAACTCTAAAGACACCAGTAAAGAAAAGGAGGCAAGGGAATACCAACCATGGTATGTAAGAATTTACAACAAAGTTGTATTGACAATGGAGAGAACAGAAGAAATCTTAACCATAATAAATTAAGAGACTAAAGACTAAAAACTACTTAAGTGAAAGAAATCAGACCAAAAACTTTACTTATCTTATACAGCTTGAGAGAAACTGGTAGACCACATCCGTTATATAGAAGTGGCAAAAGCAATCTGTGGTAACTGGGTAGGTCCATTGTGGGTAAGGGAGACGCTCAAGAGATTTCGTGGCTGCAAACTTTAGCATCGGCCGAGTAGGATCCGACAGATTGCATCTGAACCCACTTGTTGAAGAAAGAATGAAGACTGTTTTAGTTATGTACTTACCATAACGATAGATGTATGTGATCCATCTCGCCTACATTCATTACTGACGGGTTCGGAGCCGAGAGTCTGCTCCAACTCGGCCACTATAACTAGCACAAAGTCTCTCATTGGCTGGGCTAACCCTGTATCCCAGGATGCATCACACCCAAACCCCCAGATCTTGTTTGCCCCAACATGATTCTCCCACATACACCATACCACAAGGATAAATAAGTAAGAGGATAGAAAAAATAATATCCTCAGAGAAATCAGAATACAGGTTTCCTACAAGTCCAACAGTTAGGGGGAAGGAGGGCGGGTACATAAGAATGCAGACGAGATGGATCACATACATCTATCGTTATGGTAAGTACATAACTAAAAGATGTAATGTGATCCTATCTCGCCTACATTCATTACTGACGGGACAGCGTCCCTAGCACCTAAATCCCAGGAGGCTCACTGGAAAACACTCCTAAGCACTGTGGAACCAAAGGAAGCCCGACCTCTAGAGGCTAAATCCAGTTTGTAATGAGAAATAAAGGTATGTGGAGAAGTCCAAGTAGCCGCTGCACATATCTCATCTATGGATAATCTAGCATGAAAGGCCACTGAAGTTGACATAGCCCTGGTAGAATGCGCCCTAACTGGAAAGGGAAGATCCTTACCCGCTAATGCATAAATAAATGAGATGCAGTCTCTAATCCACTTAGCTATGGTGCCCTTAGTTACAGATCTGCCAATTCTATTGTCCGAAAACGACACAAACTGATCTGATTTCCTCTCCTGTTGCGTCCTATTTAAATGAAACCTCAGTTGTCTATGCACATCCAACTGGTGCAATTTGTACTCCACTTTGTTGGAAAACCTTGGGAAAAAGATCGGAAGCTCAATAGACTGGTGGAGACAAAGGGCAGAAGAGACCTTAGGGAGAAAGGAAGGATTAAGTCGCAGAGATACTCTGTCCTTATGAAAAATTAAATAAGGAGGTTTAGCAGAAAGAGCTTGAAGCTCAGATACACTTCTGGCTGAAGTTATGGCTACCAAGAAGGCAGTCTTCCATGACAGAAATTTCAATTGGCAGGAGGCTGCCGGGTCAAAGGGAGAAGTCAAAGCCCTGAGCACCACATCTAAATCCCATGGCAAAACGGGTTGCGAAACTGGAGGGCACAGCAGCCAGGCTCCTTTCAGAAAGGCTTTACACAGCTTATGACCCATAAGAGAAGGCTAATGTGCAACATGATAATTGGAGATTGCTGCCAACTGAACCTTTATAGTGGAGGCAGCCGAACCTTGTCTAAAGAGTGTAGCTAAGAAATCTAACACCGCCGACACCGGTGCTGTAAGGGGGTCCAGATCATGTTGCTGAGCCCAAATTGCAAATCTCTTCCATTTACTAGAGTACATTTTCCTAGTAGAAGACTTGTGGAAGCAAGACAGAATATGAACTACTTCTGGGGTAAAAATTTGCTGTCTGACTAAGGTCAAAAGTGGAGGAGCCAGGCAGCGAGCTAGAGTGTTCGTAGGGATGGATGGCACTGTCTTGACTGATGTGTCAATAGGTCTGGAGCTAGGTCCAGAATCCAAGGGCCATCCACCGCATACTTCCGAAGGAAGGGGAACCAAACTTGATAGGGCCAGTGTGGTGCGATCAAAATCATTTTGCTTCCCAAGCAGGTAGCCTTCTGAATCACTCTGGGTAGCAGAGGGACTGGCAGGAAGGCGTAGAACAGACTGGAGGGCCAATTGTGGACTAGAGCCATCCCTGGGAGACTCCCCCTGTGGGGGGATCAGAGTGAAAAAATTGCTGCACTTTGCATTCAGGGGACTGGCAAAGAGGTTGCAGCAGGGAAGACCCCACTTGGAGAAGATCTGCGCAGCCACTCTGTCATTCAGGGACCACTCGTGAGGCATAAGAATAGCTCTGCTCAGCCTGTCTGCTATCACATTGGACTTCCCCGGAATGTGCGTTGCCACTAGAAAGTGCTGGGAAGCGATCGCCCAATTCCTCACTCTCATGTCCTCTCTGCAAAGGGGGTAGGACTTGTTTCCTCCCTGCTTGTTCAGATACCAGACAGCTGACATATTGTCGGAGAGAATCGCAATAGTTCCCCTGGGAAGAGAGCTGTGAGCCTGCAACGCTAGAAGCACCTCTCTCATCTCCAGAACATTGATATGCAAGTGAACCTCATGGTCTTGCCACGTACCTTCGACCGTCTTGCCCAGATAATGCCCCCCCCACCCTATCTGGGAGGCGTCCGTGGTTACTGTGGCAATAGGGGATGGGGGGCTCAAGGGTCTCCCTTGGTCCAGATTGGATGAGAGAAGCCACCAACGCATATCTTGCTGGCATCTCTCCGTGATAAGAATCGAATGGGACAAGGGGAGTTTCTGATATGACCACTGGGCCGAAAGGAGCCACTGAAGTATTTGCATGTGTAACCTGGCTAGCGGAACTAAGAGAATGGTAGCCGCCATTGATCCCAACAACTGAAGAACCATCCTGGCTTGGGCTTTTTTGCGGGGTAGTAAAGCCAGAACTTGGGCCTGTAAGACATATTCTCTCTGTCGGTAGAAAAGCTCTCATCTCTACAGAGTCTAGCTCTGCGCCGATAAAGGCAACACACTGTGATGGCAGCAATAAAGACTTTGCCCAGTTGAATGAAATCCCTAGAAGATGGCCCAATTTGACAGCAGCTCTCGTTGCTTGAACAAGTAGATGCCTGGTGGGGGCGGTGAGGAGCTAGTCTTCTAGATAAGGAAACACCTGGAATCCTAGATGTCTCAGGTGAGCTGTCACCACTGCCAGACACTTGAACACCCTGGGGGCTGTAGTGAGACCAAAGGGCAGGGCCTGGAATTGGAAATGACTGGCTCCCAGCCGAAGCGTAGATGATTCCTGGAAGCCTTGTTTATCTTGATGTGATAACAGGCATCCTTGAGGTCGAGGGAGCACATCCATACTCCTTTTTCCAGCAATGGGAAAATGGATTGCAAAGTGACCATTCGGAACTTGGACTTCTTTACAAAGCGGTTTAGATGGCTGAGATCCAGAATGGGTCTCAAGTCCTCTGTTCTTTTTGGCAACAAAAATAAACTTGAGTAAGTTCCTAATCCGACCTGGTCTGTGGGGACTGGTTGGATGACTCCTTTTTCTAGCAGCTTTGAAACTTCTATTGCTGCCTGATCCCGTTGACCGGGTGGAACGTCCGGCATTTTCCTTGATGGCGGGGGGAAACGAAAAAGGGGAATGGTGTAACCTCCGGTGATGATACAAAGCACCCATCGATCCTGAGTGATGGACTCCCAGGCCAGAAGATGCTCCGAAAAACGACTCCCGACTGGCTCCGGAGACACACAATCGGGTAAGCCCTCAGGGACGTTGGTAGGAGGAACCACGAAAGGACTTGTGGTCTCCTGTATTGCAGGGGCCTCCACCGCCTCTAGGGCGATGCCTTCCATTAAAATTCCCCCCTCCGCTGCCCCTGGAAGGGGGGGGGGTCACTTTGATGGGCAGGGGAAGACTTTTAAGACTTTCTGAACCACATTTTCCCTCCCCTCTGAGCCTTGGGATAAGGCCCAGTGGGAAGCTAAAAAAAGGGCCCCAACGGCAGACAAAGTCTTACCCTCCTGCTCACATCTAGTGAGGGTGTCTTTCACTTTGGGTCCAAAAAGGGAGGACCCGACGAATGGGGCGTCTGTGAAAGAAGACTTGAAAGCCTCCACAAAATGACACAAGCGCATCCAAGCTTGCCTCCTAAGGGCTACGCCCGAACTCGCTACTCTACCTGCCCCTTCGGCTGCATAAGATATGAGCCTCATGGACGAGTTGACTATGGACGAAAGGGTAGAAAGCTGGGTGTGAACAGACTGGGCCAACGCCTCAGGCAGGTTACCCGACAGGGTATCTCCCAACTCCTTTATGAGATCCCTTTGGGGCCGCGTAAAATGACACAAGTAATTCAGCGACTGCAAGGTAAAGGTCGCTGAAGACAGGGTACACTTCCCATACCTATCCATACTCCTAAACTCCTTATTAGGAGGATGGATGGGGGTAGACGCCTCCGCCACGTCCTGCTGGGTGGCGGATGCCACCACCATGGCATCCACAGGTACTTCCTTGGTCAGAAATTCTTTTCCAGGAGGCGCAGATAGGAACTTATTGGGACGGCTAGGAACTGGCGCCACAGAGACAGGGTGTTCCCACACCCTTCGACAAATAAGATCCAATAATTCATTGATGGGTGGAGACACCCAGGAGACGGAAGGCTGGGCTCCGAAGGCCTTGAAGACCGACTCCTCCTCAGAAGGGTTTTTGGAAGGCCAGTCGCCCCGCTGTCTCAAGATATCCAGGATATCAGAGAACGAGACATCACCCGAGGACGACTTCGGGGACCCTTTTGCATCATCGATGTCAGTGTCCGCGGTGACAGACTCATCTGGGGAGTCTACGTGCTTCCTCTTACACAACGTCTTCCTGGGAGGTTCTTCAGGCACGGACTCTGAAGGGCCCTCAAAGTAGGGGACCACACATGGAGGTATCCTCAGGCCCGGGAGCCCCACTGTCCAGAGATTAGGGGGGCATCAAAAGCTCTATTTGCAGCGTCTAGGGAAGGAGTTGCTGATTCAGGTGAAGTCGCGATGGACTTGGCCAACGCGCTCCTCATAGCCTCGAAGGCAGGTCCACCAGAATCGGATGAAAAACCCACCTCCGAGACCATGACCGGAGTCGGGGTACCCCTAGCAGAAGCACCAAGGGGGGGATTCAGAGCCGCAGTCTGAAGCCCTGATGTATCCCCCTCGGGGCCGACTGAGGACACCCGAGTACCGAAACCTGTAGACAGAATGGAAAAGGTTGGAGCAAATGTCGGATTTGAAAGACTCACAGGAGGTTTCGGAGCTGACCCAGGGACTTCACTTGATTCGGCAGGCTCAGACGACACCGAGGTTGTCGGAGGAGGAAGAAACGGAACCGATATAGTAGCTGGCTCCGGAGCCGACAGGGCTGGAGCTGAACATAATTTAGATAACACTGGCGACTGGAGGAGCCTCTGGACCACCCTATCGACATCCGAATCAGAGAGCCTGGAGGACTTGGAGGAGACAAACGGGGGCCGAGAAACCTTCTCTGTCAGAACAGAGACAAAAGTAGGGGAACGGCTCTGAATCGGCTCCAAAAGGATCGGAGCCGAAGCAGGCTTGAGAACCACCGCAACTTCCTTCGGCGCCGACAACTGTGGAGTCGAAGAAGCCGACCCCGCAATAGACAATACTTCCTACGGCTCCGAGACCGGTGGTGCCGAGGAAGGAGACATAGCCTTGGATGGTGCTTCTTACAGCTCCGAAACCAGTGGAGCCGAGGAAGGAGAAGTAGTTTGAGATCTTTTCTCTGGAGGCTCCGAAGAACTAGATTGAGCCGGAGACTTCATTTTTGACTTGGATCTGGGTTTCTCAGAGGGAGGAGAGGACGCCAACATTTCCTCAAAGGAGGGTTTAATCAAACCCTTGAGGATAAGTTTATTTTTTCTCTCCTGTAACACCCTGGCAGAGAAAGCATGACACACACTGCAGGATTCCTGCAAGTGTATGGCACAGAGACAATATACACAGTTGGCATGGCCGTCAGTTAGCGACATCTTGTAAGCACGTTTAGCGCATTTCTTAAAGCCAGATGGCTTATGTTCTTTTGGTTCCTTGCCCGACATAAGGAACACAATCCACAAGCAGCAACAATATTTAGAAAATACACAATCCACAAGCACACTCGCAACACAAGGTAGAGAGGGGGGAAGGCTCTAACTTAAACGCCCGTACAGTAACTACACAAGATAGGGCAAAGGCCCTCTAACTCAAGCGGGCCTAGCCCGCCAAACAGAAGGATTACCAACAACAAACACAATCAGACACAACCAAGGATACAACAGACAACGTAGCTATTAGAATAGCTTTTTGATATAATAATACTCAAAGCTATAGTTCAAAAAACAAAAGAGAGGGTACTTAGCCACAGCCAAGTCGAGACCACGTCGTTACTCTAGGAGCGGCAAACGAGATCTGGGGGTTTTGGCGTGATGCATCCTGGGATACAGGGTTAGCCCAGCCAATGAGAGACTTTGTGCTAGTTATAGTGGCAGAGTCGGAGCCGACTCTCGGCACCAAACTCGTCAGTAATGAATGTAGGTGAGATAGGATCACATTACATCATCAGATATGGATATTGTACTCTGACCTTATGATGTTTAGAACCCATCACTCTTCCCATTTAGAGAAGAGGGGGCTTGGGATGAGCTGGGATTTTCTGGAAGCAGAGGGGAAGAGGCAGGTGCTTTTTGGGAGTCACAGCTGCTCCCTTCTGAGTCCCATGCTTGCCACCTTCTTGGCTGTTTGGCTCTCCTGGTTTTCCTGCTCTTGGACTTGGGTTGAAAGGTAGGAAAGGACCAAGTCTAGGAGGGTAATTTCTATTGAATGTAGGTGGAGGGATCTGCAGAAAGTCTTTAAATGTTTGCACAGTCTCAGCCTTTTTCTCCAATCCTTTAACACTTTCTGCTTGGGATCCAAAGAGGAAATCCTTGCCTATGGGTGCATCAAGAATTTCTGCTTTGACGTGGTCAGGTAGAGACTGGACTCTCAACTAGGCATTTCTCTGGATGACTGACCCTATGGCACCTGCCCTATTTCACACTTCTAAAACATGAAAGCCACACTGCGAAGAGTACTTTGCAACCTGAGAACTAGTGTTAAAAAATACTCTATACAATTATATACATTTATAGTTTGAATTTACTGCTGACATGCCTTACTTAATGGAAAAGAGCATAGTTACATACTGGCTGGGTCCCTATTTTTTATGCTTGTTGATGGACAGCAGTAATGACAGTCATTATGCTAGGTACTTTGTTTTTAGTTGTTGTTTTAGTTTATGTTTTTAGTTGTTTTAATGTTTTTAGTTGTTGTTTTAGTTTAGACATACTGTTTTCAAAGGACCCAAAAGAAGCCGACTAAGGAAATAAACACAGTCATCTAGCTATATATATATATATATATATATATATATATATATATATATATATATATATATATATAAAAATAAAAATATAAAATATCCTGGCAGCGGGGTTAACCAAATACTAGGGAGGCAATGTGTTTTGGGGACTGCTGATGATTTTCTTTTTTTAACATAATACACTGGCAGGGTCAACCAGATTCCTGTGGTCTGCATGTTTTGGGGGCTGTTGATGACTTTTTTTTTCTTTTTAAATATAATATCCTGGCAGGTGTCAAAGACATGTTTTTTTAACCTAATATCTTTTTGCAGGATTAATCATGATACATTAGAATGGTTTGTCAATGTTTTGTTGTTGAAACAAACTCTACTCTTGCATGAGTAAAATATGTATGGTGAATGGAATAAGATCATGTGCAAGTTTCTGGGCATGTGATGTGAAAGAAATACAGCAATGTAACCATGATCTTTTATTTTTATGATTTTAAACTTGGTTGGCTCAAAGCAGATTCTCTGGGTAGGCAGTTGGGATGGGGGCAATGCCTACGTGTGAATGGAATGACTGCAGTTCTGGCTTGATGTGCAAAGCCTTTGCAGGCTTTGTGCCCACTGAATGGCATACAGCAACAGTTATCCCACTCCACAAAGGGGGAACCACCACTGATCCCGAGAACTATTGCCCTATTAGCCCGACGAGCCTGGTCTGCAAGGCCATGGAACTCATAAACAAAGACATTGGTAACCTCCAAACTCTGGATCCCACCCAATTCGGGTTTGTAAAAGACAGATCATGCCTCCTGAACCAGATCAACTTCTTTGAGGAAGTCACCAAAGCCGTAGACTAGGGTAAGGTGGTTCATACAGCCTATCTTGAACTCGTCAAGGCTTTCAACACCATCCCCCATTCTGGAATTATAGCTAAACTCACTAAACTTGGTACAAATCCCTACGTCACAAGATGGATTGCCAGCTGGCTCCCTGACAGAACCCACACTGTAAAAGTTGCACACTCCAAATCTGACCTCAAACTAGTGACAAGTGGAGTACTACAGGGTTCAGCCCTGGGACCTCTCCTGTTTGGTATCTACTTCTCTGAAGTACAGGCTAACACAGAAGGCCTCTGGCTAATGAAGTTCGCAGGTGACTGCAAACTAGGAACCATAGTCGAGTCCCCAAATGATGTGGAAATCCTACAGAAGGGCATCGCTGAGACAGATGCCTGGTGTCAGAGCCATGGCCTCAAGCTCAATGCCAAAAAGTGCATTATCATCCCCTTTGGTAAAAACTCTGTACCCATGAACTACTACATAGATAGTCTACTTAACACCATATGTGTGATAAGAGACCTTGGGACCCAGGTGGACAGTAGTCTGTCCTTAGATAGTCACATTGCCACAGTAGTCAGGAAGTCCTTCTACGTGGCACACCTCATCATAAAAGGGGTCTCATCCAGGAAAAAAGAGGTCATTGTTCCCCTCTACTCGACACTCAGACCCATTACGGAGTACAACGCCCCTTTTGGAATGTACCTCACAAGACCATCTGCAGCAGCTGGAAAGGCCACAAAAGTACCTCACAAAGAGAATTACTGGCCTTAAGATGCCCTACATTGCCCATCTCAAAAAAATCCAGCTTTACTCCATAGCATATCACCTACTCAGAGGTGATCTCTGTCTAACATATAAAGCTATGTCAAACCCAGAGCTGTTGGACATGCTACACCTAAAGAAATCCCAATCCCTCCGAGCTACACGGTCTAGGGACCTAAACTAGTCACCACAATAATATATATATGTAAAAACTTTTTGATTTTTGGGATATTAATAACATACATATTAGTGTATTTATATATAAATAGGAAAATGTTATAATTGTTAGTTAAATACAATTTATACCTGAACAAAACTAAATGCAGGCTTTACATTATTCTGCATATTTAATATATGTCTATATACTTTGTCAGTAGTAGACTCTATGTATTGGCATAATGCACTTTTGAACTGCATTTAACATTGTTTATATAAGTAACTCTGTCATTAGAATTTTAAAAGTTGACATTATTATTATTTTGATTTTTATAATGTTTTTACAAGTCTCACAATGTCAGATATATTATAGCTTTTTTATGATATCAGCATATAATGTTTTATATATTTGATAAAATCTGGAAGACCATTTTGTGTTAATTTGTATTGTATTATTAATAGTTTTTATGGTCTTTTGTTATCACTGCATTATTTAGAGCTGATGACTTTAAAAGAAAAGTAGTACTAAGTATTTCTTAAGCTACACCTAGCAGACTAATTAACTGAATAAGCAACAACTGAGTTGAATTGGATAATTCATACATAATTCAATTAGTGTTTTTATATATAATGAGTGATTTTATTCTACATTTATTGAATCTGAAGCAGCGTGCCTTTGTGGATGCACGCGAAAGCGCTTATTCTCTTGTTCTAATAAAGAATTGATTTTACGTGGTGGTTGGCTTCCAGTTTCTACTACATCATTCGTTTTTGCTCTGGAATCACCTTCGAGGGTCAGGTTTGCTGCGTTTCACGATTTTGATATCTCCTGCTTTCTCCTGCCCCTACACGATGGCAGCTCAGCATTGGAATTGGACTATAACCCTGAAAGGAACTTCTCAAAATGGAATAACTTGTTTGATAAAAAAGCCAATCCTTTACTCACCCTGGAATTGGCAACCGATATGAATTCTACTGAATCAGGTACTGTCAATTTATTATCGGAGTTTAATCCTCTTTATAACGAACTTGAAAACAACTTATACAGACAATTTTGGCTAGTGTGGCAGCGACGCCACCTAGAAGCATGTCTGCACTTCAAAATAGTCCCGAGAGGGATGAGAGTTCTTTGTATGCCTTCTTATGGCAATTCTCATCCGGAACTTCTTAAAAGTTGGCAAAAGCTGAATTTAGATCTCAGCTTTAATTATATAAAGTTACTCATAGACTATTTTCTCCCTATAGAAAATGCCTTAATGGAGAAAAATGACATTCTGTATAAAGACATGGTAAAAAGATTTAAAGGGCAAACATTTATTAACAGGCTTGATAATTTAATAACTCAAGTAGATGCTTATGGAGAAAGATTGCAAGCCATCAAATTACGAAAATTGCAAAGAGACCATAGAGACTTTCTGAATGGTCAGGTTTTTGTATGGTCGAGGCAAAATCAAGATAATATGCAGCGCAGAACCGAAATGGTAGCATCAGATATACCTGGGAATATTTCCAATAGCAATATCAACATTTCCCCTTTAACTACTGCAGCTATACGGAATGACATCATGGCGGCATCGACCGGAAGTCTTAGACATGCCTCTCCTGAACTGAATGATACTCCACCACCTAACCAAATGGCCATGCAGCAACAGGTGGAATTGGGAGCAAAACCAAAACTGCAGCAGACAAACATCGAATCTTTTTTACCCTTACCGGTACGCCCAAGAAGGGATTCAAGAGGAAGATCGGAGAGTCGAGTAAGAGGCAAAAGGAAGCTATCAGGGGAACCGCAGAACAAAAGGGGTCGACAAAGGGACTGAATAGTCTGGTTTACAATTTATCTGACCTATTGTTGAGCGACACGGATTATTCTTTGTTGAATAAGGGTTTAAGCTACATACTGGCACAAGTCAGTAACATTTCTGATATATTAACTGATTTAAGAGCTTTTGCTCGCAAAATAGCGCTGAAATTGTTGTTTAAAAAGGATTCAACTAGTAATATAAATTCTAATGTTCAGTCTGAATTTGAATGTTTTAAAAGGAAAAGTTCATATACACCTGTATTCCATCCATGTATAGATTCCTTTATTAAAATATGTGAAAATGATTTATATAAGCACTATATGTTGTACAATAAGGGTTTACTTTCTCTGTTTCATAACTTAACAAGAGATGAATGGACATCATTGAATGCTTTAACAAGCAACTCGAAGATCATTATTAGACCAGTGGATAAGGGTGGGGGACTGGTTTTGTTAAACACTAAGGATTATTACACATATATGGAGCTCCTTTTAATGGACAATAACACTTATAAATTGATAGATGAGAAAACTGTTCAAAGGTTGATCTTTCAGGTACATCAAGATCTTTATGAACTGTTGTTATGTAGACAAATCAGCTATGACTTTTACCTTTTCTTATTAATTGAACATCCAACTCTACCCTATTTGAAAGGTCTCCCAAAAATGCATAAGGGGATAACACCACCTCCCCTTCGTCCCATTGTTGTGGGACATAATTGGGTAACGGAAAATGCTTCTATATTTTTGGAAAAAAAGCTAAAACCATTAGTATCTGTTATTCCTACCATCCTAAGAGACTCATACCAACTAATAGATAACATCAGAAATTTGAATTTTACTGTATCAGAGGCACATCTTTTAGTCACACTAGATGTAAAGAGTCTGTTTACTGCAATTCCTAACTTGTATGGAATGGAGGCTATTAGGTCTTTATTAAGCAAGAGTAGTAAGTATTCTAATAATGAACAATCTTTACTAAATACTCTGTTAGAAATAGTACTAACTAACAATGTCATGACGTTTAATGAGCTTTTCTATATACAACAGTGGGGGGTAGCCATGGGCGCCCCCATGCGCTAACACATATGCCAACCTTGTTGTATATAGTTGGGAAACTACAAGCTTATTTTCACACCCCAGTTATAAAAAGATACTTCTATACTACAGATTTGTAGATGATATACTTTTGCTATGGGATGGAACTTTACATGAATTACAAAGCTTTATATTTGACCTAGAGAAGACAACAGACTTCTTAAGATTCTCAATTGAACATTCAACCTCTGACATTAATTTTCTTGATCTTAAAATTAAAAAGGATGGACAGGGGGGACTTAAAACCTCATTATTTAGGAAAGAATGTTGGAAAAACACCCTATTGCAATACGATAGCATGCATCCAAGGTTTATTTTTAAAAATATAGTTAAGGGACAATACACTAGGATAGACAGAATATGCCAAGGAATAGATGAAAGAAATAGTGAATTTAATAAGTTAGAACAATTTTTTCGAGAAAGAGGATATAACTCGGATATGGTAATTAATATAAAAGATTCATTTATGCAAGAAAGTATTTCTTACAGGAATTATGGATATTCTAATTCCTTTGGCGCTTCTAAATCTTTGAATTTTTCTAATAGATATAATAGTAACTCTTCACAAATGGACTCATGTTATGTCAGATGTATAATTAATTATACCAGTGACAACAAACATCTAACTGACATTATTATAAAAAACTGGCCTATTTTAGTAACGAATGATGACATTAAACAATTGATAGGTGGGAGACCCACCTTCACATATAAAAATTCAAAGAACTTAAAAAGGATACTATGTAATGAAAAAAGACCCAATTCATTTTCTAAAAAAACAAATCTAAATAATAACATTAACATTGGTACTCATTCCTGTGGAAAGTGCAGCTCTTGTGAATGGATATCAAAAGAGAAAAGTTTCTTTCACCCTGAGCTATTGTTCAACTTTGAATTTAGATGTACTGCAAACTGTGAAGACAGTGATGTTATCTATCTGGCAACTTGTGAGTCATGTCCGGCATTTTATATAGGCATGACCACAAGACGATTTAGGGACAGAATACAAGAACATATATATGCTATTAAGAAAACTGACCACAGGAATGCTTTATCCAAACATATTGCAGATTTTCCAGAACATAAATTCTTTTTCAGAGTTCTACAAAAAAGAGAACCAAATGTTAGGAAGGGTGACAATTTCAATGACTTAGAGAACCTAGAGCTAGACTGGATATTTAAATTCAGGGCACAAAATTATCCAGGATTAAATACCTATGTGAGTATTAGATCATTTTTAAAGAAACGCAAATATTAACACCTATTTGCACTTAGAGGTGATAGCCAGGACTATACTTTCCTGCATATATAGTTATGTAACCTTTTTCTTTAAACACATTTATACTTATATGTTAATTAATATACAGTTCATCAGATCACATTAAATAGTCACCTATGCATATTTAAGCATTTAACATCCTGAATGGTTGTTTTCCATGTGACCATAAATATACCACTAAGGTTTGACAAAAGGTTTGATTGTTGATGATAGGACTGTATGTAAGCAGTAAAATATTCATGAACCCCCACCACAAATGAATTTTGTCTATAGATATATGAAATGTTATGGTTTGTAACATCTATAAAAGCATATATATATATATATATATATATATATATATATATATATATATATGTAAAAACTTTTTGATTTTTGGGATATTAATAACATACATATTAGTGTATTTATATATAAATAGGAAAATGTTATAATTGTTAGTTAAATACAATTTATACCTGAACAAAACTAAATGCAGGCTTTACATTATTCTGCATATTTAATATATGTCTATATACTTTGTCAGTAGTAGACTCTATGTATTGGCATATTGCACTTTTGAACTGCATTTAACATGGTTTATATAAGTAACTCTGTCATTAGAATTTTAAAAGTTGACATTATTATTTTGATTTTTATAATGTTTTTACAAGTCTCACAATGTCAGATATATTATAGCTTTTTTATGATATCAGCATATAATGTTTTATATATTTGATAAAATCTGGAAGACCATTTTGTGTTAATTTGTATTGTATTATTAATAGTTTTTATGGTCTTTTGTTATCATTGCATTATTTAGAGCTGATGACTTTAAAAGAAAAGTAGTACTAAGTATTTCTTAAGCTACACCTAGCAGACTAATTAACTGAATAAGCAACAACTGAGTTGAATTGGATAATTCATACATAATTCAATTAGTGTTTTTATATATAATGAGTGATTTTATTCTACATTTATTGAATCTGAAGAAGCGTGCCTTTGTGGATGCACGCGAAAGCGCTTATTCTCTTGTTCTAATAAAGAATTGATTTTACGTGGTGGTTGGCTTCCAGTTTCTACTACATCATTCGTTTTTGCTCTGGAATCACCTTCGAGGGTCAGGTTTGCTGCGTTTCACGAAACAGGACATGCTGCAGGGATAGATTCCTGTCCCAGAGACTTCCCATACTCTGGAACAGGCTACCCCATCCACGTCAAGCAAAGTTCTTCATTAGCACTCTTCAAGAAAAATCTTGATGAGTGGATGGGAAATAGGAAATACACCCCGGGGATCACTTCTCTCTCTCTGCTCAACAGTTGCACAGGAAAATAACTTTCTTGGGTGGCGTAAGCCAGGGAACCTTGTTGGCTAGGCTTAAGTAGGCCCTTGGGCCGATAGCCTAGTACCTACCCATGAACCTACCTAAAAAGCTACTCCTCTGTTACAACTACTTCAAACTTTCTTGTGCAAAGAAATGAATTCCAGTTATGTCTTCTTTATAATGAAAAGTGCAATCTAATGTACATTTTCTCCTACAGCAGAAAAATGTTTAAATGTGATTGCCATAATTCAGCAGCTCTTGCTTAAATAAGACATTTGCTTGGAGTTTATAGAAGCATCTTGCACAAAACACTGATACTTCCATACAATTTATGGTTAATAATGTATGCATCTCCTAGCTCACTGCAAAAAGTTGTACACATTTTTTTAGTGCCTTACATAAAGTCTCATTTATCTTGTTTATAAAATTCATTTACTATACATCTTTAGTTACTTACATAAGTCGCTGGCTAGTTGCTCATAGGTATATACTAGGCTAATGACCACCAGGGCCTTTATAAGCTTACCCGTGCAATCCATCTCAATTGTGTCTAAATGTATCACAGGCATTACGATGGGGTATGCCAGTTAGGAAGCTTCTATAGGTTATGGGGGGAGCATGTTAGTTTGGGATTACTGCCAGCCTCTGAGACATGGTGTCAGACCTGGGGTGAATTTCCGATTTCCTATCCATTGGTCAAGTTTATGCTTATACAGGATTAGGGATGGATTCTGGTTCACACAGACGGGGAGACTTTTCCTGGGCATGAGGACCCTCTGACACATATGTCTCGCCAACATATCGTATGTCACAAGCAAAATAAAAATCCTTGAATCTAGTGGTTCTGATCCTGTTTGTTTTGTAGAGGTGCAAAAGGTCCATCAAGGCTGGATCTGAAGATGCCTTGTATGTCAGGCATAGACTGCCTCTCAGTAACCTGTACAAAACAGAGTACAGTTGGTTTTAAGGCAATCTGGACAGGACAATTTGTATATACCCCGGTTTCTCCTGGTAACAAACTTTTGCGGGCATTCCAAATATTGCACGTCTTGTCAGGTGCATGCTAAAGGGGGCTTTATACTAGATGACAGGTCTGATAAGGGTTAAATACAGTAACACTATGACTTCCTTAGACCTGGATGATATGCCCTTACTTTTAAATTGGGCAACACAGAATGATTTTTTACTACCTTAGCCACATGTTGGTTAAAGGCCCGATTTCTGTCTACATATGTTCCCAGATCCCTGACTGCTGGGTCAACTCTTAAGGGTGCCTTTAGGTTCATAGGTTTATACTAGGCTATCTGCCCTAAGGCATTTATAAGCCTAGCCTAATTTTTTGGCTTACACCACCCCTTATATGAAAAAATACTGTGCCCATTAGTTTGTTGTGCCTCTGTCCAGCAGTGACACAGAGATGATTCCCGGGATAAACCTACGATCTCCCATCCACAGGTCAAGATTTCTCTTGAACAGAGCCAGCGAAGTGCTCTGCCTCACATGGATCGGGATTTTATTCCACAGCATAGGGAGTCTCTGAGTGATAAATCTATCCCTCCAGCACGTCCTATTTATATCCGTGCTAAGGTTTAAGTCGCTTGCTCTAGTGGTTTTGGTGGATTTGGATTTTTTGAGGTGGAGCATGTCCATTAATTCCAGGTTGGACATGGCCTTGTATGTCAGGCACATGTCACCTCTGAGCAGACGGTATGCAACTGAATAGAGCTGGAGTTTCTTCAATCTGGCAGCATATGACAGATTTTGGAGTCCCTTTATCCTTTTGGTGAGGAACTTTTGGGGTCTCTCCAATTGCTGCAGATGTCGGGTGAGATACATCCCGAATGGGGCATTGTACTCGATCATTGGTCTGATAAGTGAAGAGTACAGGGAACAATGACCTCACTAGATCTGGATGTGAATCCCTTCATGATCAGGTGGGCAATGTAGAAGGTCTTTCTAACCACTTTAGCAACGTGAATGTCAAAAGAAAGGCCACTGTCAACCTGGGTCCCCAGGTCCCTGATAACCTCTTCTGTGCTTAGTGGATTGCCACCTATATGGTAGCTTGGGGTTACCTTGTTTTTCCCGAAGGGTATGACTATACATTTTTTGGCGTTTAACTTCAGGCCATGGCTCTGGTACCAGCTATCTGTTTCCGTGAGTCCCTTCTGAAGGATATCCGTGTCCGATGCACTTTCCACTATGGCGCCCAGTTTGCAGTCATCTGCAAACTTTGTCAGCCAAAGTCCTCCCATGTTGGCCTGTACTTCTGAGAAGTACATGCCGAACAATAGGGGGCCAAGGACCGAGCCCTGTGGGACACCACTTGTGACCGGCTTGGAGTCTGACATAGCGCCAGCAACTCTAACCCTGTGGGTTCTGTCCTTAAGCCAGTTTGCAACCCATCTTGTGACATATGGGTTTACATTTAAGCTGGTAAGTTTTTCTACAATACTCGAGTGGGGTATTGTGTCGAAGGCCTTTACAAGGTCAAGGTAGGCTGTATGGACTGCCTTTCCCTCATCAATGGCCTTGGTGACTGTTTCGAAGAAGTCGACCAAGTTCAAAAGGCATGATCTGCCCTTGACGAAGCCAAACTGGGTCGGGTCCAATGTCTGCAAGTCCCCTATATCTTTGTTTATGAGCTCCATTATGATCCTCTCCATAGCTTTGCAGACTAGACTTAAGCTTATGGGGCGGTAATTACCAGGGTCCGTAGAGGCACCGCCTTTGTGGAGTGGGACCACAGTTGCCGTACACCACTCCTTGGGCACGTATCCTGTGGTAAGGCTGAGATTAAACAGCTGCCTTATGTGCGGGTTTAATTCCTCATTTAGCTCGTGTAGCACACAGCCGGGGACACCATCCGGTCCCATTGATGCTGTGTTTTTAGCTTTAGAGAGAGCAGATTTCACCTGCGCATTTGAGATGTCTGGGAGGCTACACTCTGCTGGGATAGTTATCTCTCCTTTAGGGGGGAGAGGGGGTGAAGTTTGCACTGAACCTGTCTGCCAGTATGTTGGCAATGTCTGTGGGTTCAGTGATTTTTGTATCATTTTGGACTAATTCTGAGCATATCTGGGAGTTTCCACCCAGGTTCCGAACATAGCTGAAAAAGGCCTTATGATTGTCCTTTGAATCCATGGCAATTTTTCTCTCAAAATTGGCCTTAGTTGATTTTATGAGTGCTCGTATTTTTTTACTAATGATGATCAGGGGACTTCCCTTTTATGGATTTTGTTCTATCATGTAATAGCTTTCTCCTCTTATTGTAAAGTTTGTTAATGGCTGGGGTCCACCAGACTGGACGTTTGCCCTTTGTGGAAAGAGTCTTGGTTTTATTTGGGATTGCCTGATCCATGCAGTCCTGGAGGTGTTCATAGAAGGCATTTGTAAGGGCTTCCGCAGCTTGGGTTGTGGTTTCCACTGGCTCAGGGGCCTTGAAGGATACCACACCAGTCTTGAGTAGTGTGAAGTTTGCTTTAGAGAAGTTCTTCACTGTGGCCTTTTTTGTTTGGGGTGGGGGCAGGATGTGGATTTCCAGTGAGATTAGTTTATGATCAGATCTCACCAATGAGGGATATACTTCCCGTGTGCAGCATTTTGTCCCCATGTTTGTGATAATGAGATCTAGTATATTTTCTCCTCTCGTGGGAACAGTGACTAGCTGTTCCATGGCATTCGAATTTATGAACTCCAGGAACCATTGGGCTAGAAAGTTAGGGCTTGAGTAATGTTCCCAGTCTATATTCGGGTAGTTGAAGTCACCCAATATGATGGTGTTTGGAGATACATTTATACCCTCCAGTGTCTTCAAGAAGGCTGTGTGGGGTTCCTGAGTTTGAGAGGGTGGCCTGTAGCATGCTACAATTTGTAGAGCAGTTTTGCCTATGGTTGGTTGCACCTGGATGGTTTCCGAAGCTTCGTGCGTTGCCACCAACCTGGAGGTGTGGGTATCCTTTATGAATATGGACACACCCCCTCCTTTTGTGGTGTGGTCCGGGTTTTGGGGCCGGAACGCATGATATGAGGTAAAACCTAATAGTGCCGGGGTGCTCTCAGGAGCCTTGAACCAGGTTTCAGTTACAGCACAGACATCGATGTTCTCCGTACTGAGAAGGGTCTCGAGTGCGTGCATTTTGAGATTTAGACTTCTGGCATTGAGCAGCATTACCTTCAGTTTCTTCCCATTTTTGTTTTCTAGGGTGATAGGTTTAGAATTTGAGCCTTGCCTAAAAAAGGCACTATGGGGGTGGCAAGAGCCTTAGCCAATATCCAGAATCCCAGGGTTGACAGGTGCAAGCCGTCCCTTGCAAAGCAGCGTGGCTTGTCAAGCATGTCATCCCAGGCAGACAGACACTGGATCCCCTTTGAATGACACCAGACATTAAGCCAATTGTTAAAGCTGATCATCTTGTCTCTATATTGTGGCATCATTCTTGGTGAAGGAAGGATACTGCTCAGGGTCAGGGTCATACCTGCCTGGGCTACATAATCAGAGAGCTCCTCTATGTCTCTTTTCATGTAGTCCAGGGAGGTACGTCTCAGGTCGTTCACACCAGCATGGACAATAACTGTGTCATATTTGTACTTGCAGTGGAGTGACCAGAGTGCTTGTGTTATGTGGTGGATTCTAGCGCCCGATAGGCAGCTTACTGTGACCCTCTCCTTGTTCAGCCTGGTGAGTGGGACGTCAGTGTGTCTGACGATGGAGTCACCTATGACAAGTATGTTTGGTGTTGTATTTGGCCTTAAGGGCTGTGACTGCTTTGCACACTGCTTTTGTGGTTTATGTGTTGCTTGTGGGGTGTCTTGAGGTAGCAGTTGTTTGGGTGTCTGCTTTGGAGGCCTCTGCTGTTTAGGTAAATTTTTACTCAGAGCTTCCGAGTATGTCTTTGTGTGTTTGATTCAGTGGTGTGGTAGCATTATGTGAGGCTGGTTTTGTGGTGTGTGTAGTTGCCTTCTCCTCCTGTCTGGTCTTGCCAGTCCTGAGTTGAGAGAGCTCAGCCTCCAGTTTGGCTAAATAGCTGCATCTCTCGCAAGTATTTATGTGGGAGGAGGAGAGGGTTGTCTGTGTACATGAGGCAGTTATAACATTGCCTCAAGATTCCCAGATTCACCAGCTGGACCGGAGAGGAGATTGACAACTGACCTTTGGACATGCTAGAATAATATTGGGAATTCCTTAATAATTGAAAACAAGGGGAGTGAGGGTGTAGTGCTTTTAATTTTTAGTGCTGACATATAATTGCTATAGTGAGCAAGTGCCAAGTAACTTGAGTGCAATGTGTTACAAGTAACTAAATGCAAAAACGACAAACAGTAACTTTCTTTCAAGTGAGACAAGGAACTAGTACAGTAAGCAATGCAGATATCACTAGTGATCCACAGAAGCGCTGAGAAGCCGCGTATTAGGTGGAATTAGCTTCCAGGGAAATAACAAGCAAACAAACAACAAGCATATAAACAAAGCTAGATTCAGCAGGCCTGGATCTAGTCTATGCTAGAGCAAACAAGGTGTACCAATTTCAGTAAGATACAGTTCAAATATTCAGGCACTATAAACCTTTAACCAGAAATTCCCAGCTCAGAAGGGCAGAGTCCAGTCTCTTCTCCCACAAGAGTGCAGACCACAAACCTTCTTAATGTAAAATAGCTGGCCTGAAGCCCAAGTGCCTAAACCAGAACTAATACCCTTGGACACTGGGCTCTCAATCAGCAGTTCCCAACTTAGAAGGACGAAAGCTACCTGTCCTGCCACCACAGTGCTTGCCACAAACCTTCCTAATGTAAAACAACTGGTCTGAAGCCCAAGTGCTTAATCCAAAAGACTTAGAATGATAGTTACACTTTAATCAAGTTACAACCAAGCAGTAATAAATACAATTGAATACTTTAGAGAATGTTTGGATTAGTGCTCAAGTTACACAAACAAATCTAGATCCAGCAGGCCCGAATCCAGTCTATGCCACAGCAAACAAGGCACACCAACTTCGGTAAGAAGCAGTTCAGATATGCATGCACTATAAGCCTTTAAACAGAAATTCCCAGCTCAGAAGGGCAGAGTCCAGCCTCTTCTCCCACAAGAGTGCAAACCACGAACCCTTTTAATGTAAAATAACTGGCCTGAAAGCCCAAGTGCTTAAACCAGAATTAATACACTTTTAGAATAACAGACACTGAGCCCTCAGTCAGCAGTTCCCAACCTAGAAGGATGTAAGCTACCTGTTCTGCCACAACAGTGCAGACCACAAACCCTCTCAGTGCAAAACAACTGATCCGAAGCCCAAGTGTTTAAACCAAAAGGCTTAGAATGAGTTACACCAAGCAGTAATAAATACAATTGAGTATTTTTAAGATGATGCAAAAGTAAAATGAAGTAGGTAGAAACACAAGTACAGTAAAAGCAGATAATTTTTTTTTTTTTTATCTGAACAAGTGCTGAGATCAAAGAAACAGGTTTGAGTGCTGAAACTAGAAAACTGGCTAGTTATAAGAAAAAAAAACAAGCTAGAAGGCTTCCCTCAAACACCGAAGGACTTGGGGGCTAAGAAGCCTACAAACAGTCTATACCACTTAACAGGAAAGGCAGGAAATAAGCTTAATTTTTTTTTTGTCTGTTTCCCAGATGCTCTTTGTACACAGTAGGAGTGCCTGAAATCAGAATATGATCTCACTGCACTCAGTTGAGTGAGCAAATGAGATGGGCCCAGAGGCAGGCTGAGGGGCGGGCAGTTTCAAGGCCACTAAGATTAACTCTTCTTCTTCTTTCGGCTTTTCCCGGTTAGGGGTCGCCACAGCGGATCACCTTGTCCGCACATTGAATGGCAGTGGAGTTTTACGGTGTCGAGTTGCCAGCCCGGCACCCAACCTTCCACAGAAGGCACACTCACACGCACACCTAGGGCCAATTTAGAGTGTCCAATCCACCTGCAGCATGTCTTTGGGGTGTGGGAGGAAACCGGAGCACCCGGAGGAAACCCACGCGACCACAGGGAGGACATGCAGACTCCGCACAGAAGGCACCCCAGCCGAGGATCGAACCGGAGAACCTCTTGCTGTGAGGCAGCAATGCTAACCACTGCACCACCGTGGCCGCCCCAAGGCCACTAAGATTAACACCAAAACAAAAACAGGGAGGGCGGGTGGGAATAACTGCAACTTGAGTTCAATATTCCTTCAACACAGTTTAAATCAAATTAAATACTGTATTTTTTTTTTAAAAAAGTGCAGATAAAGGTACTTAAATTCTCTTATACGTCCAGTTGAATATAACAAAGTTCTTAGCTGGCCAAAGCTGAGGTTTTTAAGCAATAAAAATTTCACAATGCACCACTTAAAAAGGCAAGGACAGGAAATCAAAGAATGTGGCTACCCCCACACATGTAATTACTAGCAAATAACACACTAGCTTCAGTTCACGTTACTAAAGAGCAGAATAACTGCAACTTGAGTTCAATATTCCTTCAACACAGTTTAAATCAAATTAAATACTGTATTTTTTTTAAAAAAGTGCAGATAAAGGTACTTAAATTCTCTTATACGTCCAGTTGAATATAACCAAGTTCTTAGCTGGCCAAAGCTGAGGTTTTTAAGCAATAAAAATTTCACAATGCACCACTTAAAAAGGCAAGGACAGGAAATCAAAGAATGTGGCTACCCCCACACCTGTAATTACTAGCAAATAACACACTAGCTTCAGTTCAAGTTACTAAAGAGCAGAATAACTGCAACTTGAGTTCAATATTCCTTCAACACAGTTTAAATCAAATTAAATACTGTATTTTTTTTTTTTAAAAGTGCAGATAAAGGTACTTAAATTCTCTTATACGTCTAGTTGAATATAACCAAGTTCTTAGCTGGCCAAAGCTGAGGTTTTTAAGCCTTTATCAATGGAGTAGTTAGCTTGGGTGGTAGTTGCCCCAGAACCAACTATAATGCATTTCTTGGCATTTAGTCATTTGTCTGAGTCTCTTGTAAAACGTTTATGTCACAGGGGGAATCTATGATTGTTCCCAATTTGCAGTCATCTTCTAACTTGGGTCAGCCAAAGGCCCTTGACATTAGTCTTTACCTCTGAGAAGCAGATGCCAAATAGCAGTGGTCCCAGCAAGTGGCCCTGAAGTACTCGGCTGGTGACCAATTTCTTATGTTGAAGTGGTGTCATTAATCTTGACTTGGTGCATCCTGTGAGCCAGCTGGCAATCCAGCTAGTTACATAGGGGTGTATGGCCAGTTTGGTAAATTTGTTAACTATACCTAAGTGGGGTACTCTGCTGAATGGCTTAGACAGGTCAAAGTACGTGGTATGTACCATTTTCCCCTAAACCATTACCTTACTGACCTTCTCAAAGAAGTCTACCAGGTTTAGTAGCCATGACCTTCCCTTGACAAAGCCAAACTGTCTGAAGGTTGCCTATATCACCGTTGATCATTTCCATGATAGTGTAATGCAAAGTTGTGGAACAAATTAAGACTAATAGGTCTGTAGTTTCCGGGATCAGTTGACAGTCTACCCTTGTGAAATGGGAAAATTGTTGCAATCCTCAATTCTCAAGGTACAAAGCCTGTTATGAGGCTATAGTGGAAAAATGACTCAAGTGGTCCTGATAGGCAAGGTTTTAAGCTATTTTAGGAGGCGTCCCATGATACTGTTGGGGCCCATTAAGGCTGTGTTTTTGGGCTTCATGAGTGCTGCCAGAACCTGCTCCCTGTTAACATTTTGGGGTGGGGTTTATGCTAGTAGGTATTTCATGTGTGTGGTGTGTGTGGGGGGGGGAGTGGGAGGTGAAGTTTGAACTGAATTTGTCAGCCAGTAAATTCAACAGATTGCTCTGCTCAGTGAAAGTGGCACCACTGACCACCAGTCTGGCACACTGGTGTATGCTACCTTTGAGGTTCTGAACATAGCTGTGGAAGGCCTTGCGGTTGCCTTTAGCCTATGAGTCTATCTTGACCTTGTAATTATAGTCTTGCTGGGTTTAATTAGTCCTCTTAGTTTCCTGTTTAGTTTAATTAGAGAGCTATTGTTGTGGGAGCTGTTCTTTCTGATTTAATAAAATATTATGTCTTACCATAACTTGGCATCTGTTTCGTCTTCCTTCATTCATGCTCACGACAGAGTATTGGATCCAACCCTCGGGATCTGGCTCGGCCACTTCCACCGACTTGGATCTGACTCTCAAAAAGCTCCTCCCTCGTACTCACAATGCCTTCATCCACCCAACTACCTCAGAGAGAGTCTGCCAAACCAGACATGCTACTCTCAGACATCAAAAATCAACAGAAGAGGCTCAGACATAGGACATAACAGTCCTGAGATTATCCACATTCCTTGAGAAGAAAGGAAGGGGTATGGTTAGTGAAGAAGTGAGGATGAATGAAGACAACACAGATGTCAAGCCATGGTAAGACATAACTTTTTAATCCGATGTTGTCTCCTCCTTTCACCCTCACGACAAGGTCAGAGTTTCTAGATACGAGAACCATGGGTGGCCCTCATGGAAGAACATGCCGGAGAACCATCGAGCCAAATGAAGCCCTGCTCCTGGAAATAAAATCCAACTTGTAATGTCAGACAAAATTGTGATTATTAGACTAAGTGGCTGCTGCACAAATATAATCAATAGAAGTTCTGGCATAGAAAGCCATGGAAGAAGCCACAGCTCAAATAGAGTGCGCATTAGGGAGTTTAGGTAACTGTAATCCTCTAGATGAATAAATGAAACGGATGCAACTTCAAATGCATTTTGTTAAAGTAATTTTTTATAATGCTTGGCCAAGTTTATTCGTAGAAAAAGCAATAAAAAGCTGATCAGACTTTCTCTGTTGTTTGGTTCTGTGCAGAAAAAAAACAGAGCTGTCTATGAACATCTAAGAGGTGCAGGACGTACTCCCCTTTGTTAGAAAAGCTGGGAAAGAATATTGGTAGTTGTACAGATTGATTAATATTGCCTTCTGCAGCTACCTTAGGCATAAAGGATGGATTAGCTCCTAAGGACAAGCTATCTTTATTGAACAAGATTATAAGGGGGCTTAAGAAGATAGAGCCTGAAGCTCAGAAATATTCTTTGCAGAAAAATTCAGTCACCAAGATGCCTGTTTTCCAGGACAGAAATTTTGTGTCACAAGTAGCTGCAGGTTCAAATGGGCCCTGTCTCAATGCTTGCACAGTACCAAAGTAAGGTCCCAAGGAGAAGGAGCCGTATTGGGGGGGGGGGGGGCTTAGTAAGAAAAAACCCTTCATGAAGGATTTGCACAATCGGAATGTAAACAAGGAACAAGTCCAACTTGATGTAAGAAAACTGGGAACAGCAACTAGCTGTAGCTTAGTTTAAAAACTAACAGTGTTGTTAAAAAGGGTATTCAGAAATAGTAACACATCTGACATAAATGCTGAAAAAGGGTCAGTGTGTTCCCACTTGTGGCCCAAACAACAAACCTCTTTCACTTGCTATTGTAGACTTTCTTAGTGGAAGCCTTTTATGAAGCTAAAAATCTTCCATACCAGGGACTGAAGAATGGACTGTCCAAGGTTGGAAGTGGAGAAAACATGCAGTCATTTTCAGGTTTCGAAGGTTGGGGTGTTGAATCCCTGATGGGTGAAAAAGAAGATCTGGAGTGGGCTCCAGTATCCAAGGATGATACTTCAGATGAGACCAAAGAAAGGGGAACCACACCTGGCGAGGACAGAAAGGGGCAATGAGGATGACTGAGCTCTTCGACCTGCTTGCCTTCTGAAGAAACTTTGGGATGAGTGGGACAGGAGGGTAAGCATACATGAGTCCCAGGGGACAATTATGGACGAGAGCATCCTGCATGAAAAACCTTGCTAGGGGAACTAACACGATGACTGGAGACATGGACCTCAGACCTGCAGGATCATTCCAGCTGTGGGAACTTATAGCACTAAGAGCTATTGTACCCGATTCCTCAGAATGGCTACTCGATATAAACGGAGAGACGCTATCTGATCCCTTGTGCTGAATTGTGCACACATGAACTTCAAATTCTGTACCAGAGGTTGGACTTGTTCATGTTTCTGGTGATGCTCAATGCAGATGCTAAATGGAGTTAAGTAGTCCCTGGCTTGGATCACTCAAAGCTTCATGGGAGCAGTTAGGAGCCAATCATCCAAATATGGAAACACTTGGAATCCTTTGAATCTCAGGTGAGTGGCTACCACTCCCATGCATTTGGTTAACACCCAGGAGGCTGTGGTGAGACCAAAGGGCAGTGCTATGAACTGATATTGGTTGGCTCCCAGCTAGAAGTGCATACATCTCCTGGAGCGCCTGTCCATTTTGATGAAATAGTACGCATCCTTGAGATCTACAGTACACATCCAGATGTCCTTGAGCAACAGCGGCAGAATGGACTGAAGTGTAACCATTCAGAACCTTGCCTTCTTGACATATTTATTTAACTTGCTGAGATTCAAAATTGGACTTAGGTGTCCTGCCTTTTTTGGCACTAAAAAGAAGCAAGAGTAAGTTCCAAATCCTATTTGTTTAGTTGGGACCTCCTGGATGACTCTCTTTTGTAACAGCTGCTGAATTTCCTGAGCTGCCTGCTTCTTCTGACCGGGTAGCATGTCGGAAAGGGTTTTAGATTGTGAAGGTGGAAGGGAAAGTGAAACTTCTTACCCCCCCATGTTGGTTTCACAAGTCCCAAGGGCCTTGCAGAACCACATCTTCTTACCTCTCATTGGTTCCTGGAGGAGGACCTCTGGGGAGAAGAAAACTCGATTCCAACAGCAGAAAGGGTCTTCCCATCCTTTTCGCTGTGGGTAAGAGTCTCTCTAACTGATGGCCCAAAAAGGGAGGAGCCATCGTGAGGGCCACTGACAAACAATGCCTTAAAGGGCTCTGCAAAATGACATAGCCTCTTCCAGGCATGCCTCTTTACGGAAAAACCTGAACCAGTTGTTTACAAGGTGTCCTCCACGGTATGGGAGAGTAACCTCATTAAGGAATTGGTGACAGATGAAAGAGTGGTCAGCTTGGGAAAAACGTTCTTAAAAAAACTCCACTCCCTAGAAGCTCTCCTTATCCTAGAGAATGCTGATGTCTGTGCTGTCACCGAGACATGGTTTAAAGCCGCAGAGAGCACCAACCATGCAAGGTTATAACACCTTCCACACACTAGGCCAGCTATTTCACAGGCAGTGGAGGTGTTTCTATTTACATCAAAAATAAATAAACTTCAAGGCTGGTCAAACAGGACAATGCACTTGAGCTGATCCATGTTCAAATCACCATAGGTAAAATCCAATACCACTTCCTTGCAAGCTACAGTTCTCACTCTATGACCCAGAAAACTCATACCATGTATTTAAACTTACTAGAAACACTAACCTGCCAACCAAATACCATATTCATGGGTGACTAATTACTCCTCTATTAACTGGGAATCCTATACGAACACCAAACACACATGCACACACTCGTGGATTCTGTAAACACAAACTCCCTGGACCAGACAGTCAATACACCAACCAGGAAAGCAACCACACTGGATCTGCTCTTCATTAATATAGGAGACTGCTGCATACCCCCTACTGTAATGCCTTCCCTGGTAAGGTCAAACCACAAAATGGTCGGCTTTGAAGTAAAAATAAACATGGACCCCCAGCTAAACCGGGAATATTCAGGAACTATTCTAAGGCTAACCTTCTGTTATTAAGTGAGAACCTGCAAACTTTTAAGCCCCCGTAAACCCTGAGAAAACTTCTGCATATGCAGAACTGCTGACAGAAACCCTGTACAAGCAAGTTAATAGCTGCATAGAGGCAGCTGTGCCTACCAGGAAGAAGTACAGAACTAACAAAAAACAAGCTACCCTGGAAGAATCACAAAATCAATCGGCTGTATAACAGGAGGAAGAAAATCAAGGCAAAAATTAGAAGGTGCAGCACCCAGCAGGATAAAAGCACTCTCATAAAACTAAACAAAAACTCAGAAGACAAAGTCTACCAAAGACCAATTTGAGGCAAGTTTGGGCTCCCAGGCCAAGGACAACACAAAAGCATTCTTTAGCTACATCCGGAACCCCAAAGGCAATACATAGTTGTGTGTGGAGCTCATTGTAAATGCAGCCACCTATACTGAGCCTGAAGATGTAGAAAACCTCCTATCTGATAATTTCAGCTCCAACTTTACCAACTCCCCCTACCATCACTAGGGAGCAGGTCCTTAATGCTCTAAGACCAAGAACACTGCATCAATGGGCCCAGACAATATCCCAGGATGCCTTCTTAATAGCATGAAACATGGCCTCTGGAATTAATATTTAACTGTAGCCTCCAAACAGGCTTCGTGCCTCATGAATGGAGAAAGGCAACAATTATCCCTCTGCACAAAGGTGGGCCATCTACAGAGCCTGGAAATTACAGACCCATAAGTCTCACTAGTCTTATATGTGAGGCCATGGAAAGAATTATCATGGAGATGATCAATAGAGATATAGTAAACCTCCAGACACTGGACCCAACCCAGTTTGGTTTCGTTTAAGGGCAGATCACGCCTACTCAACCTAGTGGACTTCTTCGAGAAGGTCATCAAAAGCAATGGATGAGGGCAAAGTTGTTCACACTGCCTACCTTGACCCTTCCAAGGCATTTGAGACCAGGGAACCGACAATGGAACCCCCAAATGCTCTAGAAAAAACTTTATTCACAATAACAAGTTGTTGAGCACTTTCATTCCAAATTAAGGAACTTCATCAGAACAATTTGTTAATTAAAAACACCCCATTTATATAACATTAACCAATCAACATCTTATACCTGTCACATGTATAATGAAAAACAGACACAAAAATTAACACTTTTATATCATCAGGTTAAAAAAAACTTTTATAAAATCACATAGTGGAAAGTGCATCGGACACGGATATCCTTCAGAAGGGACTCACGGAAACAGATAGCTGGTGCCAGAGCCATGGCCTGAAGTTAAACGCCAAAAAATGTATAGTCATACCCTTCGGGAAAAACAAGGTAACCCCAAGCTACCATATAGGTGGCAATCCACTAAGCACAGAAGAGGTTATCAGGGACCTGGGAACCCAGGTTGACAGTGGCCTTTCTTTTGACACTCACGTTGCTAAAGTGGTTAGAAAGACCTTCTACATTGCCCACCTGATCATGAAGGGATTCACATCCAGATCTAGTGAGGTCATTGTTCCCTGTACTCTTCACTTATCAGACCAATGATCGAGTACAATGCCCCATTCGGGATGTATCTCACCCGACATCTGCAGCAATTGGAGAGACCCCAAAAGTTCCTCACCAAAAGGATAAAGGGACTCCAAAATCTGTCATATGCTGCCAGATTGAAGAAACTCCAGCTCTATTCAGTCGCATACCGTCTGCTCAGAGGTGACATGTGCCTGACATACAAGGCCATGTCCAACCCGAATTAATGGACATGCTCCACCTCAAAAATCCAAATCCACCAAAACCACTAGAGCAAGCGACTTAAACCTTAGCACGGATATAAATAGGACGTGCTGGAGGGATAGATTTATCACTCAGAGACTCCCTATGCTGTGGAATAAAATCCCGGTCCATGTGAGGCAGAGCACCTCGCTGACTCTGTTCAAGAGAAATCTAGACCTGTGGATGGGAGATCGTAGGTTTACCCCGGGAATCATCTCTGTGTCACTGCTGGACAGAGGCACAACAAACTAATGGGCACAGTATTTTTTCATATAAGGGGTGGCGTAAGCCACAAAAATTTGGGCTAGGCTTATAAATGCCTTAGGGCAGATAGCCTAGTATAAACCTATGAACCTATGAACCTATACTTTATAACTTTTTAGTTTCAAAACTGATGCAATCGAACACCCATCATTTAAGCCTGGTGGAGAAAGTGCATCCAACCTAATCTGCCACCTTAGTTCTTTGTCATTCAAATGTGCATCAGTTATTTTACCAGAAATATCCTTTTTCACTTGCTGGGATTCAATCTAGTGTGCCCATATAAAGCATTACTGCTTTTTTTGTTCATGTCTGCAATGTGTTCATATATACGTTTTTTAAATTTATGAGATGTTTTTCCAACATAGAATGAAGGACATTGCTGACATTGGGCTAAATAAACTACATTTGATGTAGTACAGTAGTAATGCCCCTTAACATTATACTCTTTGCCCCTGATAATAAACTTCTTGGACCCTATAACATATTTGCATTGGGTACAATGACCACATTTAAAAGTGCCATTTCTTGATGTTGAATTCCAATTCTTATTTTCCAACAACTGCTTGAAAGACCTCTCCTTTTTATATACTACGTTGGGGTTTTTTCCACATTTTTCCATCAGTGAAGAATCGGTCATTAATAAAGACCAACTGTTACGAATCACTTTGGCTACTGCACTATCTAAAGTCTAGGTGGTGATAAAGGCTTGCTTACAACTAATCCTCGTTTCTTCACAATTGTTGCACCCCAGCCAAAATGGGTTTGTAAGTCCCAAACCTCCTTTTAATGTGAACATCATTTTGTAGGTCCAGTAAAAAACCTTCTGGATATCCCCTATGTCAGAACACTGTCATTAAAAACTCACTTTCTTTATAAAACACATCCAAATCTGAAATCATGCAAGCTAGTCGCACTAACTGCCCTTTCACTACCGACTTTTTTTTATGTTGGGGATGACAACTCTGGTAGTGCATATAACTATTCGAAAAAGTGGGCTTACGATATATTGTGGAACTGTAACACTGTGCTGGAACACTTTTACAAACCAATACATTCAGGAAAGCCATTTCACTCCTGTCATACTTAAATGTGAAAGTTAAAAATCAACTGTCCCATTGATGTATGCCAAAAATTCCACCAGTTTCTCTTCAGTGTCCTCCCACAAGATAAAAATATCATCCAAAAAAACGGAGATATAAAGACCAATTGTTTTTATATTGGCTATTCAAAACATAAATGTCTTCCCATTGTGACAATGTGGTTTGCAAACATGGGGGCACATGCTGCCCTCATAGCCACCCCTGATGTTTGCTTGAAAAATTGACCCTCAAAATACAGGAAATTACTTCTCAAGACAATTTCCACGAGGGTACTGATCATGTAAACTTTATTAGAGTTAACAGGCCTGATTTGAACAACTGATTTTCAAACCACAATAGGCCACATATGTGGGGGATAACTGTAAATAAGTTCACTACATCAATTGTTACCAAAATACTGTTCGATTTAAACTCAACTTCACTTAATAGTTGTAAAAAAGTACAGTTGTGTACACTTACCATAAATGTAGATGCTTGAGTGTATTCACTCTGTTGCAGTCATTACATTTGGGGTAATCTGCTGGCAGGTTGCCCTCAGTCAGCCTGATTAACAAAGTCTTGGGTCCTGCGTCGGTTGCTGTCCCTTCTTCCATGATGTCAGGGATATAAAACATGCAGCCGACACCATTACATCAGTTTTTCTTGTCCCAAGATGTCAGGTGCCCCCCAAATGGGGAGCAAAATATGTATATGTGTGTGTGTGTGTGTGTGTGTGTATATATATATATATATATATATATATATATATATATATATATATATATATATATAATTAAAAACACAAAAATATACCTCCAAACAAAAGCAAATACACCAAAAAGGCTTTTAAGCATAGCAAAAAAAAAGTAGAGGTATAGTAAGAGAAAAACAGGGGGCTGGTGGGAAGGTAACCAGGACTGCAACAGTGAATACAAACAAACATCTACATTTACGGTAAGTGTACACAACTGTACTATGCTCTCCGTGTTTCAATGTTGCAGTCATTACATTTTGGTAGATTCCCAAAGCTATGTTTAGGAGGATGGATTTATACAGCATTAGCACCAGCTATAAGGCCCTGCAAAACAGCAGTAGGTAAAGCCAGCTCTGGATTTAGAGAAAATTAGTAAGTGATAATGCTTGGTGAAAGTATAAACTGAACTCCAGGTAGCAGCTTCTAGAATATCCCTGGTAGGAACACCTCTGAGAAAGGCTGTTGAAGTGAAGGCAGCCCTGGTTGAATAAGATCTGATCCTCTGGGGGGGAGGTTTTCCATGGTGCCTATAACAGAAATGAATACAATGGCTTATCCATTTAGAAATGGTTTGCTTTGAAATAGCCTTCCCCTCTGTCCCTGCAGCAAATGCTACCAGCAGTTCAGATTTTCTTCGAGATTTAGTCATGTCCAAATAGAATCTAAGTTGTCTGTATACATCCAATGAATGTAGAATCTGCTCCCCCTTGTTCTGTGGATTGTGAAAGAAAGTTGGCAAATGAATGGACTGATTAAGAGCCACACTGGATACCACCTTGGGCATGAATGATGGATTGGTCCTGAGTGACACCCCGTCTGCATGAAAGACGATGAAAGGCTCCACTGCCATAAGGGCCTGTAATTCAGATATCCTTCTAGCTGAAGTGATTGCTAAAAGGAAAGCTGTTTTCCAGGAAAGAAATTTTAAGTTTGCAGTAGCAGCTGGCTCGAAAGGAGGTAGAGTCTCTCCAATACAAATTTAAGGTCCCAGGCAGGGGTTGGAGCTCTCCTGGGTGGTCTCAGGTTTTTGGCCCCTCTGAGATACTGCTTTAGAAAAGGATGAGAGAAGAGGGGGGGATTCTGTGTTGCAATGAGCTGAAACGGCTAAGGCATGGATTTTTATGGAAGAAAAAGACAGGCTCTTGTAAAGCATCTCAGTTAAGTATTGCAAAACCTGAGCTAAATTGGGCACTGCTGTGCTCATCCCTTGTGATTGATTCCAGGCACAGAATCTTTTCCATTTGTCAGCATAAGATTTTCTAGTACTAGGTCTTCTCGCCTCCAAAATGACATCCATCACAGATTTGCTGAGGGATGCTAAGGGGGATTTTAAGTGATTAGCTAAGCTGCAAGATTCAATGCTTGGAGCGGAGGGTGCAGAATTTGGTTCTCCTGCTGAGACAGTAAGGAAGATGTATGAGGCAGGTGCCATGGTAAAATGCGTGACACACTGCACAGGAGTGGGTACCAGCATTGGCGAGGCCAGACTGGAGCAATCAAAATCATTTTGGTTTGTCCTGTTTGACTTTTAATAGGACTTTGGAGAACAGAGGCAGAGGGGGAAGGCATAAACTGAAAGTTTTTTCCAGCTGAAGGACAGAGCATCTACTTTCCAGGCTTTTTTGTGATGAGTTCTTGTGCAAAATTTGTCCAACTGGTAGTTCTGGGGTGAGGCAAAAAGATCTATGTCTGGGCTCCCCCATTTGCGTGTCAACATGTTGAAAATCTGTAGTTCCAGTTTCCATTCGTGTGGGTCCATGAGATTTCTGTTAAGTCTGTCTGCCAGAACAATCAGCTTTCCTGGCAGGAATTGAACTTGTAGTTGTACTTGGTATCTCAAGGCAGTGTTACACAATGCCATGGCTAGTCTGCAGAGGGGGTAGGAATGTGTACCCCCCTGCTTGTTTATGTACCACATAACCGTGGTGTTGTCTGTCTATCAGTAATTGTCCTGGATGAAGGTAGTCCTTGAAGGCTGTCAGAGCATTCTGTACAGCTAGCATTCCTTTTTGATTGATATGAAGATGCATTTGATTTGGGCTCCATTTGCCTTGAATGCAGATGCCAGATGAGCGCCCCCATGCAAAGTCTGATGAGTCTGTAGTTAGGGTTTGGGCGGCAGGGGGTGGTGTGAATGGCAGTCCCTTGTTTTGTTAGCAGGCCTCTTCCCATCATAGGAACTCTAGGCGCAGGCAAGGTATGATAGGAATCATTGTTTCCAGGCTGTGACAATGTTGACTCCATAAACTTTTTAAGTACCACTGAAGTTTCCTCATATGCAGTCTCGCATATGGAATTAGAAGAATGCAGGAGGCCATGAACCCCAAGGCTTGCAGTAATTGTCTTACAGATATAGCAGGGTTTTTGTGGCCACCTGTTTGAAGTAAGTCACCAAATGGATTTGCTTTTCTGGCATAAGGAAAGCCATCTGGGCAGCTGTATTCAAACTTGCACCCAGGAATGTAATTTTTTGAGAGGGTATCAGTTGTGATTTCTTTTCATTTATGGTGAACCCTAGATAAGTTAGAACTCTTTTTACAAATGCCAGATGTTTTAGAAGAATGGCCTGGTTTTCTGCCTGAATTAGACAATCGTCCAGGTACGGATATATCTGAATATTTCTTTGCCTGCAAAATGCAATTACTGGAGCCAGGCACTTTGTGAATACCGTGGGTGCATTAGACAAGCCAAAGGGCAGTGCAGAGAACTGATAATGCATGCAGCCTGCTTTGAAGCGTAGGTACCTTCTGCAAAATTTCCCGATTGGGATATGCAGGTAAGCCTCTTTTAAATCTAGAGTTGCCAACCAGGCATCCTTGCCTAGCATAGGAAGTAACTGGTGAAGAGTCAGCATCTTGAATTTTGGAATGTCCAGAAAGGTGTTTAGAGTAGACCAGTCCAGAATTGGACACCATGATTTGTCTTTTCTGGGTACCAGGAAATGTCTGGAATAAAAACCTTGTCCCTTTTCTTCTTCTGGTACTAGTCGAATTGTCCCCATGTTTAGGAGGGAAAGTACTTGATTCTGAGGCTCTGCCTACTGATGTGGGGGCAGGTCTGGCCACCTGTTTGGGGTTGGCAGCGTGTAGAAATGAAATCTGTATCCCGGGGACACTATATTTAACACCCATTTGTCCTGGGTTATAAGTTGCCAGTTTCTGCAATGAAGAGCCAGTTTTCCCCCCAAAGGGGCGGCTAAGAGGCAGGTGCTTGGTAATTTGAAAGGGAAGTCACTGAGACAGTTTACCATAGGGTGGTGCCTTGCTGTTTCCAGATTTGGAAGTGGAAGCACCCCATTGCTTAGTTCTGAAAGTCCCTTGGGACTGAAACCTGGTGCTTTGGGAATGTCTGGGTTTGGCTGGAGTGGCTCTGGAAGGAGCTGGGTAGGACCAGTTCTTAGTAGGCCAGTGCCTACTAAACCTAGGAGGTTGTACTTGTAAGAAATCTTTCACAGTTTGCATAGATTTAGCTTTATCTTCCATCTTTTTTAGAACTTCTTCAGCCTTCTTGCCAAACAGGTGGTCCTGCTGTAAAGGAGCATCCAAAAGTTTTGCTTTAACATGATCAGGCAGAGATTGCTCCTTAAGCCAAGCATGCCTTCTAAGCACAGACCCAGTAACAGCAGCCCTGCAAGAGGCCTCTAAAGAATCAAAACCACATTGCAAATTATGTTTGCCAACTCGTTCAGCTGAATGCAATAAGTCCTGTAAATCTTTATTCTCCACACAGTCAGAAATCAACATAATTTTCTGTTTAAGCAGTCCCATGATATGCTGTTGATATTTTAGCATATGGAATTGACCGTTTCAAGCCCTGATTGCTAAAGTTGCAGAAGTATAAACCTTTTTACCCCATCTATCCAGTGCCCTGGAGTCTCTATCAGAAGGGGGTAGGATTTTTAGCAGTAGAAGCCTTAATGCCCATGGGGCCCTGAGAAATGGTTTCATGGTCCGCAACAGGATTTTTGAAAAGGAATTTGTGGGACTCGGGAACCCTGTAGTACCCGTCTGGTTTGCTAGGGGCTGAAGGCAAGGAATCAAGGGCCACACTGGATTCCGAAAATACATCAACAATGTCTAGCACAGGAGGTATAGCCAAAGGCCTATGCTGAGGAAGAAGGAAATCCCTAAGCCTCTTTTTGGATTCAGAGAAATCCTGACTTTCCCCAGTGGAAATGCTCCTTTAAGGTATGTAAAGTTTCCCCAAAAGAGAAATCCTCAAGTGGTGAAGTAGAGAGAATGGAATCCTCTGCATCAGAGTCCTCATAAGTAGGTATGGACAAATCCAGATCATTAGAAGAGTCAGAAAAAACAGAGTCCTGTTCAGAAGAATCATAGTCAAGTTCAATCCTAGGCCTCTGGGGGGGGGGGGGGTGACTACCCTGATTAGAGTAATTAAATCTTCAGCCATTTTGATCACTTGTTTTTTAGGCATAGGGGCCTGAACATGCAGCCTGGGAGTCAGTTTTTTAGACATAGATTGAGATTTTGGCCCTAGTATTGAAGTTGGAGTTGGTTTAATATGCAAGTCTGTAGGCCTGAAAACACCCTCAGAAGCTGGTGGCTGCTCAGCGGCTCCGGACCCATCCAAGGTAGAGACATCCACGGGTTCCATATCTGAAGCATCTCGCGGTATACCGGACTCCGAATGGGTCTCAGTAGAGGCCTGCAAATCAGAAGTAGCGGGTATCAGGGGCTGTGAAAGTGCCTCACTGAGTACCGGCGAACTGGCGACTGGCTTAGAAGAAGCGTCGTCGGCAGTTTTGGGCCTCTCTGTCTTTTTTTTTGCGTTTTTTCGGTATTCCAGTAGTCAGATGGCTAACCAACATCATTTCTGGATAAGTAAACAGAGAACCGAAATATTTAGAAGCAAAAATGTACCGACAGATAGTGAGATGATTAAATAAAGCACAAAACCGACAGCAAGGTACGTTGTAGTCAGGGCCTAGGCAAGGAATACAGTACAAACGAAAATCCTTATGAGGTATTTGCTTCCCACAAGTAATGCAATTATTAACTTTTACTGACATCAGTAAGGAGCAAGAAAAAGTTTAGTTAGTTTTAGATCTTTTAACGTCAACTATTGGCCTAAAGGGGGGTGTTGCACATTTTTGTGCAATTTAGATATACCGAACATGTGTGCCACTACTGGTCTATCATTTATCATGAAATCACATTCATTCTTTGGTAAGTGAACCTTCTAAAAGCAAATCAAATAACATAACATCAATTTTAGTGTATGCTATATGTATTTCATTCAAAGATGAAATATCATACTCATCTCCTAGTAATAACTGACTCATGGCATTCACATTAATCTAGCTGATCCATGATGGCTAAGCCCCCACCTTTATCTGGCTTCATGACCCTAATATTAGAATCATGTACAAGTTCACTGAGCATGGCATTTTCATTTTTGATAGATTAAATGCTGGTAATTTACATTTCTCTGCACACACCTGCCTTATATGCAATTCACATACTTTTTCAAAATTTGCCAAATACTGTTAAAGGTGGGTTAAACACACTGGGTCTATGTATACTATTTACAACATTCATTTCCCCTTAGTTAAACCACATCCGCAGATTCAACTTTCTACAAAACAGTTTTAGGTAAACAATTGCCATTGTAATATCCGCCCTCTCAGGTACTGTTGACAAACTCAATACCCACTTGGTGGATAGTCAACTGACTCACAGACAGGACCCAGGAAGTTAGAATTGGGGAGTCCACCTCTACAAAGAGGCCAGTCACAGGTGGAGTCCCTCAGGGATCAGAACTTGGACTGCTCCTTTTTGGCATTTACTTCTCAGAAGTCAAGGCCAATGTCAGTGGTCGCTGGCTGACTAAATTTGCAGAAGATTGCAAATTAGGAGTTGTGATTGAATTTCACACTGACGCAAATGTTCTCCAGGAGGGGCTGACACAAAAACAATTGGTGTCACAGCCATGGACTAAAACTAAATGCCAAAAAATGCATAATAGTATCCCCTTTGGGAAGTCATCCATCCCTGGTAACTCTCATATTGACAAGACACCCCTTAAAGATGACCCAGTAGTCAGGGATTTACGGACACACATAGTAATCTAGCCTTTTATCATCACGTGTCTACAGTGGTGAGGAAATCATTCTATGTTGTGCAACTTATAAGTAAAGGTATGGTATCTAAGTCCAAGGAAGCCATTGTTCCACTGTATTCGGCATTCATCAGTCCTATCATTGAGTACAATGCCCCCTTTGGTATGTACCAAACCAGGCATATCCAACAACTGGAACATTCACAGAGGTTCCTCACTAAAAGAATACAGGGCATAAGTAATATGTTCTATGCAGACCGACTCAAGGCCCTATGTCTGTATTCCGTCTCCTACAGGCTTTTGAGGGGAGATCTATGCCTGGCATACAGGGCACTGTCAGACCCCACTCTGATGGACCTCCTGCCTATCCACAAAACAAAGAGCACCAGAATTACCCATTCTAAAGACTTAAACCTTGCCTGTAATATAAATAGGACCTGCTTGAGAGAGGTATGTATCCCAGAGACTACCCCAGTCTATGGAACAGGCTCTCCCCCATCCACGTGAAGCAAACTTCCTCCCTAACCCAATTCAAATGCAACTTGGACAACTGGATGGGAAAACAGCAATTAATCTCTGGTTTGGCACCTCTCTCTCTAATGGACAGAGGTATCATGTAAATGGGTTCATTTCCCAGGCCCATACTTATCAAGGGTATCATAACTTGTCAGAGATTTGGGATGGATGGCTAGACTTAAAAAGGCCCTTGTAGTCGTTAGACTAATAAACACCTAAGAACCTAATTCTTCTACAGGCATGAACTCAGAGAGGAGTCGACGGTTCCTTGATCAGGTCCCTCTGTAGCACAGTAAAATGAGCTAGGCAGTTGAACAACATCAGCACAAAGCTTGTTGAGGTGTAAACACGCTTCCCAATTCTGTCCAATGCTCTAAACTCCTTGTTCAGTGGATGGACATTGGCAGTTTCTTCTGTCAGCTCTTTCTTGGTGGCGACTGCCACCACGATAGCACTGACCAATGTTTCCTGTCTGTAGAGGGCACTAAGAACCTATCGGGCCACTTAGGAATGGGCTTGATAATGCCCGGTTCCTTCCACACATCGAAAGATATTAAGTCTTTGAGGGCATCGGCCAGGGGAGTCACCCAGGATGTAGATGGGCCCGGCCCAAATGCCTCCAAGAGAACTGACTCCTCAGAGGAAGGGCATAGGGCAGACCACCCATCTTTCTGCTTTAAAATCTCCAATATGTCACCGAAGGACACATCTTCAGGTGGGGATCAGGGGGACCATTCCCCCTTATCGAAGTCAGTAACCTCAGTTAAGGGACTCCGGGGGGGGGGGGGGTCACATACCTCCTTTTACATATCCTCTTCCAAGGAACTTCCTCAGCTGGGTGTTCTGGGAAGTATCGGAAGAAGGGGATCCCCTCCTAAGTAGGGAAATCTTGAAGGCTACTGGAGAAAGAGAGACTCCTGGCAGGACGATTGAGTAAGGCCTGGATCCAATGGAGGCACAGGGGTGGACTGGGAAACTTGTACTGCTGAATTTCCAATCCAGGAGAAAACCCTCTCCACTACCTGAAAAGCCGAAGGACCCAGTGAAGCCCTATCCAGTTCTCCCGGAACAAGACAACCGAGGAAAAACCGTAAGGACTTATACTGGATCCATGGTCCCCAAAAGGGATCGGATCTGAGCTTTCTAGTGCCTAAGCACTCAAGGGAAGAGACAGCTCTGACAGGGAAGGAGCCAATCGCAATCCCCAGAGCTGGCATCGATGCCACGGCTCTGAGACTCGCTCTGCTTCGAAAGGGTTGGAGTGGGTCTCGTCAAGTACATTCTCTGCATCAAGGGAAGGGAGCTTTCTCTATGCTAAGTTTGATGCACATGGCAGTTCCGAATCAGTAGACTGAAACCAGGGGCCGGATCAGAGAAGGAGTCCTGATGGGGTGACTAGAGTAGCTCACGATCTGACAGGGGATGGAGCCAAGTTTACCTCCACCTGAATCTGGGCCTTAAGAAACCTGCTCACCAGCCTGTCCACCTCGGACAAACTTCTGGAGGACCTGGATGAAGCCAACAAGGGGGGTCTGTAGGGTTTAGACCTGGAGAAGAGAACCAGGGACTTCGTCAAAGCCCTCAGATCCACAGTGATAGGATCCAAAGTTGGAGCCAATTGAGTCAGAGATATAGTGATTATCTCTCTAGATCCAAGGAAACTTTAGGAACTGAGAAGGGAGCTGACTTTAGCAGATCTGAGGAAGGACTACACCAATTTATTTAGTCTTCTTTGAATCTGAAGCATCCCTAGGGAAACAAAAGGGCCCTCTTTTTTGACTCAAAAGTCGAGGAGGTAGAAGCCTGGGAAGGGGTCTGAGCCTTAGTCAAGGAAGGAAGAAGGCCCACTTAAGACAAGTTTGTTCCATCCATTGGCTAAAGCGTGAGGGTTAAAAGCTGCACAGATGGAACACTCAGCATTTTGATGGTCGGCTCTCCGGCAGTAAACGCAGTCCTTGTCAGCATCCTGATTGGGAATTTTATATCCACAAGTACAGCATTTAAAGCCTGGAACCGGTTTGTCACACATGACTAAAGAAAGCACCCAACAAAAATAACAGACAGGTAAGATCACACTTGCACATACAAACACTAGAAAGAGAGGGAAGAGAAAAAAGAATGAAAAAGGTACTTACAAAATCCTTTCAAGAATAACAATAGCTTGAGAGAGGAAATCCACGTCTGAACTCACTGAGCAGCAAACGAGATCTGGTTGGGAGGATGAAGGGCATTGTAGGCATGCGGGAGGTGCTTGAGAGTCGGATGCAGGTCTGTGGAAATGGCAAAGCCAGATCCGTGGGTTGGATCAGAGACCCTGATGTGAAGGTGAATGAAGGAGACAACATCAAATCTATGACTTTTTTTCCTTTTATTATACACACTATTAAAAGTTAGTATTCTAACAGAGTGTTTTTTTTTTTTTTTAAGTTTGTTTTGGGCTTAGTTCTAGTCGGTACAGCAGCCTCTATGCATCCATTTATATAGATATACAGGGTCTCTTTGAACAATTCTGCACAGGTTGCTGTGAACTTGGGGTTGGGAGGGACACTATTTTGCCAAAATATCGCTTAAGAGGATGTAGCTTGGTTTGGAATAGCTCCTAACTGTTACAGAGCTGATTTTTATTTTAAAGGAGACAACTTTGTGATCCAAACTCACCAATCAGAATGTGACACTGGTGGGGGATGCAGCACTCTGCCATATTGGCAAGTACTAGGTCCAGTATGTTTGAAACTCTGGTGGGTTTCTGCACTACCTGGTCAAGGATGTTTGTGTTAATGAATTCCAGGAATCGTTGTGCCTCCAAGTATGGCTCAGTGTGTGTTTTCCAGTCTATAGAGGTGTAGTTAAAATCTCCCATGAATAGGGTACTTGGTTTAATAGCGAGTGCCTCCAGTAGATCAAAGTTCAATCTATGGGATTATAGGGACATACAGAGTGACGTGCAGCTTGGTATGGAACTTTGTCTATGATGATTTGCATGTGGATAAATTCTGGGGCATCATGCTGTTTGACAATGTAGAGTTATGCTAGTTGCTGATACAGACCGAGACGACTCCATCTTTTGTCCCTGTTATGTGCAACTGATGGTCTAAATGTGTGGAAGAGACTGAAGTACTTGCTGTGGAATTAAACCATGTCTTGGTAATGTCACAGATGTCTATATTCCCCAAAGTGAGGAGAGCTTGTAAGGTGGGGAGTTTCTTGTTTTGGCTCCTAGCACTGAGCAGTAACAACTTTAGGTTTCTTTGACAAACCTACTGAGATGGCAAGGAAAAAGTATAGTTTTGTACCTACCATAAATGTAGATGTTCGAGTGTATACACTGCTGCAGTCATTACACTTGGGTTATCCTGCCGTCAGGCGGTTCCCCAGTCGGCCTGAGTTCCAAAGTCTTGGTCCGGCATCGGTTGCTGTCGCCTCCTCCCTGACGTCAGTGCGACAGGGGTATATAAGATGTAGCCGACGCAATTTTCTTCAGTTTTTCTTGCCCTAGATGCCAGGTGCCTCCAAATAGGTAGACCATTCCAACTGCTAATAAAACATACATAAGAAAAGCAAAAAAACAACTTACAGCTACCAGCAAATACTCCCCATAGGTAGTAAGGGTAGAAGACATAGGTACATACCAGCCAGTAAGAGGGGAAGGAGGGAGGGTAACCTGGACTGCAGCAGTGTATACACTCGAACATCTACATTTATGGTAGGCACAAAACTGTACTATGTTCATCGTGTGACACTGCTGCAGTCATTACACTTGGGTAGGATCCCAAAGCTGAGGTAGGGTGGCTGGTTCTATAAGGCCCTGCAGCACGGCAGTGGCGAAGCCAGCTCTGGATTTAGAGTACAGAGGCAGATGGTAATGCATTTTCTGTGTATTTCTGCAAAAAAAAAAAAAAATAAATAAATAATCCTTGTTTTCCCGCCTTTCTCGACTAGTTTAGACCAGTATACAGGCATTGCTGTATTCTGGGCTGTGGTGTAGTTCCTGTGTTGTCCATTACCTTACTTGGATAGAAGGAAGTTTCTTTGCTCACCAGTGGGAGTGGGGAGCCTTGAGCAGCCTACCTGTCCTTGGGAGAAGTGACCTCAGCACAAGAAGCTGTTAGTAATTTGGTTGTTTGGGACCATTCCTAGCTCTTTTGTAGTTCACTGCTTAAAATCCGCCTCTGCTTTTTCTGGCTATACTGCTCAGACAAGCTCCACGTGGGTTTACAGAGTGGTCCTAGCAGCAAGGAACTCGAAAAAGCGACTACCTTCTGGATTTAAGTATCTTTGCTTTTTTTTCACTGAAAATAACTTCTGCTGCTTACTTTGAACTAGCCTGAACTGTTTTTTACTGATTACTGCATTTATTTTAAAATCTGCACTTAAAGTTACATTTAGTTGAATTTAGTCAAAAGTTTGCTTGTTTGTTTGTTTAATTGAACTGTGGAGGCTGCCCACTAAAGTGTGCTAGCCTGTGTAACTAATTTATCACTGTCTCTGCATTTTCTGTGTATTTCTGCAAAAAACAAACAAAAAAAAAAAAAAATAATCCTTGTTTTCCCGCCTTTCTCGACTAGTTTAGACCAGTATACAGGCATTGCTGTATTCTGGGCTGTGGTGTAGTTCCTGTGTTGTCCATTACCTTACTTGGATAGAAGGAAGTTTCTTTGCTCACCAGTGGGAGTGGGGAGCCTTGAGCAGCCTACCTGTCCTTGGGGGAATTGACCTCAGCACAAGAAGCTGTTAGTAATTGGTTGTTTGGGACCATTCCTAGCTCTTTTGTAGTTCACTGCTTAAAATTGGCGTTGCATCGCTTTTATGCTCGTCGCGCATAGCGCAGCCGTTAAACTTTTCTGGCTCCGCCAAGTCTGCTCTTCAATTTTTCCCTTAGAACTGTTCTACTTGCAATCTAAACAGCCTATACTCTATCTGAAAAGCTCAGCACTTGCTCCTAAAGCATTTTGTATACAGGTAAAGCACTCAAACAAACGAAAGTACTTCATTCACCTAAATTCTGTTGAGTACCCATTTCCCTATAGGTCCTTTCTGACTCAGTTACACAGCAATCTTTTTCACTATTTCTAGCATGTCGAAGGGTCAGTTGCTGGCGTCCTCCTCCTGTTCAGCTGGTGAATCTGGGAATCTTGAGGCAATGTTACAATTGCCTCATGTACACAGACAACCCTCTCCTCCTCCCAACAAATACAAATATATGCGAGAGATGCAACTATATAGCCAAACTGGAGGCTGAGCTCTCTCAATTCAGTACTGGCAAGACCAGTCACACCACAAACCCAGTCTCATATAGAACTATCACAACTGCAAACCAAACACATAAACACACAAAAACATACTGAGGCTGATTAAAAATCTACCAAAACAACAGAGGCCTCCAAAGCAGACACCCAAGCAACCACCACCTCAAGACATAGCACATGCAACACATAGTTCACAAAGTCAGTGTGTTAAACAGTCACAGCCCTTAAGGCCAAACAACATGCCAGACACACTTGTAATAGGTGACTCCATAGTCAGGCACACTGACGTCCCGCTCACCAGACTGAACAAGGAGAGGGTCACAGTAACCTGCCTGTCGGGAGCTAGAATTCGCCACATAACACAATCACTCAGGTCACTCCACAGCAAGTACAAATATGACTCAGTCATTGTACATGCCGGTGTGAACGACCTGAGACGTACCTCCCTGGATTACATGAAAAGAGACCTAGAGGAGCTCTCTGATTATGTAGCCCAGGCCGGTATGACCCTGACCCTGAGCAGCATCTTACCCTCACCAAGAATGATGCCACAGTACAAAGACAAAATGATCAGTTTTAACAATTGGCTTAATTACTGGTGTCATTCTAAGGGGATCCAGTGTCTGTCTGCTTGGGATGACATGCTTGACAAGCCACGCTGCTTCGCAAGGGATGGCTTGCACCTGTCACCCCTGGGCTTCCGGATATTGGCCAAGGCTCTTGTCACCCCCATAGTGCCTTTTTTAGGCAATGCTCAAATGACAAACCTACTTCCCTAGAAAACACAAGGGGAAAAAAACTAAGGGTAATGCTGCTCAATGCCAGAAGTCTAAACCTCAAGATGCACGCCCTCGAAGCCCTCCTCAGTATGGAGAACATCAATGTCTGTGCAGTGACTGAAACCTGGTTCAAGGCTCCTGAGAGCACCCCAGCACTATCAGGTTTTACCTCATATCATGCTTTCCGGCCCCAAAACTTGGACCGAACCACAAAAGGAGGGGGAGTATCCATTTTCATCACAGATACCCACACCTCCAGGTTAGTGGCAACGCACGAAGCATCGGAGACTATCCAGGTGCAACTAACCATAGGCAAAACTGCCTTACAGTTTGTAGCATGCTACAGACCACCCTCTCAAACTCAAGAACCCCACACAGCCTTCCTGAAGACACTGGAGAGTATGAATGTCTCTCCAAATACCATCATTTTGGGAGACTTCAACTACCCAAACATAGACTGGGAACATTACTCAAGCCCCAACACCTGAGCCCAACGGTTCCTAGAATTCATAAACTCAAATGCAATGGAACAACTAGTCACCATTCCCACAAGAGGAAACAATATACTAGACCTGATCATCACAAACATGGGGACAAAATGCTCTACACCGGAAGTACATCCCTCTTTGGTAAGATCAGACCATAAATTAATCTCACTGGAAATCCACATCCCGCCCCCACCCCCTGCACAAAAGACCACAGTGAAGAACTTCTCAAAAGCAAACTTCACACTTCTTAAGACTGAAGTGGTATCTTTCAAGGCCCCTGGGCCAGTGGAAACCACAACCCACACTGCTGAATCCTTTGCAAACGCCTTCTATGGGCAACTTCAAGAATGCATGGATCATGCAATCCCAAATAAAACCAAAACCCATTCCCCCAAAGGCAGGCGCCCGGTCTGGTGGACCCCAGCCATAAACAAACTTTACAACAGGAGGAGGAAGCTACTACATGACAGAGCAAAATCCCTAAAAGGGAAGGCATCTCTGATCAGTACTAGCAAAAAAATACGATCACTCATAAAATCATCCAAGGCCAACTTTGACAGAAAAATCGCAAGAGACACAAAAGACAATCACAAGGCCTTCTTTAGCTATGTTAGAAACCTGGGTGGAAACTCCCAGATATGCTCAGAGTTAGTCCAAAATGACACAAAATACACTGAACCCACTGACATTGCCAACATTCTGGCAGACAGGTTCAGTGCAAATTTCTCCTCCCCCTTCCCCCCCAAAAGGAGAAATAACTATCCCAGCAGAGTGTAGCCTCCCTAAAGTACAGTTTTGTACCTACCATAAATGTAGATGTTCGAAGATCCACATTGCTGCAGTCCTAACACTTGGGGTAGTCCGCTGTCCCAGTCGGCCCGAATACCAAAGTATATGGCTGACGTCGGTCAAGGCGCATTAGTCTGACGTCAGGACGTCAGGGTACAAATGCGCATGACCGACGTCATATCCTCAGTCTTTTCTTGCCCCAGATGTCAGAAGACCCTAAAAAGATAAGGCTAAAACCAAAAAACACCACACACTCCTGCACCAAATATATATACAATATATACAAATTTACAAGAGTATAACCTCACCCACACAACCACCCCTAAACACAGAGGGAAGGAGGGAGGTAAATTGGACTGCAGCAATGTGGATCTTGAACATCTACATTTATGGTAGGTACAAAACTGTACTATGTTCTTCATACCACATTGCTGCAGTCCTAACACTTGGGTAGAATCCCAAAGCAGAGGTAAGGGAGGCTGGCAAATCATAAGGAAGCAGGAGCTGACAACATGCCCTGCAAAATAGCCGTGGCAAAACCAGCCCTAGATTTAGAGTAGAGAGGAAGGTGGTAATGCTTAGAGAAAGTATGCACTGAACTCCAAGTAGCTGCCTCCACAATATCCTTAGTTGCCACCCCCCTTAGAAATGCTGTTGAAGTGGCAGTAGCCCTAGTGGAATGAGGCCTAATCCCAGCTGGAATCTCCTTGCCATGATGGGAATAACAAAATGCAATGCAAAACCCAATCCACTTAGAAATAGTTTGTTTTGACACAGGCTTGCCCTGAGAGCGCAAAGCAAAAGAAACAAACAACTGCTGAGACTGCCTAAAATCCTTAGTCCTGCTTAAATAATAACGCAACTGCCTGTGTACATCTAAAGTGTGCAAAATCTTTTCCCCCTTATTTTGGGGATCTGCATAAAAGGTAGGCAAATGAATAGTTTGGTTTAAAGCCACACTAGAAACCACTTTAGGCATAAAGGAAGGATTAGTACGTAAAGATACCCTATCCTTATGAAAAATCAGGAAAGGCTCAACCGCCATAAGGGCCTGCAATTCAGACACCCTTCTTGCAGATGTAATGGCTAACAAAAAGCAGTCTTCCATGACAAATATTTCAATTCAGCAGTAGCTGCAGGCTCAAAAGGTTGTAGAGTGAGTTTCTCCAACACAAAATTGAGGTCCCAAGCAGGAGTAGGAGCTCTACGTGGGGGTCTTATATTCTTTGCCCCTCTAAGAAATTGCTTGAACAAAGGTTGAGAAAACAATGGTGGGTCACAATCATAGTGAGCTGAAATTGCTGCAGCATGAATCTTAATGGAAGAGAAAGACAAACCTTTGTCCAATAACTCAGTAAGATATTGAAGAGCCACACTCAAATTTGGCTCAGAAACATCCAAATCCTTTGCTGTACACCAAAATAAAAATCTCTTCCATTTTCCTGCGTACACTTTCCTTGTACTAGGTCTTCTGGCTTCCATAATCACATTCAAAACTTGTTGAGGAAGCTGAGACCTGCTATGGTTCAAAACAGAATATGCCAAGCTGTTAGATGAAGAGAGTGAAGCTTGACATTGAGCAGATGCCCGTCCTTCTGAGACAATAGGTGTGGAATCAAAGGTAAGGGCCATGGAGGCTTCCTTACCAGACTCCTCAGCAATGGGTACCAGTGCTGCCGAGGCCAATCTGGAGCTATTAAAATCATCCTTGGCTTGTCTTGTCTGACCTTTAGAAGTACCTTTGGGAGGAGAGGCAGAGGTGGAAAGGCATACACATGAAGATTTTTCCAACTGAAAGAAAGAGCATCCACTTTCCAGGCTGTGTGATGAAACCTTTTCGTGCAAAACTTTGGCAGCTGGTGGTTTAGTGGAGAAGCGAACAGATCTATGTCTGGAGTTCCCCATGACACTGTCAATGTCTGAAATACATGAAGATCCAGTTTCCACTCGTGGGGATCCATGATTTGCCTGCTTAACACATCTGCTAAGGAGTTCTGTGCTCCTGGCAGAAACCTTCCTTGAAGATTCAGCTGCAAGCTTAACGCAGTCTCCCACAAAATCATTGCTTGCCTGCATAGAGGATAAGAATGTGTTCGCCCTTGTTTGTTGATGTACCACATGACAGTTGTGTTGTCTGTTAGAATCAACACCTGCCCTGGAAGAAGTAAATCCTTGAAAGCCAGTAATGCAAACTGGACTGCTAACATCTCCTTCATGTTGATATGTAGATGCTGCAGTCTGGCAGGCCACTTGTCTTGTATCCACTTTCCATTCAGATGAGCTCCCAAGCTGTGTCTGAGGCATCTGTCGTTAGAATCTGACTCGCCTCTGGCCGGGTCACAGAGAGTCCCTTGTTTAGGTGACATTCCTGAGCCCACATAAAAATTCCTTTTGAATGCAAGGTATTATTTGAATGACAGTGTCCAAATCCTGGCAGTGCTGTGTCCATACATTTTGAGATACCATTGTAGCTTCCTCATATGCAGTTTGGCATTGGGAAGTACCAGAATACAAGATGCCATGAACCCTAAGGCTTGAAGTACTGTCCTTGCAGTCAGCCCGGACTGATGAGATAGTTGATGGAAGTAAAGAAAGATTCTTTTGTTTGTCCGGGGTTAAAAGGCCATCTGGGTTGCTGTATTCAGTCTCACACCCAGAAAGCACATGTCTTGAGAGGGTACTAGACTGGACTTTATTTCGTTCACAGAATACCCTAGGCATCTTAGCACTGCTATCACATATTCCAAATGCTGAAGAAGCACGTCCCTTCCTTGAGCCAGAATCAGGCAATCGTCCAAATAAGGATAGATTTGTATTCCTTTTAGCCTGAAGAAAGCTATCACTGGAGCCAGAACCTTTGTGAATACTCTGGGCGCAGTAGATAAGCCAAAGGGCAATGCAGAGAACTGATAATGAGAATTCCCAGCTCGAAAACGCAGATACTTCCTGCAAATTAGTCTGATAGGAACATGAAGGTAAGCTTCCTTGAGATCCAAAGTTACCATCCAGTGATCTTTGCCCAGCAGAGGTAAAAGCTGTTGTAACGTCAACATTTTGAACTTGGGAATGTCCAGATAAGTGTTGAGGATAGACAGATCCAAAATTGGTCTCCACGTGTTCCCCTTTTTTGGTACTAGGAACAGGCGAGAATAAAATCCTAGGCCCCTGAATGGCCCCTATTTGGAGCAACAGAGAAATTTGCTTGTGAGCCTCTTTCCTTTGTTGAGGAGGAATGTCTGGCATGCCTTTGAAAGGAGGCAAGGTATGGAAATAAAACCTGTAACCGTGGTGAATGATATCCAATACCCATCTGTCTTGGGTAATTAAACTCCAGTTTTCTTTGAAAAGTGCCAACCTTCCCCCCAAAGGTGCTGCCAGACGAGAAGATTCTGGCAGCTGAAAAGGCAGGTCATTGTGTCTGTTTACGAAAGGACTGACCCCTGCCCTCACCAGAAGACTGAGCAGGTGAACTCCTGTTCTAGGCCTAAAAGAACCTTGAGCTCTGCCTCTACCACGTCTAGACCTACCCCTAGACTGGGAATCATAAGCAGGATATGTCCACCCCTTGGTAGGCCAATTTCTACTAAACTTCGGAGGCTGAACCTGCAAAAAATCTTTAACAGTCTGCATAGACTTAGCCTTGTCTTCCATTTTCTTAAGAACTGCTTCCACAGGCGAACCAAACAACACATCAGATTGTAAAGGAGCATCTAAAATCCTTGTTTTCACATGCTCAGCTAAATTCTGATCCCTCAACCAGGCGTGCCTGCGAAGAACCGAACCAGTGGCAGCCACCCTAAGAGGCCTGCACAGCATCAAAACCACATTGCAAAGAATGCTTACCCACCTGTTCAGAAACATGAACTAAATCCTGCAACTCTTTACACTCAATACCTTCCGCCAAAGCATCTACCTTAGACTTTAATTGTGAAAGGAGATAATTTTGGTATTTCAACATGTGAAACTGGCAATTCAAAGCTCTCATGGCCAAAGTGGAAGAAGTATACACTTTCTTTCCCCATCTATCCAAAGCCCTAGCCTCTTTATCTGGAGGAACAGGATTTTTAACAACAGAAGCCTTAACACCTTTAGGCCCCTGTGAAACAGTTTCTGGGTCTGCCCTAGGACTCTTAAAAGATACTCATGAGCTTCAGGCACCCTATAATATCTATCCGGTTTAACCGACGCAGGAGGCAAAGAGTCAGGGTTCAGAGAAGCCTCTGCAAAAACATCCTCTACCACATCTAGAACAGGAGGTATAGCTAAAGGCCTATGCTGGGGTAGAAACAAAAATTCCCTAAGCCTTTTCCTGGAATCAGAGAAATCCTGACCTTCCCATTTAAAATGCTCCCTCATGGAATGAAGAGTCTCTGAAAATGAAAAATCCTCAGGAGGAGAAGCAGAAGGAGTAGAATCATCTACATCAGAATCAGAGTAAGGGAATACTCCTGCACGTCCTCAGACGAAGACAGAGAAGCATTCGAACACTGCTCAAAACTTCCAAGCTCAGGTTCCACCCTAGGCCTCTTATCAGGAGGGGGCATAGAACCTCTAATCATTGTAATCAAATCTTCTGCCATCTTAAGCATATGCTTCTTAGGTACAGACCCTGAAGAACTAGGGGTAACTCCTGAAACAAAACCTGGCCTGCCCCTGGGAGAAGCCTTGGAAACAGCAGGGGAGGGCCTAACCACCTTAGGCAGAGAGGGAAGAACAGCTACCTGAGAAGCCCCTTCCGCCTGGCCTACCTCCTGAGAGGTCACATCTTGCAGTAATAAAGTCTCTCCCTGGGATTCCAAAGAAATTTCTGGCTGAACCCTGGCTCCACCGAGCCCTCTAAAGAACCGGCGTCCGGGACGGACGGTTCTTCCAGCCTAGGCTTTGCTGTTTTGTCCTTGCGCTTTTTGAAGCGGCGCCGGAGCATCCGACGGCATTTTATAATTACACCGCTTCCCAAAACTAACCTGGCACAATCTAATCTTCTCTTTATAGTGCGTTTGTTAAATCTAGCACAAGAGCGACAGCCAACAACGTCGTGCTCAGGCCCTAAGCAAGGTATACACAAGGTATGGTAATCCCTATGAGGTATCTGTTTCCCACAAGAAATACAGTTATTCACTTTTTCTGACATCCGGTAAAATACTGAGGCAAGAAAAAACCAAAATAATCCCCAACGGGGTACTTAGCCAACTTGGATTCGGTCTGAAACTCAGACTACGGAAAATCTCAGAACGCCAACCTGCACTTGCAAAACTGCTTCTGCATCGGACCATGCGGCAAAAAAGACTGAGGATATGACGTCGGTCATGCGCATTTGTACCCTGACGTCCTGACGTCAGACTAATGCGCCTTGACCGACGTCAGCCATATACTTTGGTATTCGGGCCGACTGGGACAGCGGACTACCCCAAGTGTTAGGACTGCAGCAATGTGGTATGAAGAACATCATCTCAGATGCCCAGGTGAGAGCCGCCCTCTCTAAAGCTAAAAACACAGCATCAATGGGACTGGATGGTGTCCCGGGCTGTGTGCTACATGAACTCCTAGAGGAACTAAACCCACACATAAGGCTGCTGTTTAATCTTAGCCTTACTACAGGATACGTACCCAAAGAGTGGCGTACGGCAACAGTGGTCCCACTTCACAAAGGCGGTGCTTCTACGGACCCTGGAAATTACCGCCCCATAAGCTTGACGAGCCTGGTCTGCAAAGCTATGGAGAGGATCATTATGGAACTCAAACAAAGACATTGGGGACCTACAGACATTGGATCCTACCCAGTTTGGCTTTGTCAAGGGCAGATCCTGCCTTTTGAACTTGGTCGACTTTTTTGAAACAGTCACTAAGGCCATTGATGAGGGTAAGGCAGTTCACACAGCCTACCTTGACCTTGCAAAACCCTTTGACACAATACCCCACTCGGGCATCATAGACAAACTCACCAGCTTAAATGTAAACCCATATGTCACAAGATGGGTTGCAAACTGGCTCAAGGACAGAACCCACAGGGTCAGAGTTGCTGGAGCTATGTCAGACTCTAAGCCAGTCACAAGCGGTGTCCTACAGGGCTCAGTCCAGGGACCCCTCTTGTTCAGCATTTATTTTTCCTAGGTACAGGCAAACATAGGAGGATTGTGGTTGACAAAGTTCGCAGATGACTGCAAACTGGGCGCCATAATTGATACTCCAGTGGACACAAACATCCTTCAGAGAGGCCTCATAGAAACGGATAATTGGTGCCAGAGCCATGGCCTTAAGCTGAACGCCAAAAAATGTATAGTCATACCCTTTGGGAAAAACAAGGTACCGACAAATTACCACATAGGCGGTAATCCATTAAGTACGGAAGAGGTAATCAGGGACCTAGGGACCCAGGTTGACAGTAACCTCTCATTTGACACTCACATTGCCAAAGTGGTTAGGAAGACCTTCTATATTGCCCACCTTATCATGAAGGGTTTCACATCTAGATCAAGAGAGGTCATTGTGCCCCTGTACTCTTCTCTTATCAGGCCAATGATTGAGTACAATGCCCCATTTGGGATGTATCTCACCAGACACCTGCAGCAGTTGGAAAGACCCCAAAAGTTCCTCACCAAGAGGATAAAGGGTCTTAAACATATGTCATATGCTGCCCGACTGAAAAAACTCCAGCTCTATTCAGTTGCATACCGCCTACTCAGAGGTGATCTGTGCCTAACGTACAAGGCCATGTCCAATCCTGAATTAATGGACATGCTCCACCTCAGAAAATCCAAATCCATCAGAGCTACGAGAACAAGTGACTTAAACCTCAACACAGAAATAAATAGAACGTGCTGGAGGGACAGATTCATAACCCAGAGGCTCCCTAAACTCTGGAACAGAATCCCAGTCCATGTTAGGCAGAGCCCCTCACTGACTCTATTCAAGAGAAATCTCGACGAGTGGATGGGAGACCGTAGGTTTACCCCGGGGGTCATCTCTGTGTCACTACTAGACAGAGGCATAGTAAACTAAACCCTAAAAGGGCGTAGTATTCTCATCCTAAGGGGTGGTGTAAGCCACATACACTCTGGCTAGGCTTATAAATGCCCTAGGGCAGATAGCCTAGTATGAACCTATGAACCTATGTATGTACAGAACTCCAAGTTACTGCTTCCAAAATATCCTTGGTAGGTACTCCCCTGAGGTAGGCAGTTGAAGTGGCTGTTGCCCTGGTGGAGTGAGATCTAATGCTACTAGGTACAGGTTTTCCATGGTATGTGTAGCAAAAATGTATAGAATGTCCTATCCATTTTGAAATTGTCTGTTTTGAAATGGCTTTTCCCTGTGCTCCTGCAGCATATGCTACCAATAATTGCTCAGATTTTCTGAAAGCTTTGGTTTTGTCCAAGTAGACGCGTAACTGCCTGTGAATGTCCAAAGAGTGCAGTAATCTCTCCCCTTTATTCTGTGGTTTAGGATAAAAAGTTGGCAGGTGAATAGTTTGGTTTAGAGCCACACTGGATACCACCTTTGGCATAAACGTAGGGTTAGTTCTTAAAGACACCCTGTCCTGGTGGAAGATGAGGAAAGGTTCCACTGCCATTAGTGCCTGTAATTCTGAAACTCTTTGTGCTGTTATTGCCAGGAGCAAAGCAGTTTTCCAAGAGATGTATTTTAATTCTGCTGTGTTAGCTGACTCAAAAGGAGGTAAAGTTAGTTTTTCCAAAACAAAGTTGAGGTCCCAAGTTGGAGTAGGTGCTCTACGGGGCGGTCTTCTGTTTTCAGCCCCTCTGAGGTACTGTTTTAACAGAGGATTAGAGAAAATTGGTGGATCCATGTTGTAATGAGCAGAGATGGCAGAGGCGTGGATCTTGATGGATGAGAAGGAGAGGCCTTTGTCCAGCATCTCAGTTAAGTATTGTAGTATCTGAGGAATGTTTGGGACAAGAGGGTCAAGGCTGTGAGTTTGGTTCCAAGCACAGAATCTCTTCCATTTATCCGAATAGGCTTTTCTGGTACTTGGCCTTCTGGCCTCCAGAATGACATCCATAACAGCTTTGGAGAGAGGCATTGCTTGCTTGACTAAGGAATCTTCCATGCAGCTAGGTTTAAGGTCTTTAGCTGGCTGTGTAGTATTTGATTGTTGTGCTGAGTCAGCAGATGTGGAATTTGAGGCAAAATCCAGGGTGGTTCTTGTGCTAAGCTCCTTAAGATTGGGTACCGGTGCTGGCGTGGCCAGTCTGGTGCAATCAGGATCATCTCTGGCTCTTCTTGCCTGGCTTTTATGAGTACCTTTGGCAGGAGAGGTAGTGGTGGGAAAGCGTATACTCGTAGGTTCTCCAAGCTGAATGAGAGGGCATCCACTTTCCATGCTTGTGGATGGTAACTCCTTGTGCAGAATTTTTGTAGCTGGCAGTTTACTGGGGATGCAAAGAGATCTATGTCCGGGCTCCACCATGTCCGTGTTATCATTCTGAATATTTGTGGATTCAATTCCCATTCGTGGGGATCCATGATGTTTCTGCTTAAGTCGTCAGCCAGTGTGTTTTTCTCCCCTGGCAGGAATTGTGCTTGCAGATGAACTTGAAGGTTTATAGTTGTATTCCACAAGGTCATGGCTTGTCTGCATAGGGGGTAGGAGTGAGTGCCCCCTTGCTTGTTTATGTACCACATAACTGTGGTGTTGTCTGTCTTTATCAGTAGTTGTCCTGGATGCAGTAGGTCCTTGAAAACTATAAGAGCATTTTGTACAGCTAGCATCTCTTTTTGACTGATGTGAAGATGCCTTTGTTCTGCGGGCCACATGTCCTGAATACATTTGCCTGCCATGTGTGCTCCCCAGGCGTAATCCGATGCATCTGTTGTCAGTGTTTGCCTGGCTGTGGGTTGTGTAAAAGGCTGTCCCTTGTTCAGGTGACAAGCTTGAGCCCACCACTGAAACTCCGGTTGAAGGAAAGGGATTAGTGGTATAACTGTTTCCAAACTCTGAGTGTTGAGACCATACATTCTTTAGGTACCATTGTACTTTCCTCATATGCAGTTTGGCATATGGAATTAGTAGCATGCAGGATGCCATGTAACCAAAGGCCTGCAGAATTTTTCTTGCAGGGAGCTGGGTCTTTGCTGCCATCAATTGAAAGTACTGAGTCAGTTGTCTTTGCTTGTCTGGCGTGAGATAAGCCATCTGGGCCATTGTGTTCAAGCTGGCACCCAGGAATATAATCTCTTGTGAGGGCACTAGTTTTGATTTCTTTTCGTTTACTGTGTACCCCAGGCAACTTAGTAACGTTTTTACAAATGCCAGATGCTTTAGAAGAATGTCCTTGCTCTCTGCCTGAATCAGGCACTCGTCCAGGTACAGATAAATCTGAATTCCTTTCTGTCTGCAAAATGCAATTACTGGTGCCAGGCATTTTGTGAAGACTCTGGGCGCAGTAGATAAACCAAAGGGCAGTGCAGAGAATTGGTAGTGCATTGAACCAGCTATGAATCGGAGGTATCTTCTGCAGTTTTGTCTGATAGGGACATGCAGCTATGCCTCCTTGAGGTCCAAAGTCACGAGCCAAGTTTTCTTGCCCAGCATGGGAAGAAGCTGCTGTAATGTCAACATTTTGAATTTTGGAACATCCAGGTAAGTGTTTAGAGATGAAAGATCCAGAATGGGCCTCCAGGCTTTGTCCTTTCTGGGTACCAGAAAGAGTCTTGAGTAAAATCCTTGTCCTTGCTCCTGTGATGGCATCTTTTGAATAGCTCTCATATCCATGAGTGCTGTAATTTGTTTTTGAGCCTCTGCCTATTGATTTGGTGGCAGATTTGGCATTCCTTTTAACTTTGGCAGAGTGTGAATGTGGAACCTGTAACCTTGAAATACAATTCTGAGAACCCATTTGTCTTTGGTGATCATTTGCCAATTGTGGTAGAAGAGTGCCAATTTTCCTCCCAAGGGGGCTGCCAAGAGGGATTTGTTTGGCAGCTGTAGTGGGAAGTCATTGGAGCTGCTTTTTATATGGTTGGGGCCTGTCTTCCCCTTCTTTCTGGCCTGATGCAACCCATTGTCGAGGCCTATAAGGACTTTGTGTTTGACCTCTACCTCTTGGACATCTGTATCTTCCCCATTGAGGTCTGTCTGTAATTGGAAAGGACCAATTCTTAGTTGGCCAGTTTCTGCTAAATCTAGGAGGCTGAACCTGCAAGAAATCCTTCACCGTTTGCATAGATTTTGCCTTATCCTCCATTTTCTTTAATAACTCTTCTGCCTTAAGTCCAAATAACACATCCTGCTGAAAAGGTGCATCCAATAATTTTGTTTTAGCATGATCTGGTAACATATGTTCTTTTAACCAAGCATGTCTTCTAATGACAGAGCCTGTAACAGCTGCTCTGCAGGAGGCCTCTAGAGAATCAAAACCACATTGCAAAGTATGCTTTCCCACTTTTTCAGCTGCATGCAATAAATCCTGCATTTCTTTAAAATTAGGAGGATCTGATTCTGGAAGCATTTTCTGTTTTGACAGAGAGAATAAAAATCGCTGATATTTTAGCATGTGAAACTGGCAATTTAAGGCTCTCATTGCTAAAGTTGCAGACGTATATACTTTCTTTCCCCATCTGTCTAATGCTCTGGAATCTCTGTCAGAGGAGACTGGATTCTTGAGTGATGAGGCCTTAACTCCTTTGGGTCCCTGAGAAATAGTTTCAGGGTCAGCTACAGGGCTTTTGTACATAAATTTGTGTGCGTCAGGGACTCTGTAGTATCTGTTAGGTTTAACAGGGGCTGGAGGTAAGGAATAAGGATTTAAGCTGGATTCAGTATACACATCATCCACAATATCTAACACTGACGGAATAGCAAGGGGTCTGTGTTGAGGTAATAAAAGGAAGTCTCTGAGCTTTTTATTGGATTCTGAGTAATCCTGGCCTTCCCAGTGGAAATGCTCCCTCATGGTATGTAGGGTTTCCCCAAAGGAGTAGTCCTCAGGCGGTGAGGCTGATGGAATTGATTCCTCAGCATCAGAATCCTCATAAGGGGGGAAAGATTATCCTAGGTCTGAGGATGAATCAGAAGAGATGGACACCTGGTCGGATGAGTCATAGTCTGCATCCTGTCTAGGCCTTTTATCAGGAGGGGGATGGGACCCCTGATCAGAGTGATTAGGTCTTCGGCCATTTTGAGCATTTGTTTCTTAGGCATGGAGGCCTGTCCTGGAGAATGCTGTATTTGTTTCTTTGATTTTAAAGGAGGCTTAGACTTAGCTGAGGGTTTAATGCTTAACTGAGTAGGTCTGAAGACACCCTCTGAAGCTGTGGGTTGCTCAGCTACTTCGGATCCCTCTGAAAGGTTAGTCTCGGTAGGCTGAATAGCTTGTGCGTCCGAAGGCCCAGCCATCTCCACGTGGGAGTCAGAGGCGGCATGTGGTTCTACAGAAGCGGTCATCAGGGGCTGTGAAGGCACCTCGCTGAAAACCAGACAACCGGCGACTGGCCTAGAAGAGGCTTCCTCATCAGTTTTAGGCCTCTGATGCCTGCCCTTGTCTTTATGCTTTTTGTGTATTCTGGTCGTCGGACGTTCCAACGGCATGATATAATTGAATTTTCTACCAAAATAATGTCGGGCAAAATCAAACCGATGTTTAATAGTGCGCTTGTTAAACCTAGCACAAAACCGACATCCAGTGATGTTGTGGTCTTGGCCTAGGCATGGAATACAATAGGAATGGAAATCCTTATGAGGTATTTGCTTCTCACAAGAAATACAGTTATTAACTTTTTCTGACATCGGTCTGAGGCAAGAAAAAGTTTCCCCAACAGGGTACTTAGCTTTGTAGAAGACTTCGGTTCTGGATTCGGAATGAAAATCTCAGGAGACGGCCGACCGGCACTTGCGAACTGCTTTTGCTTCGGGCACCGTGCGGCAAGAAAGACTGAAGAAAATGGCGTCGGCTGCATCTTATATACCCCTGTCGCACTGATGTCAGGGAGGAGCAACAGCAACTGACGCCGGACCAAGACTTTGGAACTTAGGCCGACTGGGGAACCGCCTGATGGCAAGATAACCCAAGTGTAATGACTGCAGCAGTGTAACACAATGAACATCTCAGTTTGCATTGCCTAAAAAAGCATCTAAGGGGCTGATTAAGTTTTATCTAATAACTGGAAGCCAAGGGACCATCATTTACAAAGCAACATGGTTTGCTAACCATGACCTCCCATGCTGACAAATACTGAATCCCCCTGGAAAACCACCAGACACTAATCCAAATAATTATTGAAGTCAGTCATCTTTTGTTCGTACTGTGGTACCATCCGTGGTGACGAAAGAATGCTGCTCAATGCAAGGCACATACCTGCCTAAGGCATATATTCGGAGTGAACAACAATGTTTTTTCACAAAATCCAGGGAAGAATGTCTCAGGTCATTAAAGCCCACATGGGCTAGGACAGAATCATACTGACACCTGTGGTGTAGTGACTTGAGTACATGCATAACTTGGTGGATCCTGGCTTTAGATAAGCAACTATTATCTATCTTCTCTTTGTTCAGTCTGTTGAGTGGGGCATCTGTGTGTCGTACAATACCCGGGACTCTTGCCAAAGGGGCCTCCAATGTGTTGGCTTGCCTTGTCTTTGCTCTTCGGGCTCCAATGTGTGTAGGCGTATGTGTGGTGCTGATGTGGCTTTTGGCGAGTGCTTTAGAGATTTTTGAGGACAGGAATTGCTGTTTATAGGCTTAGGAGGTCTTTGAGGTTTTGGAATATTGCTTTTTAGAACCTCACCACTGGTGTGTGTGTTGGACACTGTGGCGGCTGTAGTGTGTGTGTTTTTGACAACCTTGTTTGTATGTGAGAGTGTTGCCTCCAATGAAAATGGGTATGTGCACCTCTTGCAAATTGTATTTCTTTCTTGAAGGATTAAATGGCTGCCTGTGAACATGAGACAATTGCTACACTGTCTCACAATACCCCATATCTACCAACCTGGCTACAGAGACATTTGAAAATGTGCATATATATGTCTGGACCTGTACTTGGGTGAGCTACTGTAGGTTGTAGACTGGGTTATACAGAGGTCCCCTTGGCTGGTCTTTGGGGTTTGGCACTAGACTAGGTTAGACTGTGTTGAGATTTGATAGTAGTGCTGTTTAATGACCTGGAGACAATTTGTAGTAAGGGAGGTTTACTCAAGTGTAATACTGGTTTGCTGGGTAGACACTTGGTATAATGGATATAGGGAAAAGTATGGGTGGGAAAGTACTTAAATAGATTACAAAACAGACAACAGCAATGAAAGAGGAGAGGGAGAGACTTTGGAAGTCAGATTACCATAAGAGATGGAAGCCAGAGAGACAGCCCTTTAAAACCCAACAAGAGAAGGACATGAGGTTTGGGAAAAAAATTCAAACTGGAACTCTATTCCGATGGTTCAGATTTCAGAAACTTCTAGCTTAATGTCTGACTGGGGGATAGGACAGACTCAAACAACAGTGGAAAATGTGTTATGCATGAGCAGTGCTGACAGAATGGATACAATACTGAAGTATATTAGCTCATGTATATTAGGGTTTTAACAGACTACAATGCTTTTTTAATACGGGATTATTTAACACTTTTCATCCAACAAAAGTATAGCAATGCTATCCCTTACAAGGTTACAGTATTACTCTTCTCTTGTAATAAGTGTGCGTGCGTGTGTGTGTGTGTGTGGGAGGGGGTTCCAGTTAGGATTTTGAGAATAATTTTACCACATAATGAAATTAGAACTACAACATTTCTTGGATTTATTGCTAATCAACTTATACTGCTTGGGCCAAACAATTTGAAAATTCTAATATTTGTTCTTTTGTGCACCATATCAATACCTCTATTACTTCATTCATTCTTTCCTGGCAAATGTATATTATAAAATATAAAGCTATGCAATTGAAAACTGATAGGTGGAATGCAAATGGCTATAATTAACATGGAAAAAAACTTTTATGCAGTTAGCCTTTAAATCTGATGCACACATTACATTAATCAAAGAAACAGCATTATCGCTGCAGTTTGTAGTACTAATAATGTAAGAGTTGCCGTAATAGTAAAAAAATAATTTTCTAGGTATTATAAAATATTGCAAGACAAATTAAGGAGTGATGGTGTCTGCAAGATAAAATATTCAAATACATTTTTAATTTTTGATAATATCTATGCGCCATGTACAAAACAGATTTTTTATATTTGTTTAATATTTTTTCCAAATTAGAAAATTGCCTAATGTTATGGGGAGACTGGAAAGTACAGTTTTGTACCTACCATAAATGTAGATGTCCAATAGGTATGCATCTGCAGTCATCACATATGGGTTGTCCTGCCACAGGCAGCCCTTCGGTCGGCCGGATTCCAAAGTCTGGGTCCGGCGTCGGCTGATGTCGCATTATCCCCGACGTCAGAGCGCCTGGGGTATAAAAGCACCCGCCGACACCATCTTCCTCAGTTTTTCTTGCCCCAGATGCCAGGTGCCCTCTAAGGAAGGCTAAATTTGGAGAGATGCATTTAAAAATCCAAACATGCACAATAATATAAAAACAAATACACCATAATAGATTCCCCCAGCTTGCTATTAGAGGGGTAAGTACCCAAGTAATACCACAGAGGGGAAGGAGGGAGGGTAAACCTGACTGCAGATGCATACCTATTGGACATCTACATTTATGGTAGGTACAAAACTGTACTATGTCCTTCAAGGATGCATCTGCAGTCATCACATATGGGTAGAATGCCATAGCCAATCTGGGGGTGGAGGAACTATGTAAAGGATGGTGTAGCTAAAATGCCCTGCAGGACTGCCGTAGCAAAGCCTGCTCTGGATCTGGAATATAAAGGTAAATTGTAATGCTTGGCAAATGTATGCACGGAGCTCCATGTAGCAGCTTCTAAAATGTCCTTGGTAGCCACCCCTCTTAAGAAGGCTGTGGAGGTGGCTGTGGCTCTCGTGTAATGAGGTCTAATGTTAGTTGGCACGGTTTTACCATGAAAGGAGTAACAAAAACAAATGCAATTCCCTATCCATTTTGAAATAGTTTGTTTGGAAATTGCTTTTCCTTGTGTACCAGCAGCATATGCTACCAACAGCTGGTCAGTTTTTCTGTAACCTTTAGTTCTGTCCAAGTAGTAGCGCAACTGTCTGTGTATGTCCAGAGTGTGCAGAAGTTTCTCCCCTTTGTTTTGTGGATTTGGGAAGAAGGTAGGTAAATGAATAGCTTGATTTAATGAAACCCTGGATACCACCTTTGGCATAAATGTAGGATTGGTTCTTAGTGAAACTCTGTCCTGATGAAAAATAAGAAAGGGCTGTACTGCCATAAGAGCCTATAACTCAGATACTCTTCTTGCTGAAGTTATGGCCAGAAGGAAAGCAGTCTTCCAAGACAGGAACTGTAGTTCTGCAGATGCTGCTGGTTCAAAGGGAGGCAGTGTTAGTTTTTCCAACACGAAGTTAAGGTCCCAAGTAGGTAGAGGTGGTTTCCTTGGAGGATTGAGGTTTTTGATTCCTCTTAGAAACGGTCTTAGGAGAGGATGAGAGAAGACAGGCAGATCTGTATTGTACTCTGCTGAAATTGCTGAAGCATGTATTTTAATGGAAGAGTAAGACAGACCATTGTGGAACATTTCTGCCAAGTATTCCAGGATATGTGCCATGCTCATCACTGTCACATCTAGGTCCTTTGTGGTGTTCCAAATGTGAAATCTTTTCCATTTTGCTGAATATGCCTTTCTTGTGGAAGGCCGGCGAGCTTCCATAATATCATCTTTCACTCTCTGGGATAGCTTGTCCTCAGGAGGAGTCAAGGTATTGTCCAGGCTGTTAATTGCAAGGTTTTCAGGTTGGGATGCAGAGTCTTGTAATTGTGCTGTGTCAGTTGCAGTGGCCATAGAGGAAGAGGCCATGGTTTCGTACGTGACATGCTCTTTAATAGTGGGTACCAGTGCTGTCTTGGCCAGTCCGGAGCTATCAGAATCACCTTTGGCCGCTCTGTCCTGATCTTCAGTAAAACCTTGGTCATTAATGGAAGAGGTGGAAATGCATACACTGTTAGAGTTCTCCAGCTGAAAGAGAGGGCGTCCACTTTCCATGCTTGTGGGTGGTATGTCCTTGAGCAGAATTTATTCAGTTGATGATTGTGGGGGGAGGCAAAAAGATCTAAGTCCGGTCTCCCCCATAATTGTGTTATCTGTAGAAAGATGCCTGGGTGCAGCATCCATTCGTGTGCATCCATGATGTTTCTGCTTAAGCTGTCCGCCAGTATATTGTCTTTCCCTGGCACAAACTGGGATTGTAGCTGTATATTGAGTTTCAGGGAAAGTTCCCATAGATTCATTGCCAGCCTGCAAAGAGGATAGGAATGGGTGCCTCCTTGCTTGTTTATGTACCACATAACCGTGGTGTTGTCTGTCCTTATTAACAGATGGCCATGATGCAGAAAGAGTTTGAAGGCTTCGACTGCATGTATCACTGCCAGCATTTCCTTTTGGTTTATGTGCATGCGCAGCTCTTTTTGTGACCATAGACCTTGAATGCATCTTCCCTCCATGTGCGCTCCCCATCCGTGGTCTGAAGCGTCTGTTGTAATGGTTTGGCTGGCTATTGGTTTGCTGAAAGGCAGACCCCTGTTTGACTGGCTTGCTTGAGCCCACCACAGAAATTCCTTTTGAATGCATGGAATGAGTGGTATCAAAGTTTCCTGGCTGTGACTGTGCTGAGTCCATAAACTCCTTAGGTACCATTGTAGTTTCCTCATATGTAGTCTTGCTTGCAGAATCAGAAGTATGCAAGAAGCCATGTAACCCAGGGCTTGCAGGATTTTCCTTGCAATCAGCTGGGTTTGTCTTGTCAGATTTTTGAAGTAATCTGGTAGTTGACTTTGTTTTTCTGATGTAAGGAAGGCCATTTGGGTGGTTGTATCTAGATCTGCACCCAGAAAGGTTATTCTTTGGGATGGAACAAGTCTTGATTTGTGGAAGTTGACTGTATATCCCAAGGCCTGAAGTAGGTGAATGGCATAATTCAAGTGTTTTACCAAAGTTTGTTGGCTGTCCGCTTGTATAAGGCAGTCATCCAGATATGGGTATATTTGCATCCCCTGAAGTCTGCAGTGTGCAATTACTGATGCCAGGCATTTCGTGAATACTCTGGGCACAGTATATAAGCCAAAGGGCAATGCTGAGAATTGATAATGCTCTGACCCTGCAAGAAATCGGAGGGGTCTTCTGCAACTTTGTCTGATAGGGACATGCAGGTATGCCTCCTTGAGGTCTAGAGTTACCAGCCAAGACCCCTTGCCCAGCATGGGAAAGAGCTGCTGTAGAGTCAGCATTTTGAACTTTGGTACAATGAGATAAGTGTTCAGTGCGGACAAGTTGAGAATAGGCCTCCATTGTTTTTCTTTTCTTGGAACAAGGAATAGTCTGGAATAAAATCCTTGGCCTTGTTCTGAGAGAGGAACTTTTTCTATAGCTTTCACTTGCATTAAGCTGGAAATTTGTTTCAAAGTCTCTGCCTTTTGATTCGGTGGCAGGTCTGGCATGCCCCTTCTTTTTGGTAATGTGTGGAAATGGAACCTGTATCCTTTGTCTATTATTTGTAGTGCCCATTTGTCCCTTGTAATACTGTGCCAATTTTCTGAAAATAAAGAAAGCTTTCCGCCCAAAGGTGCTTCCAATTGAGCCCTGGTTGGCGGTGTCAAAGTAAAGTCATTGAGCCTGTCCTTGTGCAGCAGTTGAAGGTCCTGCATTACCTCTCTGGTTGGGAGGCTGCCATTGACGTCCTCTGTAGGAGCCTCTAGCTTGCCCTCTACCTCTGGCACGCCTGTTCTTGCCTCTCTGAAACCTCTCTGTGTCTGGAAAGGACCAATTCTTGGAAGGCCAATTCCTGCTGAATCTTGGCGGTTGTACTTGGAGAAAATCTTTGACTGTTTGTACTGATTTTGCTTTTTCTTCAAATTTCTTTAGGACCTCCTGAGCCGTGGAGCCAAATAACTTTTGCTTTTCCAGTGGGGCATCCAACAGCTTTGCTTTAACATGGACCGGCAGAGATTGTTCCTTCAGCCAAGCATGCCTACGTATGACTGCGCCAGTCATAGCTGACCTACATGAAGCTTCCAATGCATCATAACCACATTGCAAGAAATGGTTGCTAACCTGCTGAGAGTTATGTACCAGATCCTGAAGTGACTTGCGGTCTAGGGGGTCAGGTGAAGACATCTTTTTATGCAATTCATCTAGCAAATACTCTTGGTACTGTATCATATGAAATTGACAATTTAATGCCCTCATAGAAAGAGTAGCAGAAGTATACACTTTTTTGCCCCATCTCTCTAAAGCTCTGGACTCCCTTTCAGAGGGGAGAGGATTTTTAGCAGTGGCAGCTGCAACCCCTTTAGGGCCCTGGGAAATGGTCTCTGGATCTGCAGAGTGGGCCTTGTAAAGGTAAAGATGCGAGTCCGGGACCCTGTAGTACCTATCGGGTTTGGCAGGAGCCGGAGGAAGAGAATCAGGGGTTGTGCTAGAGTCAGAGTACACATCATCAATGACATTCAAAACAGGAGGAATAGCTAAAGGCCTATGCTGAGGCAAATGTAAAAAGGTCCTTAATCTTTTCCTGGAATCACAGAATTCCTGGCCCTGCCATTGGAAATGCTCTCTCATGGTGTGTAGTGTCTCCCCAAAGGAAAACTCTTCAGGAGGGGAGGCAGAGGGAATAGATTCCTCTGCATCAGAATCCTCATAGGCCGAATAAGCATCCTCCTGGTGGTCCGAGAGAGCAGAGCCATCAGAGGCCTCATCTGAGGAGTGTGGATCAGAGGGATCAACCCTGGGCCTTTTGTCTGGAGGAGGTTGAGAGCCCCTGTCCGGATGAGGTTGAGAGCCCCTAATTAAGGAGATAAGATCCTCTGCTAAGCTTAGAATTTGTGATCCTGTAGAGGGTCCCTGAGGGATAACCTTGGGAGGTAAAGCTTTTGAAAGTTTAGCAGCTTTAGCCCTGGAGAATGCCTTAATGGGCATGGATGTAGGAGGCCTGGCTGCACCACGTGCTGGTGTAGATTTGTCTAAAGGAATGGTGTCGGAAAGTTCCAGGACACCAGTTTCTGTTGGCAATTCAATAACAGACTCGGCCGGGGCCTCCGGGACCGAGGTAGTCGGTTGAGCGGTTTCTGAAATTGGAAGTACCAAGGACTCTGTTTCAGCCGAGACCGAGACACTTGCGGTAGGCCTGGCAGTGGTTTCAGCAGAAACCGCGGTCCGCGTGTGTCAGTCCTTGCCCTTCCGTTTTTTTAACTAAATGAGAAGTCGGAGTCTCCGACGGCATCTTATATGAAAAACTAGCCCCAAAGAATTCCTCTGCAAACTCCGCCCGACGTCTAAGAGTGCGTCGGTTGAAGGAAGCACAGGCTGATCAGGCCGAGACGTCGTGGTCTGGGCCTAGGCAGGGGAGGCAGGAAGAGTGGAAATCCTTATGAGGTATTTGTTTCCCACAAGTCAAACAATTAATAACTTTATCTGACATCTGCTGAGGCAAGAAAGAGTCCCCAACGGGGTACTTAGCTTTTTGAAGTCTTCGGTAGCTGAATTACAGGAGCTGGCCGACCGGCACTTGCGAACTGCTTCTGCTTCGGGCACCACGCGGCAAGAAAGACTGGGGAAGATGGCGTCGGCGGATGCTTTTATACCCCAGGCGCTCTGACGTCGGGGAAAATGCGACATCAGCCGACGCCGGACCCAGAGTTTGGAATCCAGCCGACCAAAGGGCTGCCTGAGGCAGGACAACCCATATGTGATGACTGCAGATGCATCCTTGAAGGACATCTTGGTAATTGATCCAAAAAAATGATCAGAGAGGCAATACTACCCACACAGATACTACAGCATTATCCATTCTAGACTTAATGGACAAATTTGATTTAAAAGATCTTGTTACATTTGCAGGCTGTAATAAAAACTAATTATAGTTACTACTTTCCTTGCAACAACACATGGTCCAGAATAGACTTTTTTTTCTAATTTCATAGTATTCACTTCAATATGCAATAAACATAACTAATCCAAAAATTTTTCATCATTCCAAAATACAAATAAACTTAAACTTAATCACTGGATACTAAACCCCAATTTTCTTAAACATTACGATGTTAAAAAAAAAAATCAGAATGTTATCAGAGTTGTATAACTCGCTCCTCCAGCAAGAATCTAAAAACGACTATGGGCTTCCCTAAAGGCACAAATACGAGTTTATCAGTAAAGCTTACAAAAACCTTTTACTTGACATACTTGAAAATCTCTACTCTCCAAGTTTTAAATCCAACTAATACAGAATATCAAATTAAAACTTAATCAAGAAATCATTACCTTTCATTCAAACCAGTTCTTTATATGAAAATAAAATATTGGCAACATACTCAGAATGGGCAGAAATTCCATCAGTTTCTTTCTAAAATTATCAAAAAATATAAATAGTCCAATCTTACAACTGAAATAAATATAAATAAAAACACAAAAAAACAATATTTTTGAAAATTTCCATAATTCTTTCTCTAGATTATGTAACAAAACTTCTTACTTAAAATATTATGAATTTTAAATTTATTAGACAAATTGTATTCATTAACCCAATTAAACTGAAAGATTCACCAAACAATCAACTCATTACAAATGCCCTAGCCATGCTAGGTTTTCTGCAGAGTTTAATAAATTACTTCAATATCTATCTAAATTATTATTTTTGGTCTTTGAACATATCTTAACAAATGGAATCTCAGCTGTTTATTTAAATACATCTAACATTTTATAACAAAAACTAAATAAAGATGCATCAGATACTGAAAATTACTGACTAGTAAAGTAAAATTTTTTTCCCACATCTTTATTAAATTATCACCTACGACACAGACAATCTTACATTTATATAAATGAAAAACAAGCACTCACACCACTAGTTGCAAGCATTATAATCACAGACACCAGTGATGCAAAGTAAAGTTGTGTACACTTACCATAAATGTAGATGTTCGAGTGTATTCACTGTTGCAGTCATCACACTTGGGTTATCCTGCCAGGATTAGTCCTCAGTCAGCAAGAATACCAGAGGCTTAGTATTTCTGTGTCGGTTGCTGTGGCTTCAGGACTGACGTCAGGTCTTCAGTGGTATAAAAACAGGCAGCAGACGCCATTACATCAGTTTTTCTTCCCCCAAATGTCAGGAGCCCCCAAATAGGGAGCTAAGTTATTGTGGAAAAACACCACCAGTAAAAAGTAAATACCAATAGCCCTGTAAGGAGTGAGTAAGAGAGAGAGAGAGAGAGAGACAAGGGGGCTGGAGAGTGGGAAACCAGGACTGCAACAGTGAATACATTTATGCTAAGTGTACACAACTCTTATGTTCTTTGTGATACACTGTTGCAGTCATCACACTTGGGTTGATTCCCAAAGCTGAGGAATGGGTGGAGGCAGTCAAGAAGAGTTGGGGCTGGCTAGTAAGCCCTGCAGGATTGTGGCTGCAAAGCCCACCCTGGATTTGGAAAAGATAGGCAAGTGGTAATGCTCAGTGAAGGTATAAAGAGAGCTCAAAGTTGCAGCTTCCAGAATGTCCCTGGGAGGGACTCCTCTGAGAAAGGTTGTAGAGGTTGAAGTTGCCCTAGTGGAATGTGTTCTGACCTCCAGAGGGGCTAGTTTCCCATGGTGTTTGCAACAGAAATGTGCTATCCATTTGGAGATGGTTTGTTTTGATATGGCATTGCCCTCTGCCCCTGTTGCAAAGCTGACTAGTAACTGGTCAGATTTCCTAAAGGGCTTAGTCCTATCAAGGTAGAATCTGAGCTGTCTGTGCACATCTAAAGAGTGCAGGATCCTTTAACCCTTACTTTGAGGATTAGGGAAAAAGGTGGGCGAATGGATAGATTGGTTGAGAGCCACACTGGACACCACTTTAGGCATGAAGTAGGGTTAGTCTTGAAGGAGACCCTGTCAGCATGAAAAATGATGAAGGGTTCCACAGCCATAAGTGCTTGTAGCGCAGACACTCTTCTAGCTGAAGTGATGGCCAAAAGCAAGGCTGTTTTCTAAGGGAGGAATTTTAACTCTGCTGATGCTGCAGGTTCAAGGGGGGGGGGGGGCATGAGCTTTTCCAACACAAAGTTAAGGTCCCAAGCAGGGGTAGGGGCTCTTCTTGGTGGCCTTAAGTTGTTAGCCCCTCTCAGGAACTGCTTGATGAGAGGGGTGTGAGAAGAGAGGTGGCTCAGTGCTGTAACGAGCAGAGATGGCAGAGGCATGGATCTTAATGGAAGAGAAGCACAGGCCCCTGTGGAGTAGATGTGTTAGGTAATCCAGGATAAGAGGTAAGGAGGGCTGTGCTGATTCCGCTCCTTTAGTCTGGATCCAGGAACAATACCTTTTCCACTTGTCAGAATAGGATTTTCTAGTACTCGGTCGTCTGGCTTCACGTATGACATCCAGTATCTGCTTGCTTAGGCTGGCAACTGGAGAAGTCAAGGAATAAGCCAGGCTGCAAGGTTCAGGGTCTGCAATTGCAGATGCAAGAACTGTTGAGTCAGGATAGTTGGGATCTGGGGGAGGTGCCACGGAGGCAACAGTAACAGACTGCGTAGTAGTGGGTACCAGTGTTGGCATGGCCAGTCTGGGGCAATCAGGATTGCCCTTGGTCTTTCCTCCCTTATCGAGTAATACTCTTGTAAGAAGAGGTAGAGGGGGAAATGCATAGATTGAAAGGTTTGCCCACTGGAAGGATAGGGCATCCACTTTCCTGGCCTTGCTGTGGAGGTTCCCTGGTGCAGAATTTGCTGAGATGGTGGTTGTAGAGGAAAAGCAAATGGGTCCAACTTCGAGGTACCCCATTTCTGGGTCACAAGGCTGAAGGTGTTGTGGTTTAATTGCCACTCGTGTGGGTCTAGGAGATTTCTGCTTAAGTTGTCTGCCAGAGAGTTTTGGTTGCCTGGCAGGAATTGAGCTTGCAGGTGAATATGCATGGCTGAGGCCATGTTCCAGAGGGTCATGGCTAGCCTGCAAAGTGGGTAAGAGTGGGTTCCCCCCTGCTTGTTGATGTACCACATTCACTGTGGTGTTGTCGGTTTGGATTAGTAGAGGCCCTGGTGAGAAGTAGGTTTCTGAAAGCTGTTAAAGCATGCTGAACACTGTGAAAAGAATTAGATGCACAACACTCCTCCGCACCTCGGGAACTACGAAATGAATCTCCAAACGCCAAATAAAGGAAATAAAAGATGTATTGAGTTTAAGCTTCTCACAAGCTTTTCGTCGGTTTTAATACACCAACTTCTTCAGAAACTCCATAAAAGAAACGGAAACGTCACTCAGTCACCACCCCCTTTAAATACCCTTACATCTTTGTATGAAAAATAGGTTAAAATAACATTGGATACATTTAAAAACATTTAAAAACATAGTATTGGTACAAGAAAAACTTTTAACCAATTAGAAACATGTAAAATAGATAAATGTTGATAGGTTCACAGGTAGATACTAGGCTATCTGCCCTACGGCATTTATAAGCCTAGCCAGAGTGTATTTGGCTTCCGCCTCCCTATTAGATTAACCTACTGTGCCTCTGTAAACTAAGTCACAGAAGGTACCCTTTAAGATTAGCTTACTGTGCGCCTCTGTCTAGCAGGGACACAGAAGAGATCCCGGGGTGAATTTGCGATTTCCCATCCACGTGTCCAGATTTCGCTTGAAGAGGGTCAGCGAGTGGCTATGTCTAACATGAATTGGGATTCTATTCCAGAGTGAGGGGAACCTCTGGGAAATGAATCTGTCCCTCCAGCATGTCCTATTTATTTTTGTGCTGAGGTTTAAGTCCCTGGAGCATGTAGCTCTAAGGGACTTGGATTTTTTGAGGTGGAGCATGTCCATTAATTCTGGGTTTGACATGGCTTTGTACATCAGGCATAGATCGCCTCTGAATAGGCGGGTAAGCAACTGAGAAGAGCTGGAGTTTCTTTAGTCGAGCTGCATAGGACATCTGTTTGTGGCCCATGATCCTCTTGGTGAGGTACTTTTGGGGTCTCTCCAGTTGCTGCAGGTGTCGGGTAAGGTACATCCTAAAAGGGGCATTGTATTCAATTATGGGCCTGATGAGTGACGAGTAGAGGGGCACAGTGACCTCTCTTGATCTAGATGCGAACCCTTTCGTGATAAGGTGGGCTATATAGAAGGCCTTTCTAACCACTTTGGCACCGTGATTATCAAAGGAGAGATTACTATCTACGTTGGTCCCCAAATCTCTAATTACTTCTTCCGTATTTAATGGATTTCCACCTATGTGGTAATTTGTAGGCACCTTGTTTTTCCCAAAGGGGATGTCTATGCACATTTTAGCATTTAGCTTGAGGCCGTGGCTCTGGCACCAAGCATCCATCTCTGAGAGACCCTTTTGGAGGATGCTTGTGCCAGCTGGAGATTCGATTATGGCCCCCAGTTTACAGTCATCTGCGAACTTCGTCAGCCATAATCCCCCTGCGTTAGCCTGAACCTCAGAGAAGTACATACCGAACAAGAGAGGTCCCAGAACTGAGCCCTGTGGGACGCCACTTGTAACTGGTTTGAATTCGGACATGGCACCTGCGATTCTGACCATGTGGGTTCTATCCCTGAGCCAGTTTGCAACCCATTTTGTGATATAGGGGTTAATATTTAAGCTGGTAAGCTTATTTATGATGCCCGAGTGGAGTATTGTGTCGAAGCTTTTGCGAGGTCCAGGTAGGCTGTGTGGACTACCTTGCCTTCATCTATGGCTTTGGTAACTGTTTCAAAGAAATCAACTAGGTTTAAGAGGCAAGATCTGCCCTTAACAAAGCTGAATTGGGTAGGGTCCAGTGTCTGGAGGCTCCCAATGTCTTTGTTTATGAGTTCCATGATAATACGATCCATAGCTTTACAGACCAGACTAGTCAGGCTTATGGGGCGATAGTTCCCGGGGGTCCGTTGTGACACCACCTTTGTGGAGTGGGACCACTGTAGCTGTACGCCATTCTTTGGGTACATATCCTGTAGTAAGGCTAAGTTTGAACAGTGACTTAATGTGAGGGTTCAGTTCTTCTTGGAGCTCGTGTAAGACACAACCTGGGACACCGTCCGGTCCCATAGATGCTGTGTTTTTTGCTTTGGAGAGGACAGCTTTCACCTGTGCATCTGTGATGTCAGGGAGGTTATATTCAGTTGGGATAGGCATTTGCTCCTTTGGGGGGAAGGGGGGGGGGAGTTTGTGCTGAATCTGTCAGCCAGGATGTTGGCTATGCCTGTAGGTTCGGTATATTTTGTACCGTTATGCAACAATTCAGAGCATATCTGGGAGTTTCCACCAATATTCCTGACATAACTAAAGAAGGCCTTGTGATTATCTTTAGTGTCTAGGGCAATTTTTCTTTCGAAACTGGCCTTTGATGATTTTATGAGTGATCAAAGTTTTTGCTAATACTGATCAGAGATGCCTTCCCTTTTTGGGATTTTGCTCTGTCATGTAGTAGCTTCCTCCTTCTGTTGTACAGCTTATTTATGGCCGGGGTCCACCAGACAGGTCTCCTATTTTTGGAGGAGTGAGTCTTGGTTTTATTTGGGATAGCACGATCCATGCATTTGTAAAGGATTCTGCGGATTGGGTTGTATTATCCTCTGGCCCAGGGGCTTTGAAGGATTCCACCTCAGTCTTGGGAAGTGCAAAGTTGGCTTTTGAGAAATTCTTTACCGTGATTTCCTTGGCAGGGGGTGGGGACGGGATATGGATGTCTAGGGAAATTTGTTTATTGTCTGATCTTACCAATGAGGGGTTTACCTCTGGTGTGGAACACAGAGTCCCCATGTTGGCGATTACCAGGTCCAATATGTTTCCTCTTGTGGGAGTGGTGACCAGTTGTTCCATCGTGTTAGAGTTTATAAATTCAAGGAACCGTTGGGCGAGGGTGTTTGGGCTTGAGGAGTTTTCCCAGTCAATGTTTGGGTAGTTGAAGTCACCCAATAACACAGTGTTTGGAGAGACCTTCATATTCTCCAGTGTTCTCAGGAATGCCAAGTGGGGTTCCTGTAATAGGGAGGGATTTTTATAGCAGGCTACAAACTGAAAGGCAGTTTTGCCCGCTGTTAGTTGCACATGGATGGTTTCCGATGCTTCATGCAGTGCCACTAACCTGGAGATATAGGTATCTTTGATGAATATAGATACTTCCCCCTCCTTTTGTGCTTCGGTCCGAGTTCTGGGGCCGAAACGCATGGTATGAGTTATAACCTGGTAGTGCTGGGGTGCTCTCAAGAGCCTTGAACCAGGTTTCTGTTACTGCACAGACATCGATTTTTTCCATACTGAGGAGAGCCTCGAGTGCATACATCTTGAGGTTTAGACTTCTGGCACTGAGTAGCATTACCTTTAGTTTTTTTATCCTTGGGTTGTCTATAGAGGTGGGTTTGTCCTTTGAGCCTTGCCTAAAAAAGGCACTATGGGGGTGGCAAGAGCCTTGGCCAGTATACGAAAGCCTAAGGGTGACAGGTGCAAGCCGTCCCTAGCGAAGCAACGTGGCTTGTCGAGCATGTCATCCCAGGCTGACAGACACTGGATCCCCTTTGAATGACACCAATACTTTAGCCAGTTGTTGAAACTGATCATTTTGTCTTTATACTGTGTTACATATTTAATAGACAAGCATGTGTACAACTTGCTAGTTTTATAAAATATTATCAAAGGATTCCTGGCCTTTTCTGGCCAGGGTCAATCAAATCCCCTACTGTGTAGCCAGTTAGATTTTGACCATAGATGTGAGGGATTTTGTATTCTTCCATCCCCCATCCAGTGGCATTAGACTGGATTCCCACCATAATGCGTTCTAAAGGAGCACCAAACGAGGAGATCCAACAGGTCAGTGAATTGCTAGATATTATTCTATCTAGCAATTACGTTACTTTCAATAACAAGTACTACCAACAGAAAATACGGGTACCTGTGGAACCTCCTTGTGGTGCCAGTGTGGCCAATTTGATCATGGCTGTCTGGGAAAGGGAACATGTATTTACAAACCCAACATTCCAGGACAAGGTGTTATTGTATACGGGATTTTTGGATGCTATTTTCATCATCCTAAAAGGGGATGGTGAATCCGTTGACCAGCTCTTAAACTACTTTAATTCTTCTACTGAGTTTTTAAAGTTTACCTCTAGTGTGGAAAGAGACAGGATTTCATATCTAGATGTAGACCTATCAAAAGATAAAAGTTCTAACTGTTACATAGCTAGAATTCACCGAAAGGAAACTTTTTCCAACAGCTATCTGCATTTCAACAGTTGTCACCCTTTTGCTCAGAAGAAATCCATCATAAAGGGTCAATTGGTGACAGCTGCAAAAATGGTGACTAGAGGCGCAGTGACTTTCTTGAAGAATGCAAATTCTTGGAAAGTCTTTTTCTTAAAAGAGGATACCCGGAAGATCTTATTTTGGATTTAATTTGCGAAGTCCATAATAAGTGGGTGTCAGGCTTCTATGTGCCTATCCAAAATTCTTTCAATGCACGTGAGGATAATTATACATCCAACTCAGTAGCCAAGAAATTTTATCTTTGTAGTTTCATCTTAACTTATAATGTGGATGTCAAGGGCATCATCTCTATCATACAAAAAAAATGGAGTTTTATTATGCAGGAGGGGTCATTCAGGGAGAGTAAAGTGGAATACCCCAAGATCATTTTTAGAAGAGGTCAAAATCTTAAAAGTATTCTGGAGTCTAAAGCCAAGTTCTCCAAAGCAAGAGCAGGCATGTTTAAATGTAACATGTGCCGTTATTGCAAGCACATTTCTGTGGGATCGACCTTTGTCATAAGGGAGTCTAGATACAGAATGCAAGGCAGTTTTAATTGTTCTAGTTCAGGAGTTGTTGATTTGGCCAAGTGTTCCCACTGCCCAGTTTTCTATGTCGGTAAAACCGACACAAAACTACAAGAGTGTATTTATGAGCATTTATACGCTATTAGGAAGGGTAAGGTGGAGAACGCCTTAGCAAAGCATGTAAAGGAAAATCCCCTACATTAATTTTCTTTTGCAGCCATTGAGCAGGTTCGATCGGATGGCAGGGGAGGAGCCGATTCACTCATTCCCAAGGGGAGAGAACTGATTTGGCAACTGAGATTGGATGCCTGTCATCACTAAGGCATTAATGGTAGATTATCCATAACATGTATATTGAAACTTAAGAGTCTAAATAGATAAGTATTTAGCCTGCCAGTTGATTCCTAACATGCCATACAGTTTATATATGTATAATATTAAAAATAGGATTTTATTTTATTTGATAGTAATTCGTCCTGTGTCACATATTCAAATATATTCAAATGGTTCGTGTGTAGTAAGTAGTATTGTTCAGCAAGATATTCAGTCCTGGGACCTCTCTTGTTCGGTATATATTTCTCGGAGGTACAGGCCAACACGGAAGGACTGTGGCTGACCAAGTTCGCAGATGACTGCAAACTGAGTGCCATAATCGACTCTCCAGCCGACACAAGCATCCTCCAAAAGGGCCTCACAGAAATAGACAACTGGTGCCAGAGCCATGGCCTCAAGCTAAATGCCAAAAAGTGTATAGTCATCCCCTTTGGCAAAAACAAAGTGTCCACAAATTACCACATAGGTGGTAATCCATTAAGTACAGAAGAAGTAATTAGGGACCTGGGGACCCAAGTTGATAGCAATCTCTCATTTGACAACCACGTGGCCAAAGTGGTTAGAAAAACATTTTATATAGCCCACCTAATCATGAAGGGATTCACATCTAGATCAGGGGAGGTCATCGTGCCTCTTTACTCATCCCTCATCAGGCCCATAATTGAGTACAATGCCCCTTTTGGGATGTACCTTACCAGACACCTGCAGCAACTGGAAAGACCCCAAAAGTACCTCACCAAGAGGATCAAAGGGCTCAAACAGATGCCATATGCTTCCCGGTTAAAGAAACTCCCTCTACTCAGTGGCATACCGCCTGTTCAGAGGCGATCTGTGCCTGACGTATAAAGCCATGTCCAACCCGGAATTAATGGACATGCTGCACCTCAGAAAATCCAAATCCCATCGAGCTACGCGCTCGAGAGACTTGAACCTCAGCACTGAAATAAATAGGACATGCTGGAGGGACAGATTCATAACCCAGAGGCTCCCTTCACTCTGGAATAAAATCCCAGTCCGGGTTAGGCAGAGTCCCTCATTGACTCTCTTCAAGAGGAATCTTGATGAGTGGATGGGAGATTGTAGGTTTACCCAGGTATCACTTCTGTGTCACTGTTAGACAGAGGCACAGTATACTAACCTCGAAAAAGGGCAAAGCAAAATAAATTTAAAATGGGTGGCGAAAGCCAAACACATTCTGGCTAGGCTTATAAAAGCCCTAGGGCAGATAGCCTAGTATGAACCTATGATGGTCTATATTGTCATTTCTTATCAAAATGTTAAAGTTAATATTTTATAAAACTAGCAAGTTGTACACATGCTTGTCTACTAAATATGCAACATTTATCTATTTTACATGTTTCTAATTGGTTCAGAGTTTTTCTTGTACCAATACTATGCTTTTAAATGTATCTGATGCTATTTTAACCTATTTTTCATACAAAGATGTAAGGGTATTTAAAGGGGTAGTGACTGAATGACTTTGTTTCCGTTTCTTTTATGGAGTTTCTGAAGAAGTTGGTGTATTAAAACAGACAAAAAGCTTGTGAGAAGCTTAAACTCAAGAAATCTTTTATTTCCTTTATTTGGCGTTTGGAGATTAATTTTGTAGTTCCCGAGGTGCGGAGGAGTGTTGTGCATCTAATTCTTTTCACAGTGTGTCTGCATTACCTTAGTGTGTCAGAGCATGCTGAACAGCTAGCATCTCTTTTTGGTTGATGTACAGATGAATTTGATTTCAGCTCCAGTGGCCCTGAATGCACCTGCCACACAGATTTGCACCCCAGGCATAGTCTGATGTGTCTGTGGTTAGGGTCTGGGCAGTGTGGGGTTGTGTAAAGGGAAGCCCCTTGTTGTGCTTGCATGCTGCTGCCCACCAAAGGAACTCTTCCCTTAGACAAGGTATCATAGGTAAGATAGTTTCCAGGTCCTGAGAATGTTGGCACCAAAGAATTTTTAAGTACCACTGAAGTTTCCTCATATGTAGTCTAGCATATGGAATTAGCAGAATGCAGGCGGCCATGAACCCTAGGGCTTACAGGATTTTCCTTGCTGATAACTGGGTTCAGGTGGCCATTTGAGAGAAGTAGCCTGTCAGATAGGCTTGTGTTTCTGGAGTAAGGAATGCCATCTGGGATGCTGTGTCCAAGCTTGCACCCAGGAATACATTTTTTTTTGACTGGGGACTAGTTTGGATTTCTTTTCAATTATAGTGTACCCCAGGGAGGTTAGAAGGTCTTTTACAAATACCAGGTGCGGCAACAGCTTTTCCTGACTGATTGCCTTAATCAGGCAATCGTCCAAGTAGAGGTAAATTTGAATATTTCTCTGTCTGCAATAGGCAACAGCTGGAGCCAGGCAATTTGTGAATACTCTGGGAGCTGTGGATAAGCCAAAGGGAAGTGCAGAGAACTGATAATGCATAGATCCTGCCCTGAAACGTAGATATTTTCTGCAGAAGTCCCTGTTTGGTATGTGCAGATAGGCCTCCTTTAGGTCTAGGGTGGCTAACTAGGCATCTTTGGACAGCATAGGGATAAGCTGCTGTAGGGTGAGCATTTAGAATTTTGGTACCACCAGGAAGTTAAGAATGGAAAGACCTAGGATTGGGCACCAGGTGCCCTCTTTTCTGGGTACCAGGAAAAGTCTGGAATAAAAACCTTGGCCTATCTGTTCTGCAGGAATATGCTGAATTGCCCTTATGGACAGCAGGGACTGAACTTGGTTTTGTTCCTCTGCCCACTGGTTTGGAGGAAGGTCTGGGAACCCTTTTCGGGTTGGCATGTAGAAATAAAATTTGTACCCCTAGGATACTCTGTTGAGGACCCATCAATCGTTGGTGATGGAGGCCAGTTTTCTGCATGGTGGGAAAGTTTTCCTCCTAGGGGCACAAGCAACTGGGCAGAGGTGAGGGGAGGAGTTGAGAAGTCATTGTGAATTCTTTCCATAAGGGGGTAGCTTAGCACTCTCTGTTTTAGAAGTGGAGGTACTTCATTGCTTAGATCTCTGCATACCCTGAAACTGTAGTCTTGGGGGGGGGGGTCTGTTTCCCTTTGGTCTAGGTTTGAGGTGGCCCAAGGACCAATGTTTTGAGGGGCAATGCCTACTGAATCTTGGAGGCTGCAGTTGCAAAAAAATTTTTGACTGCCTGCATAGACTTAGCTTTTTCTTCCATCTTTCTGCTTAAAACCTCTTCTGCTTTGGTGCCAAAAAGATTGTCTTTGTTCAGAGGTGTGTCCAATAATTTTGATTTCACATGGTCTGGCAAGGTCTGCTCCTTAAGCCAAGCATGCCTTCTAAATACAGAACCTGTGACTGCAGCCCTGCAAGATGCTTCTAGGGTGTCAAACCCTCATTGCAGGGTATGCTTGCTGACTTGGCTTGGAGAATGCATAAGCTCCTGTAATTCTTTATTTTCTGCACAGTCAGGGAAGGTACATCATTTTTGCTTAATAAGGTCCATAGTATTTTGCTGATATTTCAGCATGTGGAACTTACAATTTAATGCTTTAAAGGCAAGAGTTGCAGAGGTGTATACTTTTTTACCCCATCTGTCTAAAGTTTGGGAATCCCTGTCCGAGGGGGTGGGATTCTTAGATGTAGTTGCTTTTATTCCTTTAGGTCCTTGGGAGATGACCACTGGGTCAGCAGTAGGATTTTTGAAAAGAAATTTGTGAGAGTCAGGGACTCTGCAGTACCGGTCAGGTTTCCTGGCAGCAAGGGGTAAAGTATCAGGAGTTAGACTGGCTTCCATAAAGACATCATTCACAACATCCAGAACAGGAGGGATAGATAAGGGTCTGTGCTGTGGTAAATCTAAAAATTCCCTGAGTCCCTTTTTGGACGGAGGATAATCCTGGCATTCCCAATGGAAATACTCAAAGTATGTAGGGTTTCGCCAAAAGAAAAATCCTCTGGAGGGGAGTCAGAAGGAATGCATTTCCTCTGCATCTGAATCCTCATAGGCAGATAAAAGCATGTCGTCATAATCCGAAACCTCAGAGTCGTCGAACTCTTGGTCAGATAAAGCTGCTGGGGACAAGTCTCTTTTTCTTTTAGCAGGGGAAGGCTGGCTTCCCCTAATCAGCATGATAAGGTCTTCCGTCACTTTAAGCATCTGTGACTGTGGTAAAAAAGCAGGCACTTGAGTTAGGGTCGTTGTTTTTTTTAGGCATAGCTCGTACTCTTGGCCTTAGAAACTCAGTAGTTTTAGAAAGAATTGAAGATGCGAAAGAAGTCGTCGGTTTGTGTCGAATATCTGTTGAGCGAAGAACTTCCTCAAAAGCTGGTGCCTGCACAGAGGCTCCGGACCCATCCAAGGTAGAGACATCTGCAGGTTCTGTAGTCAAAGAACAGTCTCACGGCATACCAGACTCCAAACGGGTCTCGGTAGCGGCCTGCGAATCCAAAGCGGGCATCAGGGGCTGCGAAAGTACCTCACTGAGTGTCGGTGAACTGGCGACTAGCTTAACAGAAGTGTCATTGGCAGTTTTGGACCTGTGCGGTCTGTCTCTGTCTTTATCCTTACGTTTTTTTCGGAAGATTGGTAGTTGTATGGCTTACCGAAGCCATTTCGGAATACGGAAATCGAGAACGAAAGTATTTAGCTACAATAAGGGCCTGACGACGAATAATTCAGGTGTTGAACACAGCTCAAAACCGGCAGCGAGGTACGTCGTGGTCTGGGCCTAAACAAGTGATGCAGTAAGAATGGAAATCTCGGTGTGGTATTTGCTTTCCACAGGCAAGACAATTATTAATTTTTTCTGACATCGGTTAGAGCAAGGAAAAAAATGATCCCAAATGGGGTACTTAGCTTTAGAAGACTTCAACTTCAATTTCAGAAACAAAAACTCAGGTAGCGGCCGACCAGCACTCGTGCAAACTGCTTCTGCTTCGGGCTCCTCGGCAAGAAAAACTGATGTAATGGCATCAGCTGCCTGTTTTTATACCACTGAAGACCTGACGTCAGTCCTGAAATGACAGCAATCAACGCAGAAATAACTAAGCCTCTGGTATTCGGGCCGACTGAGGGCTACCCCTGGCAGGATAACCCAAGTGTGATGACTGCAACAGTGAAACATCAAGAACATCTGTAGTTACAATTATACATCACTTATAATCGATACCAGTCATTGTCAGTTAAGCATCATATGTCTCATTCAAATCCTACCTCTTAAACCTTGTTCCTTCTCTTTACACACTGTTCCCACAATTCCCATTTTTCTCTATGTAGTTTGCTCCTTCCCTTTTCTAAAGATCCCAATTCCAGTTGTTTTATCTCTGTTACTATATTCACTACTTCTAATAAAGTTGGTCTAGACTTTGACTTCCATTTTCTAGTAATTACTTTTTTGACACCCACCATAATTAGACCTGGCAAGGCTTTACTATATCTAAGCAATTCCAATTATGTATCATAGCTCAAAACAAATCATCTCTCCAGTCAATCCTATGCTCACCCAGCATCTAATACATAGTGGTCTGCAGGGAATACCTAAAGTCTGCCAGTTCACTACACTTTCAAAAAAATATGTTCCCAGACACCTCTTTCCTGCCTGTCACACCTCCAACATTTGTTATCCACCTGTGGAAAAATTCTTTGGAGTCTACTGACCAGTAAATGAACCTCAATATAAAAATCCTCGCAACAATTCTGACTACAAGGATTAAGCAAATACAACCCTCAATAATATCACCTTTACAATCTGGCTTTATCAAAACTTGGCAAACTACAGACCAATCATTAACACTATAAACATTACATTTATGGAATTAAGGTAAACAAAACTGGTATGCTTTACCCTTAGATGCCCCCAGAGGCTTTTATACAGTAAATGCTTGCTTATTTTTACTGTTTTGCAAAGTACAGTTTTATAAATCATTTAAATTTCTCAATAAAAATATACCTACCCAATTATTTATTAAGCAACTCTTTTTGGGTCACATTTATTTAAAAAAAATGGAGTAAGACTGGGTTGACAGTTTTCTCCACACCTTTTCAACTTGTATCTAGAGCCATTATTTCTTACTCAACTCTAAAATCTTACCATGCCCCATCATACTGAGGTTTTAGACCACCTTCTACCACCTCTGCTGCCAATACTAATACATACTGAAACTTATCAAGCACCAATCTCTCCAAAATACTAAACACAATCACAGTATTTTCTATATATTGCAGGGTATGTGATAAACCCAGGCAAGTCCTTTTTTCACCCCACTTTCAAAAAATATTACCTAATTCATTTAAATTGTAGCAAGGATATAAAACTAAAACACATCAGTACATAGCTAGGTTTAACATTTTCAAATACAGTAGCTATATCTGACTTAAATTTACAAAACTGATGGCCTAAAATTGTAATTCATATCCAAAGATGGGAAAGAATTTATTTTCTATCCACAGTGACTACTAAAATTGCTACCTATCCCAAATTACATCAAATTAGAGCAATATCATCTCCCTAAATCAAGATTGAACAAACAGTATCTAATTTTATCTATTCACCAAAGTCTGTTAGAATTACATATTCTAAACTTACTGTTCCCAAACAAATACGAGGGCTAAACTTGTCAGATTTTATCCACATCTCTTAATAAAAAAAGCTCACAGAATGTTACTATCTATTAGGCATAAATGTTTATCCTCCTATGCATATAATATATTGTCTATACTTTTTAAACTGAAAATTCAATTAAAATTCCAGTGATTAATTCCTACTTTTCATAGTCTTATAAAAGACTTGTGCATTAATTTCCTATCTAAATTTAGAAAACAATATGCTTTTACCAACTGCTCATTTAAACCCCAACATCTTAATAGGGGAAATGGGTGTCTGAGAGATTAAACAAATATGGGACTTCATACTAATCAAATCTAATGCCCCAGAAGATGTTAGTCTAAGATTTGTCTTCTAAATGGTTACCTTCACATAATAAACCAAATTATATATTTATTCGTACTATACACTTATGATAATGAATTATCTGAAAGTATCAATTTCTTACAAAACATTGCATCAACGTTATCCTATGACAAAACCCTCTCTAAGGCTTATAAAACAGCAATAAATAAATTTATAAATACTTATGTTTACTCAGCTTTTTAGATGTCCTTAGATTCTTACCAAATTGATAATAATCTGCTCAATATCACATAGTCTCAAATACATTCTTTGAAAAAATATATTTTTCATGCAATTCATGATACTCAATAAGGCGTACCTCGGGTCGAGTCAAAAAGCTTTATTCGGACTCTGATATTCTACAAAATACATACACTGTAAGGAGGAAAATGCCGACATTTTGTACATCTTTTAGTGGTGCAAATATATACATTAAGAGTTATGTACTTATCATAACTTGCAATCTGTAATATCTAGTGTCATTATTCATCATGGATGGGTCTTGGATCCGACCTCAGATCTGAGCCAGCAACTGATGGACAGATCTTGAGCTCAAGCTCCTCCCCGTCCTACAATCCTCTGCTGACCTGTAACCCTCAGATCGAGTTAGCTGGATAAAGAAAAGGCAGCACAGCCTGCCAAGGAGACTAAACTATCCCCAAGAAAAAAATATCACTCCAGCTCTACAAGATCCCCAGAAGGAAGGGGGAAGGAGGGCAGGAATGTGATGAATCACACTCGATAGAACAGATTCCAAGTTATGGTATGTACATAACTATATCTGATGCTATCTGTCATTATTCATCATGGATAGGTCAGAGTCCCCAGCTACTATGAATCCTGGGTGGCCTCGGGGAAAGATATGCCAAAGCACAGAACTACCAAAGGAAGCCCCGTTTTCTAGACACTAAGTCCAACTTACAGTGCGAAACAAAAGTGTGGGGATTAGACCAAGTAGCAGTGGCACAAATCTCATCCAAAGAAAGTTTAGCCAAGAAGGCCGAAGACGTAGCCACAGACCTAGTAGAGTGGGCTTTAACTGGTCTGGATAGCTCCATATGCCTGCTATCATAAATATAGGAAATACAGCTAGCAATCCATCTGGAAATAGTTATGTTAGCAACTACCAGACCTTTTCTGGCCTGAGAAAAGGCCACGAAAAGCTGGTCCAACTTTCAAAATTCCTCAGTCCTCAAGATAAAATCGTAGCTGCCTATGGATGTCTAAGCAATGTAAAGTATATTCCCCCTAGTTAGAATAATTAGGGAAGAAAACTGGTAACTGGATAGACTGGTTGATGTTAGCTTCTGAAGCCACCTTCAGGACGAACAAAGGATTTGTCCTAAGGGATACTCTATCCTGTGGAAGACCATAAAAGGAGGCCTGATGCTGACAGCCTGCAACTCAGAAACTCTCTTGGCAGAAGTAATAACCACTAAGAATGCAATCTTCCAAGACAGAAACTTATAATCACAAGATGAAGCCAGTTCAAAGGGCTTTTGTGTCAAAGACTGCAACACCACAGTTAAATTCCATGGTAGGGAAGGATCACTGATAGGAGGTCTAAGAAGAAAGACTCCTTTGAGAAAGGCTTTGCACAGTTTAGAAGAAAATGTGGAACCCTCATTCAAATGGAAATTAGAGACAGCTGCCAACTGGAGCTTAATCATGGAGAAACTAGCACCTTTCGGAAAGAGAGAAGCCAAGAACAGCAAAACATCAGGAACTGGGGCCGACAAGGGATCCAATTGCATTGTCTGGCCCAAACAGAAAATCTTTTCCATTTACTGGAATACACCTTAATCGCAGATGGCTTCTGAGATGCCAAGATAATATTCCTCACTGCAGAGGGGAGCTTGGACTGCAAAAGGATCATGAGAACCGGAGGAAGCAAGCAGTTAGAAGAGTTTGGAGGTTGGGAAGGGGAAGCCCCCAGGGGTGGGAGATGAGATCCGCAACGGGATTCAGTACCCAGGGAGGATATTTCAGATGAGACCGACGCAAGGATAACCACGCCTGATGAGGCCAAGGGGGGCAATGAGGATGAAAGGGGTCTTTAGGTGGTGAGGAGAAAAGGGGTAAGCATAAAGGAATCCCATTAGCCAATCATGAACCAGAGCATTCCTGAGCGACTCCCCCATCGGGGGGATCAGGACAAAGTAGTTGCTGCACTTGTGGTATGCTGGGGAGGCAGAGAGATACTGCAATAATCAAATATCTGACATGCCAGTGATGAATTCAGAGACCACTCATGGGGACTCAAGATAGACCTGCCGAGTTTGTCGGCCAGCACGTTGGAACTGCCGGGAATGTGAGTTGCAAGAAGAAAGCGCCTGGAAGACATCACTCATTACCACACTCTCATGGCCTCTTTCCACAGGGTATAAGACCATGTTCCCCCTGGCTTGTTGATGCACCAGAAAACTGCCATGTTGTCCATTTGAACTGCTATGGTCCCAAGAGGGAGGCACTTCTGAAAGGCTTGCTAAGTTACAAAGACTGCTCTTATCTCCAGGAGATTTATGTGCAATTTGGTCTTTGTGGGGGGCCATGTGCCTTGAACCGTCCTGCCCTGAAAATACCCCCCACCTTAACAAGGAGGCATCCATGGTCACCATGGCCTTGGGCGGGGGAAGACAAGAGGGTCTGCCAAGAGTTAGGTTCTGAGATTGAAGCCACCAAGCAAGATGATTTCTGCACAAGCGTCATCCTGATGGGCCTGGACATGTGATGAACCTGAGTGGACCAATGAACTGCCAGGGTCCACTGCAGAACCCACATGTGATACCTGGTGAGTGGCATTAACTGGATGGCAGGCAACATCTAACCTAATGCGCGCACAATTAGATGGGCTGTTGTGCGCTCTAGAACCAGCAAGTGAGAGACCTAATCCCGAACAAGTTGAACTCTGCGTATGGGTAGGGCTACAGTCTCGTTACACAATGTCCAGTTGAACCCCAATAAACTCTAGGTTTTGGCATGGAGAAAGAATGGATTTGGGCAGGCTGACCATGATGCCAAGATCCTGAAAGAGGCTGAGGGTATAACTGGTGGCCACTGACAGCTAATGTCTCATGGGGGCCATGAGGAGCCATTTGCCCGGGTATGGAAAGACTTGGAAGCCTTTCAGCTGGAGAAGAGTTGCCACCACTGCCATACATTTGGTATACACCCAGGGGGCTTTAGTGAGTCCAAAGGGCAGGGCCCTGAACTAGCAGTTATTGGCCTCTAACTGAAAGTAGAGATGCATCCTGGAGCATCTATCAATCTTGATATGATAGTAAGCGTCTTTGAGATCTAAAGAGCATATCCAATCATCCTTGCGCAAGAGAGGAAGAATTGACTGAACAGTGACCATCCAGAACTTGAACTTTTGAATTGACAGATTCAGTCTGTTGAGGTCCACAATTGGATGTACATCCCTGGTCTTTTTTGGCACCAAAAAGAAGCGAGAGTAAGGTCCGGACCCTCGCTGTCCTGCTGGGACCTCTTGGATGGCTCTTTTTAGAAGAAGGTCTTGAAACTCAAGGTGGGCCAACTCCCTTTGATGGGGTGGAACGACAGAGAGAGATTTTGAAACCAGAAGGGGCTGAAAAAAGGGAACGAAGCAACTCCTGGAAATAATTTTTAACACCCACTAATCTGAGGAGATATTTGTCCAGGCTAGTAGGTGAAGGGAGAATAGTCTCCCAACTACCTTTAGGGTAGGACAGTCGGGTAACGCTTCAGATGCACTGCAAGGGCTTCTCCGAGAAGGGTTCCTGGCAGCCTTGATTCTGCGGACCCCCTCTGCCTCTGGGGCGATGTCTACCACTGAATCTCCTACCCCGGCTTGTGGAAGAGGATTCCTGGGAAGCATCCTGGAAAAAGAACAGAGCCCTGCAGAACCAAAGTTTCTTACTACCTCTCTGAGTCTTAGAAAAAGACCGTTAGGGAGTAGAAAAAGTACAGTTGTGTACACTTACCATAAATGTAGATGTTAAGAGTGTATTCACTGTTGCAGTCATCACATTTGGGTTATCTGCCTGCAGGTAGCCCTCAGTTGGCCCGAATACCAGAGACTTGGGAATTCTGCGTCGGATGCTGTTACCTCATCCATGACGTCAGGGGTATAAAACATGCAGCCAACGCCATTACATCAGTTTTTTTTTGCCCCAGATGTCAGGAGCCCCCAAAATAGGAAGCAATCAAATGGTGTGAACACCTCCAGTAAAAAGCAAATACCATTTCCATAAGATATGGCCAAAAAAGAAGACAGGTAGAAGTATAGAAAGACAGGGGGGCTGGAGGGAGGGTAACCAGGACTGCAACAGTGAATACACTCGGATATCTACATTTTTGGCAAGTGTACACAACTGTACTATGTTCGTTGTGTTTCACTGTTGCAGTCAACTCACTTGGGTGATTCCCAAAGCTGAGGAAGGGTGGAAGCAGCCAAGAAATAGTAGGGCTGGTTACCTACCAGGCCTTGTAAGACCGCTGTGGCAAATCCAGCTCTGGATTTAGAAAAGATAGGTAAGTGGTAATGCTTGGTGAAGGTGTGTACAGAACTCCAGGTTGCAGCTTCCAGGATGTCCTTGGTAGGGACTCCCCTGAGGAATGCTGTAGAGGTTGAGGTAGCCCTAGTGGAATGAGTTCTGATCCCCTGTGGGGTAGGTTTTCCATGGTGTTTGTGCTATCCATTTGGAAATGGTATGCTTTGAAATGGCCTTGCCCTCTGCCCCTGTAGCGAAGCTGACTAGCAGCTGGTCAGATTTTCTGAAAGGTTTAGTTCTGTCAAGGTAGAACCTGCGCTGTCTGTGCACATCCAAGGAGTGCAGAATCCTTTCCCCTTTATTCTGAGGATTAGGGAAAAAGGTTGGTAAATGGATGGATTGGTTTAAAGCCACACTGGATACTATCTTGGGCATAATATGGGTTAGTCCTGAAGGAAACCCTGTCCGCATGGAAAATAATGAAGGGTTCCACAGCCATTAGTGCCTGTAAGTCAGACACGCTTCTTGCTGAAGTGATGGCTAGAAGTAAGGCTGTTTTCCAAGTGAGGAATTTTAACTCAGCTGTAGCAGCAGGCTCAAAGGGAAGCGTGAGCTTCTCTAGTACAAAGTACAGTTGTGTACACCTACCATAAATGTAGATGTTAGAGTGTCTTCACTGTTGCAGTCATGACTGTAGGGTTCTCCCCTGCCGGCAGGCAGCCCTCGGTCGGCCAGAATCCCAAAGTCTGGGTCCGGTGTCGGCTGTTCATCCATGCTCCCTGACGTCAGAGCACCAGGAGTACAAAGCTGACAGCCGACACCATCTTCTCCAGTTTTTCTTGCCCCAGATGTCAGGAGTCCCAAAATGAAAAAGGTCCCATAACCTTTGCAAATACACCTCAGAAGAATGGTGAAAAAAGGAAATACACAAAAGTAAACATAAGAGGGGACAGGAGGGAGGGAAACCCAGACTGCAACAGTGAAGACACTCGAACATCTACATTTATGGTAGGTGTACACAACTGTACTATGTACATCATGTTTCACTGTTGCAGTCATGACTGTAGGGTAGAATCCCAAAGCTGAAAGAAAGGGAGGTGGTCACAAAGAGGAAGGGGCGGCTAAAAGGCCCTGCAAGACTGCAGAGGCAAAGCCTGCCCTAGACTTAGAGTAGAGAGGTAGATTGTAGTGCTTAGAAAAAGTATGCACTGAACTCCAAGTTGCAGCTTCCAAAATGTCCTTGGTAGGAACTCCCCTGAGGAAGGCCGCAGAAGTAGCAGCAGCTCTGGTGGAATGAGTCCGTATACTCCCTGGGATTTGCTTTCCATGGTGAGAATAACAAAATCTGATTCCATGAGCAATCCATTTAGAAATGGTCTGTTTTGAAATGGCTTTACCTTGGGAACTTGAAGCATAAGAAACAAACAATTGTTCTGATTTTCTGATGTCCTTGGTTCTGTTCAGGTAAAAACGTAGTTGTCTGTGTACATCCAAGGAATGTAAGATCCTTTCCCCTTTATTTTGAGGAGTGGGGAAAAAGGTTGGCAAGTGGATAGTTTGATTTAAAGCCACTTTGGAAATCACCTTAGGCATGAAGGTAGGATTAGTTTTCAAAGATACCGTGTCCTGATGAAAAATAATATAAGGTTCCACAGCCATAAGAGCTTGTAACTCTGAAACACTCCTGGCAGAGGTTAAGGCTAACAGGATAGCAGTCTTCCATGACAAAAACTTGATGTCAGAAGAGGAATCAGGCTCAAAAGGAGGCAAAGTTAGTTTTCCTAAGCAGGAATAGGAGGAGATCTAGGTCGTCGTAAGTTCTTAGCACCTCTGAGAAACTGTCTCATGAGCTGGTGGGAAAATATGGGAGGGTCTGTATTATAATGAGCAGAAATAGCAGAGGCATGTATCTTAATGGAACAGAAAGAGAGACCATGTAAGAGATCTGTCAAATAAAGTAAAATTAAAGTAATATTAGGAAGAAGAGGATCAGAATCCTGAGCCTGCATCCAGGAACAAAATCTTTTCCATTTTCCTGCATAAGATTTTCTAGTGCTAGGACGTCTGGCTTCTAAAATGACATCCATAACCTGCTTGGGCAATAAAGAAGAAATCAAAGGCCCTGGATTAACCAGGCCGCCAGGCTGAGAGTTCTGACATGAGAGTGTAGAACCTGACCCTGATGTTGAGACAGAAGGTTCGGAGACTGAGGTAAAACCCAAGGGGGCTCCAGGCATAGGTTTTTTAAAGTTGGATACCAAAACTGCTGAGGCCAATTTGGAGCCAGCAAGATTATCATCTTGGGCTTGTCCTGTTTTATCTTCAGTAAAACCCGTGGAAGAAGAGGAAAAGGCGGAAAGGCATATCCCGAGAGGTTCCTCCAACTGAATGACAGGGCGTCCACTTTCCAAGCTTCTCTGTGGAAAGTCCTGGTGCAAAAATTCTGTAGTTGATGATTGAGATGGGATGCAAAGAGGTCTGTGTGAGGACATCCCCAGACTGCTGTTATCATCCTGAATAGTTTGGTGTCCAGCATCCACTCGTGTGGATCCGAAAGGTTTCTGCTCAGACTGTCTGCCAGGAAGTTTTGTTTCCCTGGTAGAAACTGAGGTTGAAGATCCAAATTGCAAGCTAGAGCTGTGTTCCATAGATCCATGGCTAGTCTGCAAAGGGGGTAGGAATGAGATCCCCCTTGCTTGTTTATGTACCATATAACTGTGGTGTTATCTGTCCGTATTAGCAGTTGTCCTGGTTGTAAAAGATTCCTGAAGGCCAATAGAGCTTTCTGAACGGCTAACATTTCCTTTAAATTGATATGCAGGTGCTTCTGATCCTTTGTCCAAAGGCCCTGCAAACAACTGCCCTGAAAATGGGCTCCCCAAGCATAATCCGATGCGTCCGTGGTTAGAATCCAAGTGGCAGGAGGCAGACGAAAGGGCTTCCCTTTGTTTAGAGCACATGCCCTGGACCACCAAAGAAATTCCTTATGAAGGCAAGGAAGGACGGAGATCAGTATGTCTAAACTGTGGCAATGCTGAGACCATACACTTTTTAGGTACCATTATATTTTCCTCATGTGTAGTCTTGCATATGGTATGAGAAGGCTGCAGGAGGCCATGTAACCCAAAGCCTGCAGGAATTTCCTTGCAGATAGTTGAGTTAGAGTTGCCAATGTTCTGAAAGTTCAAGCCAGCTGTAATTTTTTTTCGGATATCAGAAATGCCATCTGGGTTCTGGTGTTTAGAAGTGCACCCAGAAAAGTTATCTGTTGTGTTGGTGTCAAATTTGACTTTTTTATGGTTACAGAGAATCCCAGGAACTTGAGGAGGTTCTGTACAAATTCTAGATGCTGGAGTAAGACATCCTTGCTGTCTGCCTGAATTAGACAATCGTCCAGATAAGGGTAAATTTGAATTCCCTTGAGTCTGCAGTAAGCTACTACTGGAGCCAGGCATTTGGTGAAGACCCTGGGCGCAGTAGACAATCCAAAGGGCAGCGCAGAGAATTGAAAGTGCCTCGATCCGGCCTTGAACCTGAGGTATTTTCTGCGATCTTGCCTGATGGGAATGTGTAAATATGCCTCCTTTAAATCCAAAGTTACCATCCATGCATCTTTGGACAGTATTGGAAGTAGCTGCTGTAGAGTAAGCATCTTGAATTTTGGAATCTCTAGAAAGGTGTTCAAGACCGACAGATCCAGAATGGGTCTCCATGAGTTTTGCTTCCTTGGGACTAGAAAAAGCCTAGAGTAAAAACCTTTTCCCATCTCTGAAAGAGGAACAAGCTCTATGGCATTCATAGCCAAAAGAGCTTCCACCTGGTTCAAGGCCTCCGTCCATTGATGTTTTGGAAGGTCTGGCCATCCGTTTGGCCTTGGCAAGGTATGAAAATGGAATTTGTAACCTCTTAAAACACCATCCAAAACCCACTTGTCTTGGGTTATTTGAGTCCAATTTTGATAAAAAAGAGAGAGTTTTCCTCCGAGAGGGGCTTCCAGGCAAGAAGTTCCTGCAGCCCAACAGAGGGAGCCATTGAGTTTGTTTCCTTTGAGATTGTGACCTGTCCTCTCCTCCCCTAGGGGTGGAAGCAGCCCACTGTCTTGGTCTATAAGCAGCGTGTGTTTGAGGCCTCTCTCTGGAGCGTCTACATCTACCCATCTGAGATCTGTCTGAAGTGGGAAAGGACCAATTTTTTGAAGGCCAATTCCTGCTAAATCTAGGTGGCTGTACTTGTAAGAAATCTTTAACTGTTTGCATGTATTTCACTTTATCCTCCATCTTTTTAATCACCTCTTCAGCTTTTGATCCAAACTAAACATTATGCTGAACAGGAGCATCCAATAATTTAGCCTTTACTTGTTCGGGTAAATTTTGTTCCTTTAGCCATGCATGCCTTCTAATGACTGTGCCAGAGGCCGCAGCCCTACAAGAAGCCTCCAAGGCATCAAATCCAAAGTGTAAACCATGCTTCCCAACCTGTTCAGTGGCATGCAATGTCATGTAATTCCTTATCATCTGCACAGGCAGAAATGGAAGTAAGCTTTTATTTTAAGACAGACAAGAGAAATTGCTGGTATTTAAACATATGAAACTGACAGTTTAAAGCACTAATGGACAAAGTAGCAGAAGTGTACACCTTTTTGCCCCATCTTTCTAAAGATCGGGAATCCTTTTCAGTAGGAATGGGATTTTTGGCAGAAGCGGCCTTAACACCCTTAGGACCCTGAGAAATGGTTTCAGGGTCAGCAGAAGGGTTCTTATATAAAAACTGATGGGAATCAGGAACCCTGTAATATCCATCAGACTTAACAGGAGCAGGAGGAAGAGAGTCAGGGGTTAAGTTAGCCTCCGAAAAGGCATCATCCACAATATCCAAAACAGGAGGAATAGCCAGGGGTCTATGTTGGGGAAGAAGAAGAAAATCCCTCAGTCTTTTCTTGTATTCCGAATACTCCTGTCCTTCCCAGTGGAAATGTTCCCTCATTTCATGCAAAGTTTCCCCAAAAGAGAAATCCTCAGGGGGAGAAGCTGAAGGAATGGATTCTTCAGCATCAGAATCCTCATAAGGGGGGAAAGAATATTCCTGATCAGAAGAAGAAACTGTGGAAACAGAAGCCTGATCAGAGGAATCATAATAAACATCCTGCCTTGGCCATTTGTCTGGAGGGGGATGAGAACCCTTAATCATAGTAAGTAAATCCTCCGCCATCTTGAGTAACTGTTTCTGTGACTTGGGAGCCGGTTCAGAAGATGCCTGTGTTGAAGTCTTTGATTTAGGAGTCTTTGCCTTTGCCTTTACTAGTAGCTGAGTAGGCCTGAAAACCCCTTCGGTAGCCGGTACCTGCACAGCGGCTCCGGACCCATCCGAAGGAGTATTGTCCGAAGGTCCAGCAACAGAAATATTTAAAGGCCTGGTTTGCTCCTCATGAGAGTCCGTTTCGGCCATCGGTTCTGAAATGGCTGAAAACAGGGGCTGCAAAAGTGCCTCACTGATGACGACCGAACCTGAAGCTGGCTCTGCTTGTGCGCTATCATCAGATTTGGACCTTGGAGGCCTGTCTTTATCCTTGCGACATTTGTGAACTCCGGTAGCCGGGACCGTATCCGACAACATTTTGTAGTTAAAGCGCCTACCGAAGTAAAGAAAAGCAAAATCGTACCTTCGCTTAATTGTACGTTGATTGAATCTAGCACAAAACCGACAACTAGCTACGTCGTGGTCAGGGCCCAAGCAAGGAATAGAGTAAGAATGAAAATCCTTATGAGGTATTTGCTTCCCACATGAAATGCAATTATTAGCTTTTTCTGACATCGGAGTGGAGCAAGAAAAAAGTTTCCCCAACGGGGTACTTAGCTTCGAGTGGAGAAGAAAGTCTTTGGACCGAAGAATATGAGAAAAATTCGTCAGGAGTCAGCCGACCGGCACTTGCGAACTGTTATCACTGCTCGGCAAGAAAGACTGGAGAAGATGGCGTCGGCTGTCAGCTTTGTACTCCGGGCCTGCAGAGTGATCCAAGCAGCAGAGAGCTAAAAGAGTGACTTTCTACCAGATATAAGTATTTTTTGTGGCTTTCCCACTGTTATTAAGCTAGCGACTGCATTTCGCCTGTTTTACTGCTACTTTAAGTGATTTCTGCATTTTACACTGTTTATTGCACTTTAAGTTACTAATTGTTGCAAATTGTTTCTGTAGGCTACACACTAAAGTGCGCTAGCCGATTTACAGCATTTATAGCATTTACTGTCTGTTTTTTTCCTTATCTCTGTAATAAAATAAAAAAATCTCTTGTTTTCCCACTTTACTGAACTAGAGTAGTCCAGTTTCAGAGTTGCTGATCCCTGGGCTTTGTTTTTAGTTCCTGTTACTGATCCATTGCCTTATTAGGAAGGAGGGAAGTTTCTTTGCTTACCAGTGGGAGTGGGAAGCACTGAGCGGCCTTTTTGTCCGATTTGGTGAAGTTTCAGCCAGAAACTAGTAGTCCATTGGTCGTTCTGGGCCAATTCCTAGCTCCCTTCAGCCCCCTGCTATAAAACACGCTAAACTGTACTGCTGATCTAACCAGCATATCCTATAACTGAAAAGTTCATCTCTACTTGATTCCCAAGTAGACTATTCTCTATCTGTAAAGCCTAGCACTTACTCCTACAGTACTTGCACCTTGATAAAGCACTCTTATTATAGATAGTACCCCACCAGCCTAAAACCCACTTCTACCCCACCAGCCTAAAACCCACTTCCCCCGGAGTCCTTTGAAAGTTCTTTATCTACTACTTCTAGTATGTCGAGGGATCAGTTGCTAGTGTCCTCTCCAGCTCAACTGGTGAACCTGGGAATATTGAGGCAATGTTACAATTGCCTCATGTACACAGACAATCCTCTCCTTCTCCCACAAAACACAAATACATGCGAGAGATGCAACTATATGGCCAAACTGGAGGCCGAGCTCTCTCAACATAGGACTGGCAAGACCAGACAGGAGGAGAAGGTAACCACACACAATACATACCCAGTCACACATGGTACCATCACAACTTCAAATCATACACATACTCACACAAAGACATACTCAGAGGCTCTGATCAAAAATTTACCAAAACAGCAGAGGCCACCAAAGCAGACACCCAAACAACTACCACCTCACGACCCAACACATGCAACACATAGACCACACAGTCAGTGTCTCAAACAGTCACAGCCCTTAAGGCCAAACAAAATGCCAGACACACTTGTCATTGGTGATTCCATAGTCAGACACACTGACGTCCCGCTCACCAGACTGAGTAAGGAGAAGGTCACAGTAAGCTGCCTGTCGGGTGCTAGAATCCGCCACATAACGCAAGCACTCAGGTCTCTCAACAGCAGGTACAAGTACGACTCAGTCATTGTTCACGCTGGTGTCAACGACCTGAGACGTACCTCCTTGGACTACATGAAAAGGGACATCGAGGAGCTCTCTGATTATGTAGCCCAGGCAGGTATGACCCTGACCTTGAGCAGTATCCTACCTTCACCTAGAATGATGCCACAATACAGTGATAAGATGATCAGCTTTAATAATTGGCTTAAATTCTGGTGTCATTCAAAGGGGATCCAATGTCTGTCTGCCTGGGATGACATGCTGGACAAGCCACGCTGCTTCGCAAGGGACGGCTTGCACCTGTCACCCCTGGGCTTCCGGATATTGGCAAAGGCTCTTGCCACCCCATAGTGCCTTTTTTAGGCAAGGCTCAAATTCTAAACCTACCACCCTAGAACACCAAAAAGGAAAAAAACTAAGGGTAATGCTGCTCAATGCCAGAAGTCTCAATCTCAAGATGCACGCACTCGAGGCCCTTCTCAATATGGAGAACATCGATGTCTGTGCTGTGACAGAAACCTGGTTCAAGGCTCCTGAGAGCACCCCAGCACCAACAGGTTTCACCTCATATCATCCCCAAAATCCGGACAACACCAAGAAAGGAGGGGGGGTGTCCATATTCATAAAGGACACCCACACCTCAAGATTGGTGGCAACGCACGATGCATCGGAGACCATCCAGGTGCAATTAACCATAGGCAAGACTGCTCTGCAATTTGTAGCATGTTACAGGCCACCCTCTCAAACTCAGGAACCTCACATGGCCTTCCTGAAAACATTGGAGGGGATAAATGTATCTCCAAACACCATCATACTAGGTGACTTCAACTACCCTAATATAGACTGGGAACACTACTCAAGCCCGAACACTCTAACCCAAAGATTCCTGGAGTTCATAAACTCAAATGCCATGGAACAACTAGTCACCATCCCCACAAGAGGTGAAAACATACTTGATCTCATCATCACGAACATGGGATCAAAATGTTCAACACCGGAAGTATACCCCTCACTGGTGAGATCAGATCATAAACTAATCTCGCTGGAGGTCCTCATCCCGCCCCCACCTGAAACAAAAAGACCACAGTGAAAAACTTCTCAAAAGCCGATTTCACACTCCTAAAAACTAGTGTGGTCTCCTTTAAGGCCCCTGAGCCAGTGGCAAACATTACTCTAACCGCTGAATCACTTACAAATGCCTTCTACCAGCACCTACAGGACTGCATGGATCAGGCAATCCCAAACAAAACTAAGACTCTCTGTACCAAAGGCAAGCGTCCAGTCTGGTGGACCCCAGCCATAAACAAGCTCTACAACAAAAGGAGGAAGCTACTACAAGATAGAGCAAAATCCTTGAAAGGTAAGACACCTTTGATCATTATAAGTAAAAAACTAAGAGCTCTCATAAAATCATCCAAGGCAAATTTTGAGAGAAAAATCGCCAAGGACTCTAAAGACAATCATAAGGCCTTCTTTAGCTATGTTAGAAACCTAGGAGGAAACTCTCAGATATGCTCAGAATTAGTTCAAAATGATGTGAAAATTACTGAACCTACACACATTGCTAACATACTGGCTGACAGGTTCAGTGCAAACTTCTCCCCTCCCCAAAAGGAGAGATATCTATTCCAGAGGATTGTAGCCCCCAAACATCTCCAACGCCCAGGTGAGAACTGCCCTCACTAAGGCAAAAACACAGCATCCATGGGACCGGATGGTGTCCCCGCTGTGTGCTTCATGAACTCAACGAGGAATTAAACCCACAGTTAGGACAGCTGTTTAATCTTAGCCTCACCTCAGGATACGCACTCCAAGGAGTGGCGCACGGCCACTGTGGTCCCACTTCATAAGGGCGGTGCCTCCACAGACCCTGGAAATTACCGCCCCATTAGCTTGACAAGCCTTATCTGCAAAGCCATGGAGAGGATCATAATGGAACTCATAAATAAAGACATAGGGAACTTGCAGACTTTGGATCCAACCCAGTTTGGCTTTGTCAAAGGCAGATCCTGCCTCTTAAACTTGGTTGACTTTTTCTAGACAGTCACCAAGGCCATTGATGAGGGAAAGGCAGTCCATACAGCCTACCTCGACCTGGCAAAGGCCTTCGACACAATACCCCACTCAGGTATCATCGAAAAACTCATCAGCTTGAATGTAAACCCATACATCACAAGATGGGTTGCAAACTGGCTAAGCGACAGAACCCACAGGGTCAGAGTTGCTGGAGCCATGTCAGACTCAAAGCCTGTCACAAGTGGTGTCCCACAGGGCTCAGTCCTGGGTCCACTCTTGTTCGGCATCTACTTTTCTGAAGTACAAGCAAACACAGGAGGGTTATGGCTGACAAAGTTTGCAGATGACTGCAAACTGGGCCATAGTCGAAAACACATCTGACACAGATATCCTCCAGAAGGGCCTCACAGAAACGGATAACTGGTGCCAGAGCCATGGCCTGAAGTAAACGCCAAAAAATGCATAGTCATACCCTTCGGGAAAAACAAGGTTACCCCTAGCTACCATATAGATGGCAATCCACTGAGCACAGAAAAGTCATCAGGGATCTGGGGACCCAAGTTGACAGTAGCCTTCGCTTGACACTCATGTTGCTAAAGTAGTTAGGAAAACCTTCTATATCGCCCACCTGATCATGAAGGGATTCACATCTAGATCAAGGGAGGTCATTGTCCCCCTGTACTCATCACTCATTAGACCTATTATTGAGTACAATGCCCGCTCGAATGTATCTGACCAGACACCTGATGCAGCTTGAAAGGCCCCAAAAGTTCCTCACCAAAAGGATAAAGGGTCTCAAAAATATGTCTTATGCTGCCCAACTGAAAGAACTCCAGCTCTATTCAGTCTCATACCGCTTGCTCAGAGGTGACCTGTGCCTGACATATAAGGCCATGTCAAACCCAGATTTGATGAATATGCTTCACTTCAAAAAATCTAGATCCCTCAGAACCACAAGGGCGGGAGACTTAAACCTTGACACGATTATAAATAGAACGTGCTGGAGGGACAGATTCATCACCCAGAGACTCCCTATGCTGTGGAACAAAATCCCGGTACATGTGAGGCAGAGCACCTCGCTGGCCTTGTTCAAGAGGAATCTTGACCAATGGATGGGAGATCGCAGATATACCCCAGGGATTACTTCAGTGTCACTGCTTGACAGAGGCACAGAAAAATGATAGGCATAGTTTTTATTCAAACTAAAGGGGTGGCGAAAGCCACATAACTATGGGCTAGGCTTATAAATGTCCTTGGGCAGATAGCCTAGTATGAACCTATGAACCTATGGATGAACAGCCGACGCCGGACCTAGACTTTGGGATTCTGGCCGATCGAGTGCTGCCTGCCGGCAGGGGAGAACCCTACAGTCATGACTGCAACAGTGAAACACGATGAACATCGTTAAGGTCCCAGGCAGGGGTGGGAGCTCTCCTCAGGGGCCTTAAACAGTTAGCTCCTCTCAGGAACGGTTTGATGAGAGTGTGAGAAAATAGAGGTGGCTCAGTACTGTAGTGAGCTGAGATGGCAGAGGCATGTATTTTAACTGATGAAAAGGATAGGCCTTTACGGAGTAGCTCTGCTAGGTAATCTAGGATTTGAGGTAAGGTGGGCACAGCTGTGTCCTTCCCTTGAGACTGGCTCTAAGAACAGTATCTATTACACTTTTCTGAATAGGATTTCCTAGTACTGGGCCTCCTGGCCTCAAGGATAACATCCAGCACCTGTTTGCTCAGGGTTGCTGGTGATGTATGCAGGGAAAAAGCCAGGCTGCCAGGTTCAGGGTTTGCAGTTGAGGATGCAAAATCTGTCCCTCCTGCTGGGACAGCAGAGAGGGGGGGTCTGATGTAGGTGCCAGGGTGGCACTGCTGTCAGACTGCGTAGGAGTGGGTACCAATGCTGGCATGACCAGTCTGGTGCAATAAGGATTGTCCTTGGCCTGTCCTGTTTGATCTTGAGGAGTACTTTTGGAAGGAGGGGCAGAGGGAGAAAGGCATAGACTGAGAGGTTTTCCCATGTGAAGGATAGGGCATCCACTTTCCAAGCTTGGCTGTGGGGAATTCTGGTGAAATTTGTTTAGTTGATGGTTTTGGGGGGATGCTAAGAGGTCCACCTTTGGTGTCCCCCACCTGTGTATTAGAAGTTTGAATGAGTTTGGTTCCAGTTTCCACTCATGTGGGTCCATTAGAATTCTGCTTAAGTTGTCTGCCAATGAATTTTGTTTGCCTGGCAGGAAATGAGCTTGCAGATGCACTTGGTTGCTTAAGGCTGTGTTCCACAGAGCCATGGCTAACCTGCAGAGTGGGTAGGAGTGCGTTCCCTCCTGCTTGTTTATGTACCACATAACTGTGGTGTTGTCTGTCTTTATCAGGAGTTGTCCTGGCAGGATAAGGTACTTGAAGGCTGTCAGTGCATTCTGTACAGCTAACATTTCTTTTTGACTGATATGCAGGTGAATTTGTCCTGGGCTCCATTTGCCTTGAATGCATTTGCCTGTCATGTGAGCCCCCCATGCATACTCTGATGAGTCTGTTGTCACAGCCTGGACTGTGGTGGTGGGGGGGGGGTTGTGAGAAAGGGAGTCCCTTGGTGGGGTTGCAAGCCTCTGCCCACCGAAGGAACTCTACCCTTGGGCAAGGAATGATGGGAATCACTGTTTTCAGGTCCTGGGAATGTTGACACCAGAGACTTTTTGAGCGCCACTTAAGTTTTCTCATATGCAGTTTTGTATATGGAATCAGTAGAATATGAACCCTAGGGCTTGCAGTATTTTTCAGATAGCTGGGTTTGGGTGGCCAGTAGTTTGAAATAAGTTGGCAAATAAACCTGATTTTCTGGAGTGAGGAATGCCATCTAGGAAGTTGTGTTCAAGCTTGCTCCCAGAAATACAATCTTTTGGATGGGGAGCCAGATGAGATTTCTTTTCGTTGATGGTATACCCCAGAGAAGTTAGGAGTCTCTTTACAAATGTCAGCAATTCCTGACTGTCTGCCTGAATCAGGCAATCGTCCAAGTATGGATACATTTGAATATTTCTCTGCCTGCAGTAAGCAATGGCTGGAGCCAGGCACTTTGTGAATACCCTGGGTGCAGTGGATAAGCCAAAGAGAAGTGCTCATCTTTTTAAGAACTTATTCTGCTTTAGAGCCAAACAAACATTCTTGGTTTAATGGAGCATCAAGTAATTTTGCCTTGACATGGTTTGGCAAGATTTGTTCCTTTAGCCAAGCAAGCCTTCACAGAACAGACCCACTGACAGCAGCCCTGCAAGATCCTTCTAAGGCATCAAAACCACACTCCAAGTATGTTTACCAACTTGGTTTGCAGACTGCATTAAATCTTGTAAGTCCTTATTTGCTGCACAATCAGGAATCAACAACAATTTTTGTTTAATTAGATAAATAATATGCTGCTGGTACTTCAACATGTGAAACTGGCAATTTAAAGCCCTAATGGCAAGAGTTGCAGAGGTATATACCTTCTTACCCAATCTGTCTAGAGCCCTAGAATCCCTGTCCGAAGGGGTAGGGTTTTTGGCTGCAGAAGCCTTAACACCTTTAGGTCCCTGGAAAATGGTCTCTGGATCTGTAGTGGGATTTTTTAAGAGAAATTTGTAAGAGTCACATACTCTGTAATATCTGTCAAGCTTTCTAGGAGCAGGTGGTAATGTATCAGGGATAAGGCTTGATTCCATGAAGACATCATCTACAATACGCAGGACAGGGGGAATAGCTAGAGGCATAAGCTGAGGCAAGTCTAAAAATTCCCCGAGTCTCTTTTGGGACTGTGGGTCGTCCTGGCATTCCCAGTGGAAATGCTCTCTTAGGGTATGCAAGGTTTCACCAAAAGAAAGGTCCTCGGGGGGGGGGGGGGGGGGAGCTGAGGGAATTGAATCCTCTGCATCTGAGTCCTCATAGGTAGATAAGGGCATGCCCTGGTAATCACAGGGGTCAGAGTCATCAGACTCATGGTCTGAAGAATCAGAAGGAAAATCAATTCTTTGTCTTTTAGAGGGGGAAGGCTGCCTTCCACTAATTAAAGTAATAAGGTCTTCAGCCATTCTAAGCATTTGTTTCTGTGGCATGGCAGCTTGAGAATGTGCTTTGGTCGTCAGTTTCCTAGGTGTAGTGCGAACTCTGGGCCTGAGACATTCGGTAGATTTGGTCATTAACAAAGTAGTCGGTTTGATATGAACATCGGAAGGTGTGAATACACCCTCAGAAGCTGGTGCCTGCACAGCGGCTCCAGACCCATCCAAGGTAGAGACATCCGTGGGTTCCATAGTCAAAGAAACATCTCGTGGCATACCGGACTCCGAATGGGTCTCCGTAGAGGCCTGTGAATCTGTAGAAGCAGGTAACAGGGGCTGCGAAAGTGCATCACTGAGTACTGACGACTAGCTTAACGGAAGCGTCGTTGGCAGTTTTGGACCTATGCGGTCTGTCTCTATCTCTGCGTTTTTTCAGAAGATTGGTAGCCGGATGGCTTACCGAAGCCATTTCGGAATACAGAGAACAAGAGCGAAAGAATTGAAACACAAAAACAGCCTGACTATGAATAGTTCAGGCATTGAGCAAGGCATAAAACAGACAGCGAGGGACGTCGTGGTCTGGGCCTAAACAGGTGACGCAGTAAGAGTGAAAATCTCTGTGAGGTATTTGCTTTCCACAGGCAAGACAACTGTTAACTTTTTCTGACATCAGTTTGAGCAAGAAAAAAGGATCCCCAATGGGGTACTTAGCTTTAGAAGACTTCAGGTTTGAAACTCGAAAAATGAAAATTTCAGGTAGCTGCCGTCCGGCACTTGCAAACTGCTTCTGCTGCGGGCTCCCATGCGGCAAGAAAAGCTGACGTAATAGTGTCGGCTGCATGTTTTATACCCCTGACGACTTGATGTCATGGATGAGGCGACAGCATTCGACGCAGAAATCCCAAGACTCTGGTATTAGGGCCAACTGAGGGCTACCTGCAGGCAGATAACCCAAGTGTGATGACTGCAACAGTGAAACACGAAGAACACCTTGATTCCCACTGCAGAGTCTTAGCCTTCTACTCGCTGTGGGTCAATGTTTCCTTGATGGAAGGTCCTAACAAGGTTGAACCATCAAAGGGAGCGTTAGTAAAGGATGCCTTGAAGGGTTTCACAAACTCGCAAAAGCGAAGCCAGGTGTGCTTGTCTAATGGCAATTCCTTTGCCAGCTGCTTGAGAGGGGGCCTCTGCCATGTTGGAGATCAACCTCATCGAAACATTAACCAGGGAAGTCAGAATGGACAACTTAGGAAACACCAGCTTGAGACGCCCTGCAGGTAGCAACTCTGTAAGGGAAGTGGCGAGTTCTGACACCAAATCCCTCTGAAGCTGGATAAAATGTGCCATGCAGTTAGTTGGCCTCAGTCCAAATGTAGCGGAGGCAAACATGCCCTTTCCAAAACAGACAGTCACCACAGACAAAGGAGCTCTGCTTTGCTAGCTCCTCCTTAGTAGTGGCGTCCACCACAATGGCATCAACGGGGACACCCTTACTCCAAAAAGGCTGACGTTTGGGGAGACTGAGGAATATGTCTGCCTTTTTGAGTACTGGTTCCACTGTGTCTGGCTCATTCCCAGCCCTGCCGTCAATGAGATCCACAAGCAAGTCGGCAGGGGGGACACCCACGTAGAAGATGGGCCCATCTCGAAGGGCTTCAGGAACATGGATTCTTCTGAAGATGGGGTAGGGGAAGACCAACCGCTTCTCTGCTTGAGATTTTCAAGGATGTCCCCAAAGGACACTTCCTCAGACGGAAGCCTGGAGGACAAGTCTTCCTCCTCGAAATCCATGTCCTTGGTATTGGACTCCCTGGGGGAGTCCAGGTGTCTTCTCTTACCCGTGCTCTTCCGAGGGAGTTCCTTCATGATGGGCTCTGGGAGGACTCGGAACAGACTGGGACCCCAAGAGAGGCAGTGCCCGTCTGAAGGCGCTGGTGGGACGGCTGACCCTGGAAGGATGATGAGGCCTTGCCACCCAAAGCAACGAGGGACTGGGCAGGACCTAGAGACAAAGGAGAGGTGACTACTAAGCTGGAGAAGACCCTCTCTTCTGCCCGAAAGGCCAATGGACTGGATGAGGCTCCCCTCTCCTCTCCTGCAGCCGCAGCCATCCAGGAAGGTTGAAGGGACCCCAATGCAGCGCCGAAGCTCCTAGATGATATCGGCCCTGAGCTGTCCAGTGCCAAAGCCTCCAAGGGAAGGGAGCGGTCCAAAAATTCCAGGCCCAAACCCACCCCCAGGGAATCAGCACCGACCTTGCGGGGTTGAGGCGTAGCATGTTCACAGGGCAGCAGAACACAGCCCACCAGGGATCCTGATGGTGTCGAGAAAGGAGGGATAACGGACACCATCAGCCTCTCACAAAGAATGCACCGATCCTGGCATTCCAAACCCAGTTGGGTCAGAAGAGGAGTGTGAAGTCCCATGGATGGAGAAGGTCCCCTAGGCAACTGAGCTGGGGATGGCAACAAGTTCAACTCAGTTTGGGCCTTGAGGAAACTCCTCATCATCCTTTCCATATCTGTGAGTAGCACACTCCTGGAAGATGCAGAAGAATGCCCTGACTTTGTCAAAGATCCTGTCAATGCCCTATGATGCCAGGAGGTGGACCAACTCTGATGCATTGCATATGATCTCTTAGACCTGAAGGGGGAACTGTCAATGACCATCAGATCTGACAGAACAATCAGATCCGAAGCCCTGGGAAGATCTGACAGCTTAGCCAGTGTAACAGAGTGATCCAACAAATGGATCAGATCCGGAGAAGGCTTCCACCAAGATGGATCTGAAGGCCTCAGATCTGAGAGATTGGTCAGATTCTCTTGGAGTGGAAGAGCCCAGATCCGAAGCCAAGGAGACTAGGCTTGGATCCAGGGATATGCGATCAGAGAGCCTCTGCTTTTCTGAAGCAGGAGGAGCCCCCTTGGAGGGGGAAGTCTCTTCTTAAGTTCGTGAGCAGCATTAGAGGAAGAGTCCGAAGCTGACTACTGTTGGCTAACCCCTTTAGCAACAACTTGTTTCTATGCTTCATGAGAGCCCAGGGGTTGAATGTGACACAAATGTCGCATTCAACCTCCAGGTGAGGCTCTTATAGACAGTAAACACAGTCCTTGTGCGAGTCGGAATTGGACAATATCCGACTGCACGAGGAGCACCTTTTAAAATCCGAAGGTTTACTTGCTATATCTGCCATCACACACCCAACACACACACTAGGAAAGTTAAGAAAGAGAAAGGGTGCTTTTTTTTTTTTTTTAAACGGTGAGGGGTCAGGAGAAACTCAAAGCTAAAAGGGGAAGAAAAAAGGGAGAAAAGGCACCCTACACAGGCAAAGTAGCTACGAGAGGGGAAGAAAACTACAATAGAAAGAAAATACCACTTATACTCACTCAAATGAAGTAAAAGGAGTAGGTACTTCTCTACCATGAGGGAGGTCGAGCCCGGATCACAGTCCTGTGTGTTTAGCAGCAAACGAGATCCGAAGGTTACAGGTCAGCAGGGAATTATGAGAAGGGGAAGAGTTTGAGCTCTGCATATGTCCATCAGTTACCGGCTTGGATCTGTGATGAATAATGACACGGATAGCATCACATCTATAGATTTAATCTATTGGGAAAAATTTTGAAATTTTTTTTTCCAATAGGAGCCCACAGACTGAACTTTTTCAAGTTTACATATCGCAAATTCTAATTCTCATACATCAAATCTTTATATCGTAATTAAATGCTTCTTTTTTCTAAAATTATTTATATCCCAAAAATGGCTAGATTTTAAATTCCTTAACTGGAAAACTGTTATAGACACGGCCTGAAAACACTTAAAAGCCATAAAATCATATCAATACCTTCCAATACTAAAGTTAAATAGTCATTCTTATCATCAAAGTATTATACTCTGTTTAAAATTCTAATAAGCGAGTACTTTCCTGTAAAACAAGATTTTACATCTTTGTCACTGATGATTTTATTGATTTTTTTAAATAGTACTTTGCATACATATATCGATAGTCTAGAAGTTCTAAATTTTAGCAAAATGTTCTTGATGTGGCATTGTATATGCTTGTAAATAGTTAACCGAAAGGTTTACTACATTTAAGATTTAATAGGTTTCCATTTCTTTGATGTTTTCTATCTACTCTTTTCATATATAGTTTTTAATGATCATTCATTAATTGCCAACTTGATCTCTTTCCAATACTGCATATCAAAAACTTAAAATAAAATGTTTTACAAAAAAAAGAGGAGCATTGTATAGGTCTAGCAAATCTTTTTGGAAGGCCTTTTCCTCTGTCCCATCAAGGTTCTGTGCCATCTGGTTCAGGAGGGATTCCTGGAATTCAACTGTATGGAACTGACAATTTAAGATTCTTTTGGCCAGGGTAGCCATAATATAAACTTTCTTTCTAAATCTGTCCTAATCTCTATCATTTGGCAAGGGATTCTTAGAGGTGCAGTCCTTTGCTCCCTTAGACCTTGAAGAGACCACCTCAAAATTTGCTGGAGGATTCCACTACAGGTGTACATGAGAGTCCAACACTCCACAGAATTGATTGGGTTTTCTGAGGCTGGGGATCGGGAGTCAGGCTTCAGGGATGCATCTTATATATCATCATATACTACCTCTAATACTAGAGGAACAGATACGGGCTTATGTTTAGACAGGTTGAGAAACTTCCCAACCCTTTTCTTGGACTAATGGTAATTCTGAGCTTCCCAGCTGAAGACAAATCTTGTGCAAAGTCTTCACAAAGAATAAGTCCTCAGCTGGTGAGGCAGAGGCACTAGGGTCTTCCGACTCGAGCTGGCATACGACCTGGTAAGGAATTTAGTTCACATATACTAACTCATCTTCATTCTGAGTCACATGACTATGATGGCTCCAGAGGTGAAAGATCTCTTTTTTCTTTTACTAGGATAAGTTCCTTGTTCAGGTTCCTTATTAGGACCCAGCTGTCTGGATATGATATTCCATGAGGTCCTTCAGTTAATTTTTTATTAGGTCCTGTGGGTAAGCCAGGGGTGGGGTGGGCGTGGTGGGTGCTGAACCACAAAAGGCATAGGCTGAAGTAAGCAGATAGCAGTCTTATTTTCCTGATGCTGTATATGTTGTGGTACAGACTGGCTCAGGCCATGAGAAGGTGGTCATGACTTCCATCCAGACTCTTCTTGGACACTAGTGTGGGACTAGTTCAGTGGGGATAGGAAGCAGCATCTGCCTAGAGGCTTTGGCCTCATCCAACACTCCAAAGGTCTCAGCCTGAGCTGATAAGATGGCCTCCCTAGGGGGGCATCACCAGAGGTCTCAGCAACAGTCATAAGAGGGTACTGCATATGTCTCTCTCCTCCAGAAATCTCGAAGCTAGGGAAAGCTCTCGTTGTCTACCTACTTTTGAATGCTTCTTAACTTTGTGATAGATCAGAAGCAAGCCCAACAGAAGCCATGGTATGTGAAAACCACAGATGCTCTCTTTCCTTTTCACTTTCTTTTTTCAAGTTTTTCTGCATGGACTTGACCTTGGGTATAACTGTTCTAGAGTTAAAGCACACTAGGGACAACTGGGAATGTTGTGCTTTGGGCCAGGGAAATCACGCAAAGAGCTGAAGTCTTGGTGGAGGATTGCTTTTCACAGTATAGGCACACATTACATTTCATAGACATTTAACAAGCTTAACAACTGAAATTCCCCAATGGGGTACTTTACCTTTCAACACTATGTCTGGCTTCAGATCAACCAAAGTACTAACAAAGCTGGTTGATTCAGGCTCCGATGGCAAGAAAGGATCAAAGTAATTGTTCTGGCAGATGACCCTTTATCCTAGGATGCCCTGACATTGAATGGGAAAGCATCTGCCAGCACAGGGTAAGGGATCAAGTTTTTGGTATTTGGGATGGACAAGGGCTTCCATAGTGGGAAATCCCAAAGGTTTTCAGTAAGAAAGCGAAGCACATTACATATCTTCCCAGTACCAGGCAGATGATTCTTGACACTGCAAAAAAAGAACAAGCCAAACTCCTGAGCCATGGACTGCACTTAATCTTGGAAGCTATCACCAACCAGACAGACATCATAGCCATAAATGCAAGGCACCAGCAAACTAAACGCATTTCTTGCAGGAAGCCAAAAACCATCTTTTAGAAAAGTGAAACACATTGTGGCATAACCACTACATCTATGCTCTCTGGGGAGAGGGGGCTAGACAGGGACAGGCAGCAATAAAAGGAATACCACACAAGTCAAACTGAAGATGGAGGGGAATGCCCCAAGCTGTGTATGCAAACTGGTTGAAAAGGAGGGATGTGAACCTCAGCTCCACTGCAAGTTCCTGCCCACAATGAATAATATAAAGATGTGCACCATACGCCGCAACAAAAAAACTCTTCCACTACCTCTCCATGTGAAGTAGACCCCCTATGGAAGCCAAAGGCCATAACAGGCCATGTGAGCTAGACCACAGTGACAAAGCCCAGTCACCCTGAAGTTGCAGGAAGGATGGGAAAGGCCACCCGAGGAGAGGTGCTTGACCAATAAGAGTTGGGCTGTAGTCTGCATTTCCTCCAAGGGCCTTTGATGGTAACAGAAAGTGACTAAAAATTAAGAAAAGAACAAGTACAAGTTGAGAGCTACCAGCCAAGAGGCTTATAAACAAAGTGGGACGATACCACTATACTGCCACAATTTCCCAGAGAAGTCAGCCTACTTGAGTAAGTACAGAACTCTCAGAAGCCATTCTTTCTTCATTTCTCCCCAAATAATCAGAACCCAGTCACATCACCAAGTCAGAACCCTGACAAAATGGGAATAAAAAGCCCTGTTCACTGGAGGTAGTCACAGTGATTGAAAGACTGGAACTCCATAATGCAACTCTGATTCAACCTCAATGTAAGGCTTAGAAAGGGCATCAAGCATGGAGAACTTAAGGGTGGGGGGACTTTAAGTACTGCCAATCCCACCCAAGGGAAAGACATCACCACTACCTTAACCAAGAACAGAAAAGCAGGTGGAGATGACCACAAACCTATAGGAAGAAAAGAACAGCAGCATACAGTAATCCTGCTTTCCCATCTAAGACGACAATTTAATTTCCCCACACACATCTGGGTCCAAGGACTGCCCTACTCAAGGAAAGAGAGCAGATCACCTTAGACCTTTCAAGCAGGCTCTAAACCTACCCTGCGCCTTCTCAACAAAATCTCAGGGCCACTAATATAGAAGCAAAGGGAAAGCTGCAATGCTCCAAACTACCAAGAACACTGACTGTGCCTCTTAGCCATGGATCATCGGCTTTCCAAAAGCAAGAAGTATATAATATGTACAAGGGCAGTCCCAAGGCAATCCCTATTCCAAATTGCATATATCTTTTCACAGAAAAAGGGTAAAATCCCAGCAGGCAATGCTCTTGGGAGCACAAGGACAGCCATCATTCTGCCTCACTAGGGACTAGGAAGAAAGGGAGCCTTCTACATAGTGGTAAAAAAGCAAGCTGTCAGATGGACTTCTAAGTTGGCTGCAGAATGAGTAGCAAGTTGATTAAAGCCCTCCCAGTGTGAAACCTGAAAGCCATCATTTTGGGTAAATTTCAGTTACTAGCCAATAGCTTTCCTGACTGAATGTCAGAAAAGAAGAGATTTCTAAAAATGAAGTGAAAATCAACAGAAAAAGGAGAAAAATGTCTAGTTGGGAAGAGTCTCGCAACTATTCAACAAAAGACAGTTCAAGTTTCAACTCTGGCAGATCACGTTCTCCAGTAATTTACTGGAGAATGCATTCAACAAACTCTGTGAAGTGTTTGAAATGAGCCAAGCACTGGATAACTATAGTAAATAAATGACAAAAAGCTGGAAATTAGAAGTGTTAAGCAGCTACTGAGATGTGCTGACAAAATTCCAGAAATCACAGCCTGAAATGAAGGAAAGACTGTCTGAACATGAAACTTCAAGAAAAGATGCATCAAATAAACAGAGTTTAGAAGAGACAGCGTGCAAAGAAAATCTGAGATTTTTGTCAAACCATACAAAATGGAAAAAGTAGACTATTAGGTACAAAGAAACAATTGGAAATGTGTTCCACAACATAATTTGTTAGAGGACAAATCATGTCTATGCCCCAAATTGGTCCATGAGAAAGCAACCAAGGAATTATACTACTAAAAATGTCACAAAACAAAACCAGAAAGTGATGCTCATGACAAAACTGTGGCAGAAGGGAAATGTATTAAAAACAGGGACATCAGACCATTTGCAGAAAATCATTATCAGCTGTACAAAAGGCAAAAAAGAAGCAAGTTTATCTTGGAAAAGAAGGATGTTAAGAGGCAGGTGTGAGATTCAAACTGCTGTATCTAGGTTCTATTCAGTGCATTTTTCTAGACAGATCAAAGAAATTTGGATGCAGAACCGGCTGAGGAGGAAATAATGTTTAGCTAACAGAGTGAGCTAGCAAGACAATGTGAACTCGGCTTCTCAGTTTTCTGATAAAGTCCACAGAGAGATTTTTGCCAGTGAAACCTTTTCTGCTGTTCCAAAGGAAAACATTTCAGTGACTCTAAAAGACCAGGAGCTGAGTAGAACAATCATGAGTACCTTGGACTTAAACAATAGACTGCTGTTGGGATATCAAGATGACCAAAAACAACAATGTAAAATTAGTGAATAAATGGGAAAACTATAAAACATCAACCCTATTAGATGTAGTTTGGAAACATGAATGATTATTCTGCAAGATATGGCTGAAAAAGTCTAGGAGTTAGTTAACTGTGTTAAATAGTTACGACAACTGTAAAACAAACTCTACCTTATGCCACTAATGTTTAAAAGGGCATGGAAGGGACATAAGAGATGAGTTTTTGCTATTTATTTACCATTTAACCCCCTAGGCGGGTTGCTCAGAAGACCCTTTTCAGCCAAGAAGTGGGTGAAAAGACAATACAGACATTTTAATAAAACAAACGCTTCACAGTGTGATTATGTAAAAGAAAAGTGGTATGATTCCAGAGGGCACATACTATGCCTACTAATATTTGTATAAAAATGTCATGATGGAAACTGCTTGCGCAAAGCAGTTGTGTATAGTATGCAGTCAGAAGTATTTTAGATTTGAGATGGGGGGGGGTTATATAAGTGACTAATGTATATTCAAGTAATATTAAAAAAAGAAAATACTTTTGATTGCAACATATCCAGGCTTTACACAGTAACAAGAAAAAAAATCTGTAAAGAAGAAAACTGGCCTGCTGGTGACATAAAAGTGCAATAATGACTTAATATTCCCAGTGTTTTACAGAAGTTTTTAAGCAAATAGGAACATATGAGTAATACAAGGAAAGCAATAATAGGGACTACAAGAGACCTAGTTCTTTCCACCAATCTTGAGTACTCAATAGCACCCGCAGGAAAAAAAATTACAAAATGGTAGTGCTCTCTGGCATTTGCAAGGTTACTGTTTTTTTTTTGTCATATGCACCTACTTTTTATTTAGGCAACACAATTCTGCAGACACAAGCAATTAATCGTGACAGGACTGAACTCAGTGTTCTGAGTGAAGATATTGGCAAGCAGTTTAATGAAAATAAATTAAGTCTTAAAACTGTGGGAACTGAGCAGTTACAGAAGTAGTTGCCTCCCCTGCAGCCTTGGTACTTTAAAGCATTAAATATGACAGTGCACAATTTAGTTTATCCATTTAAGAGTAGCCAGTGCACTTTTTTCTTAAGGTTAATAATTAATCTTCACTTAAGCATGCACACTGTAATTCACATCTGGGAGGGACACTGGGATAACAGACAGTAATCTGTAATAATTGGGAACTCAGGCTTCAACACGCACTTTAGTATTGTCAAACTTACAAAAAGGTTAGAAGAGGTAATTCCTGGGGTGTAGCTGTCAATTAGGGGAAACTGCTGCTAACTGAATAGGTAAACTTCTTTAAAATAATATTTTCCCTTCTGCATTATCAATCCATTTACTTCCTGCAAGATTTTTCAGTTGTAACAACTGTATAGACTTAAAATTGTTGAATACATATTTTACTGTACATACCGATCTTGCAATTATTTTTTTTCATGAGAAATGTAATCGTCTCTAAGAAATGACTGAAATTAATTTAATAGCTTTTTTCCCTGCTTCTCTGCTGAAAATGAGCTCTGTCCAGTCAGACTTTCCTGGTCAACAAAAATACAACTTCATTTTTTTTGAAAGTGTATATAAATTTTGTGAGCTTTGCTGTTAATTAAAAATAATTGACTTTTTTCAGATTTCCTGTGCTGCGAAGTTGAGAGATTTAGTTGATCAATTGGATTTTACAAGGAGCTGAAAGCTTCAAGGGAAGAGACGTTTAATGCTACTCATGTTGTTTGCATTGTTAGTAGCACAACAGGTAGTATACTTGCTTTTGACGTAGAAGGCTGTGGATTCTACTCTCACAGTATGCAGATGGATCGCTGATACTGGACTGTGTTGTACTTTAACTGGAGTGGATGCTGCAGTCCTATGAAAAACCTCCTTTGGAGGAGTTAGTAACTATGAATCCATTATCAGTTTTGCCATCCATTCCCCATTGCAAAATTACTAGCTTGTCAATTTTTAATGTAGCACAGGCAATTTATACTTCAAGAGCAACAGGCACTTTATTTGTAGATGAAACAATGAAATATAAAGTTGTTTGCTAGCAGCAATCTCTTCATTAGTTAGAGATCCCTTTAATGTGGAATTATTTAGATGACTTAATTCTGCAGAGATTTTGCATATTTACTGATATTGGTGGATTATAATGACAGAAGTTTGAGTGGCCTTTTATGGTTGAAATTTTCTGAAATGGGTAGTTCTGTCATTATTTATTCATGCATTTTGTTTCACTGCTCACTAGAAGACGGTTCCAAACTACAAATTTAAAATACATTCTAACAAGTGGTTCTGTATTATACAAAGAATATAATTTAATACAATCAGGAAGGTGAATCAAAGAATGTATACATATATGCTTGCTCACAGGATGCAGAAGATCAAACTAGGGGAAGAGACCAGCCACCAATGGTGTCCCCCAGTGTTCGGTGCTGTGAGTCTTTCTGTTTGGCATATACATATCAAAAGTAAAAGGAAATACCAAAGGGCTTTGGCCGACTATGTTTGAGATGACTGCAAGCTAGGAGCAGTTATTGAATCCCCAAATAATTTGGCCATCATGCAGGAAGGTTTGTCCCAAACAATAACTGGTTCCAGAATGATGAATTGAAACTAAACTCCAAGAAATACATTATCGTATCCTTTGGGAAGTCATCTAATACAGGGAAAGTACAGCTGTGTACACTTACGATAAATGTAGATGTTCGAGTGTATTCATTGTTGCAGTCATCACATTTGGGGTTATCCTTGCCAGGGTAGCCCTTGGCCGGCCCGAATACCAGAGACTTTGTATTTCTGTGTTAGTTGCTGTCGCTTGAGGACTGACGTCAGCTCATCAGTAGTATAAAGTAAGGCAGCCGACACCATTACATCAGTTTTTCTTGCCTTAACCTGTCAGGAGCCCCCAAGTAGGAGCCTAGGGTCTGGTGGAGGAAACCCAAACCTGCACCAAAAACATAATATATATATACAGCAATATATACAAAAAATAAGCAATATAAACTCACCCACACAACCACCCTGAAACACAGAGGGAAGGAGGAACTTGAGGATCAAAGGAAAAACAAAAGGTGGGTCACAATCATATATAGTGAGCTGAAATGCAGCATGAACATTTATTTTAGGGAAGGAAGACCCAACTCCAATAGAATAAGTAAAAATATGAAGAGCCACACTCAAAATTAGCTCTGAAATCTCCCAAATTCTTCTTCAACACAAATATGCCAAGCTGTGAGATGAAGAGATTGAATTTGACATTGAGCAGATGACCGCCCTTCTGAGATAACAGATGAGGAATCAGAGTAAAAAAGGCCATGGGCTTTTTTACAAGACTCCTTCTAGGAACAAGAATAAAAGAAAGCCCCCCTTGATACAGGGACTGGGCTGAATGGCCCCTATGAGGAGTAACTGAAAACTTTGTTGTGACCTCTATTCTTTGTGGAGAGGAAACATCTGGCATGCCTTTGAAAGGGGCATTGTGGAAATAAAAAATCTGTAACCGTGATGAATGATATCAGGTGAACTGTCTCTAGTATGAACATGAGCCCATGAGCCCCCTGCCTACCCTCTAGACCTACCCTAGACTGGGAATTATAAACAGGATATGTCCCCCTTATTTCTACTAAACTGGCGTATCTCTTTTAGCTTTCTCCTATCCTTTATTTTGCTTTGCTTCTTTTTCCACAAAACTGCCAAACAACGTCCAAGACACCAAAGGAGGCATCAAATCCCTGGTCTTAACATGCTCAGCTAAATTCACAGTCTCTTCAACATTGCATACCTGCGAAGAAGAACAGAACTAACCAGAACTAGTAGCAGCCACCCTGAACAGCATCAAAACCACACTGCAAAAGAATGCTTACCCACTTGTTCAGACACATGGTTCAAACAAAACCAATTCTTTACACTCAATACCTTCCGCCAGCATCCCCACCTTAGATTTCATTGTGTAGAAAGGAGATAAATCTGATATAGCATCCAGCATATGAAACTGACAATTCAAGCGCCCTCATGGCTGAAGTGAGTATATATATACTTACCCCCACCTATCTGCCTCTTATCTTTATCAGAGGTATTTTTAACCACAGAACAAGCTAGCTTTAACACCTTTAGGGAAACAGTTTCTGAGTCTGAGTCTGGGACTCTTAAACAAATACTTATGAGCCGGGCACCCTATAATACAGTCAGGGTTCAGGAAGCTGCAAAAAAAACATCCTCCACCACATTCAACACAGAGGAGGAATAGCTGCCTATGCTGCTGGGGGTAAAACAAAATTCCTAAGCCTTTTCCTGGAATCAGCTCCCCTCCTCTCAGGGAGAGAAGAGTCTCTGAAAATCATCCACATCAGAATGGCTGAAAATGAGGAATCCTCACAAAGAAGACAGAGGAAGAAGGAGGGCAACATGAGACTGTTCAAAACTATCTTTATCATGAACAGGATTCTTGTCTATCAAACTCATCACCTCACCTGCTGTTTCTCCTCCATGTTATTGTGTTCACCCTTAGAACCTCTAATCAGAGGGCCAGCCCCAGCATGCATTTGAGTGGCTACCTCTTAAGCCTAAGGAGAAGAGACCACCCCTAAGAGACTGCCAGAACTTGGAAAGAGAGGGAGGAAGGAGGGGAAGGCCTCTAACTACCTTGGGAAGAACAGAGACCATCCTAGCTACCTGCCTCCTGCTACCCCCTGCCTGAGAGGCACATCCTGTAAAGACTCCTGGCTCCCCCTGGCAAAACCTTCATAGGACCTCCCAAAACCTCTAGCTCCCGACTCACGCGAGCGGGACTGCGGTTCCTCTTGCGCTTTTCTTCTGAAGCTCCTCCTTAGGCTTCTTGGACGAAGATTGACATAATGAGTACTCAATATCAACCTAACACAATTAGCAAACTCTAGCACAATCACTTAATAGCACAAATTTAGCTCCTATTATCAACAAACAACAACGCAGCAATAGCGGGCGGCAAACACAAAACAAACAATAAAAACTATTACAATGGTATCTTCTTATCTGCTTCCCACACACAAAATACAGTTATTCACTTTTCTGACATCGGTTTGCAAGAAAAAAAAAAAAAAACCAAATGTTCGGGTTACTTAGCCAATGTTGTTTCGGGTCTGAAACTCCGGTTCGAAGAAAATCTCAAAACTCGCACCTTCCTAACAAAAATGGCTCTGCTTCACGGACGGACAAAGACTGAGGAAATGAAATAGCGTCGGTCATTCGCATTAGTACCGACTGACTACTGGCGTCTAAGCCATGCCATGACGCCGTCGCTCTCTCTGGTATTGGGGGCCGACTGGGACGCCGACTATACCAATAGTCCCCACCAGTGGGAAAAAAAAATACCAATAAGTCCCTTGAAAGGAAAGGAGAACAAGTTAGAATGGTAATAAAAGGAGAAAGAGAAGAAAGGGGGATAGAGGGGGGAAACCAGAACTGCAACAGTGAGTACACAACTGTAGTATGTTCTTCGTGTTTCACTGTTGCAGTCATCACATCTGGGTTGATTCCCAAAGCTGGGGAAAAAGGTGGAGGCAGTCAATGAAACTAAAGGCTGGCTAGGATGCCCTGCAAGACTGCAGAGGTAAGCCCTGCCTTGGATTTGGAGAAGACAGGCAGGTGGTAATGCTTGGTAAAAGTGTGAACAGATGTCCAGGTGGCAGCCTCCAGGATGTCCCTGGTGGGCACTCCTCTGAGGAAAACCACAGAGGTGGAGGCTTCTCTGGTGGAGTGTGTTCTGACCCCCTTGGGGGGAGGCTTTCCATGCTGTTTTCAGCAGAAATGGATGGTGTGCTATCCATTTGGAAATGGTTTGTTTCGAGACGGCTTTGCCTTCTGCCCCTGTAGCAAAGCTAACCAGCAATTGATCAGACTTTCTGAAGGATTAAGTCCTGATTAGACAGAATCTGAGCTGTCTGTGCACATCTAGAGAGTGAAAAATCCTTTCCTCCTTGTTCTGGGGATTAGGAAAAAAGGTGAGCAAATGAATGGATAGGTTGAGAGCCACACTGGACACCACCTTGGGCATGAAGGAAGGGTTAGTTCTGAGGGATACCCTGTCTGCATGAAAGATGAAGGGTTTCACACTCATGAGTGCTTGCAGCTCAGAGACTCTTCTGGCTGAAGTGATGGCCAGAATGAATGCTGTCTTCCAGGAGAGAAATGTTAGCTCTGCAGAAGAAGCTGGTTCAAAAGGGAGCAGGGTGAGCTTTTCCAATACAAAGTTAAGGTCCCAAGCTGGTGCTGGTGCCCTTCTGGCTGGCCTCAAGTTGCTAGCCCCTCTTAGGAACTGTTTGATCAAAGGGTGTGAGAAAAGGGGCTGCTCAGTGGGAAAATGAGCAGAGATAGAAGAGGCACGAATTTTTATAGAAGAGAGAGAGAGAGGCCATTGTGTCGTAGGTCAGCTAAGTAATCCAGGATGAGTGGGAGGGAGGGCTGTGCTGTATTGGCTCCCTTAGCCTGGATCCATGTGCAGAACCTTTTCCATTTATCAGCATAAGACTTGCTAGAACATCTGGCCACACAGATAACATCCAGAACCTGTTTACTGAGGTTGGCAGAGTTGTTCGGCGTTAGGGAATAAGCCAAGCTGCCAAGCTAAGTGTCTGCAATTGGGGATGCAAGAACTCCCCTTTCCTCTGGGTCAGGAGGTTTGGAATCTGAGGAAGATGCCATGGGGGTAGTGAGGACAGGGTGCGCAGCAAGGGGTACCAGTGTTGGCGGGTCCAGTCTGGAGTTATGAGAATGGTCCTTGGATTTTCTTCCTTTATTTTGAGCAGTACCCTGGGGATGAAAGGTAGGGGAGGACAGGCATAGACCGATAGATTGACCCAGGGGAAGGACAGGGCATCCACTTTCCAAGCCATGCAGTGATGCTCCCTGGTGCAGAATTTGCTGAGCTGATGGTTGGTGTGGGAGGCAAAAAGGTCGACCTTCAGGGTTCCTCATTTCTGAGTTATTAGGGTGAAGGTACTTCTGTTGAGTTGCCACTCGTGTGGGTCCAGAAGATTTCTGTTTAATTGGTCTGCCGTAGAGTTGAGAGAGCCTGGTAGGAATTGTGCTAACAGGTGTAGCTGCATGGGAGTGGCTGTGTGCCAAACGGTCATGGCCAGCCTGTATAAAGAGGGTACCCTCCCTGCTTGTTGATGTACCACATCACAGTGGTGTTGTCTGTTTTGATCAGGAGAGCCCATGGAGAGAGAAGGGGCTTGAAAACTTTCAAGGCATGCTGCACAGCCATCATCTCTTTTTAAATGATGTGCAGAGGGATTTGCTGTGGGCTCAGTTGGCCCTGTATGCACCTGCCGTCCAAGTGTGCACCCAAAGCGTTGTCTAATGAGTCTGTGGTGAGGGTCTAGGCAGGGGGTGGGGAGAAAAGCATTCCCTTGTTGTGGGAGCATGCTGTTGCCCACCATAGAAAATCTTTTCTGAGGAAAGGAATTATAGGTAGAAGAGTTTCCAAGTGTTGGCACCAAAGGCTCTTTAGATACCACTGAAGTTTCCTCATATGCAGTCTGGCATATGGAATGAGTAGTATGCAAGATGCCATGAACCCCAGAACTTACAGGATCTTCCTTGCAGTTAGCTGGAGCCTTGCATCTAGTTGAGAGAAGTAGTCTGACAGGAAAACCTGTTTCTCTGGAGTAAGGCATGCCATCTGGGAAGCTCTGTCCAGACTTGCTCCCAGGAAGATTATCCTTTGGGTGGGCACCTGTTTGGATTTCATTGTGTTGATTGTGAACCCAAGGGAGGTTAGTAGGGTCTTTACAAAGGCCAGGTGCTTGAGCAGCTTCTCCTGGCTGTCTGCCTGAATAAGGCAGTCATCTAAGTATGGGTAAATCTGAATATTTCTTTGTATGCAAAAGGCAATGGTCAGAGCCAGACATTTTGTGAAAACTCTGGGAGCAATAGATAAGTCAAAGGGAAGCGCAGAGAACTGAAAGTGTTGAGCTCCTGCCCTGAAGCAGAGATATTTTCTGCATGACTCCCTGATAGGAATGTGGAGGTAGGCCTCTTTTAGATCTAGGGTGGCTAGCCAAGCATCCTTGGAGAGCATGTGTAGCAGCTGCTGAAGGGTGAGCATTTTGAATTTTGGGATCACCAGGAAGGTGTTTCGAATGGATAGATAGAGGATGGGGTGCCAGGTGCCCTCTTTTCTGGGCACCAGAAAAAGTCTGGAGTAGAAACCTTGGCCTATCTGTTCTGCAGGAACGTGCTCTACTGCCCTCAGACAACAGGGAAAGGATTTGCTTTTGAGCCTCTGCCCAATGATTTGGTTGTAGATCTGGGAACTCTTTTGGGGTTGGAAGGGTGTGGAAGGAAAATTTGTATCCCTGAGACACAATGTTCAGAATCCAGTGGACCTTGGTAATGGGGGCCCAGGTGCTTGAGTGAAAGGATAGTTTTCCTCCTAGGGGTAAGTGAAGGTGGGCAAAGGGAGGAGATGGAGGAGATGAGTCACTGAGTTTTTACCATAAGGGGGTGGCTTAGAACTCCCTGGTTTTGAAGAGGAGTTATTCCACTGCTTAGATCTCTGCATTCCCTGGGGCTGCTGTCGGGGGGGGGGGGTCTGCTTCCACAGGGCCTAGGCTGGGTCGGTTTACTGGGAGCAGGAAAGGACCAGTGTTTGGAGGGACAATGCCTGCTGAACCTAGGGGGCTGGACCAGCAAGAAATCCTTAACTGTTTGCATAGATTTTGCTTTTTCTTCCATCTGTTTTAAGACCTCTTCTGCCATGGTGCCAAATAAGTTATCTTTGCACAAGAGGGCATCCAACAATTTTGATTTGACATGATCTGGCAAGGGCTGTTCCTTAAGCCATGCATGCCTTCTAATGGCAGATCCAGTGACTGCTGCCCTGCAAGAAGCTTCTAGGGTGTCAGAACCACAGTGCAAGGTGTGTTTAGTTACTTGACTTGCAGAATGCATCAACTCCTGTAAATCTTTAGATTCTGCCCAGGCAGGAAATTAAGACATTTTTTGTTTAAGGAGTTCCAAAGTATGTTGCTGAAATTTCAGCATATGGAACTGACACAGTTTATTGCCCTGATAGCAAGAGTAGCTGAGGTGTATACTTCCTTACCCAATCTGTCCAATGCTCGGGAATACCTGTCTGAGGGGGTGGGATTCTTAGTAGAGGTTGCTTTATTTCCTTTTGGCCCTTGAGAAATGACCTCAGGGTCAGCTGTAGGATTTTTAAAAAGATATTTGTGTGAGTCAGGTACTCTGTAGTACCTGTCTGGTTTTCAGGAAGCACGAGGAAGGGTGTCAGGAGTCAAGCTGGATTAGAGGATCCAACACCCAGGACTGGGGGTATGGCCAAAGGTCTGTGTTGTGGAAGATCTAGGAATTCTCCGAGTCTCTTTTTAGACTGAGGGTAGTCCTGACTCCCATTGGAAATACTACCTTAAGGTATGGAGGGTTTTTCCAAAGGGAAAATCCTCTGGGGGAGAGGCTGAAGGAATGGAATCCTCTGCATCAGAATCCTCATAAGTGGAGAGGGGTTTGCATGTCTTCCTATTCAGATGCATCAGATTCATCTGACTCTTGTTTAGACAAAACTACAGGGGACAGATCTCTTTTCCTTTTGGAGGGGTAGCTTGGCTTTCCCTTATCAGCATGATAAGGTCTTCCGCCATTTTAAGTATCTGAGACGGATGCAAGGTAGCAAGCGCCTGAGAGTGGGTCGTTGGTTTCTTGAGGTGGTTCACACATAGGGCCTAAGAAACTCGGTAGTTTTAGAATGAACGGTAGTCGCGAAAGAAGACGTTGCTTTATGTCGAGATTCAGTTGTGCGAAGGACTTCCTCGGAAGCCGAACCCATCCAAGGTTGAGATGACGGCAGGATCCTTAGTTGAAGAAGAGTTTTGCGGCATACTGGACTCCGAAAGGGTCTCTGTAGCGGCCTGCAAATCAACAGAAGTGGGCATCAGGGGCTGCAAAAGCGCCTCACTGAGGACCGGAGAACTGATGACTAGCTTAACGGAAGTTTGTCGGTAAGTTTGGACCTGTGCGGTCTGTCTCTGTCTTTGTCTTTACGTTTTTTCAGAAGATCTGATGTCGGATGTCTTACCGAAGCCATATCGGAATTTGAGGATTGGAAGCGAAAATATCTGGCTACAATAAGGGCCCGACAACGGATAATTCTGGCGTTGAACAAAGCACAGAAGCGACAACGAGGGACGTCGTGGTCTGGGCCTAAACAAGTGACGCAATAAGAGTGGTCGTCTTGGTGTGGTATTTGTTTTCCAAAGGCGAGATCTGACATCGGATAGTGCAAGAAAAAAGGATCTTCAATGGAGTACTTAGCTTTAGAAGACTTCAACTTCAATTCAGTAAACAAAAACTCAGATAGCGGCCAACCGGCACTCTTGCAAACTGCTTCGGCTTCGGGCTCCATGGCAAAAAAGACTGATGTAATGGTGTCGGCTGCCTTATTTTATACAACTTACGACCTGACGTCTGTCCTCAAGCAACAGCAGAAATACTAAGTCTCTGGTATTCGGGCTGGCCAAGGGCTACCCTGGCAGGGATAACCCCAAATGTGATGACTGCAACAGTGAAACACGAAGAACATCTGCCAAATTGACAAGGCCCCCTGAGAACTGACCCTGTTGTTTGGCATTTGGGAACTTGTGTGTACAGTGACCTAACTTTTGATCAACATGTGCCCAAGGTCACAAGAAAGACTTTCTATACTGCACTGTTTATAAACAAATTGATTGTTACTAGATCTAGAGATGGTATTGTCCCCCTTTACAAAGCCCTCATTAGGTCAATCATTTTGTATAATGCCCATTTTGGCATACATCTGTCCAGACCCATGCAACAACTGGAATACCCACAGAGATACCTTATTAAAAGGATACAAGTCCTAAACAGTAGGTCTTGCATGGACCACGACAAAGATTTATCACTACACTCGGTATCCTACAGAGTGCTTAGAGGTGTCGTATCTGGTATACAAGGCATCCTCTGACCCAATACAGATGGACCTAATGAACATCAGCAAGTCAAATACCATCAGAGTTACTCAGTCCGGGTATCTAAACTGAATGTTGTAGAGAGATGGATATATACCCAGAACAGACTATCCCATTCAAGAAAACAAAGCTCATCCCTGTCCATATTCAAATGCAACTTGGATCTAAGGATGGGTAATAGAAAATGTACTCCAGGATTACCCCTTGTGTCACTAATGAAGACAGGCAGTTCCTAAATGCTGCATCCTTTAACATGGGTCCCCTCAAATTATCTACAGTGTGATCACATTTATCCTCACTAGGGCTAATATACAATTATCAGCCACGGGATAGGCAAGACCAATCAGGAAATGTTAATTCAAGCACAAAAATGGAAATTAAAATGTCCTCCAAGTAAACCTATGTTGTGGAAGTAAACAGTTTTAAAAAATTGCCCTTCTTAGATCACTAAGTGCCCCTGTCACCCTCTGCCCCCTCAGTCTTGAACAGCTTCCAGTGCCTCTGAGAGGAGCGCTAAAGGGAAAATAAGGAGTTATTTGGATAATTTATGGGTTTAGAAAGGTTGCAGTTAAGCAACTATTTTTTTTTGATAATTTGAGGGTACAAATAGTTTAGCACAATGATTTAGGCAACAGAAAGTAGAAAGAGCTGCAAACAAAATAAGGGAGCATATGGCAATAAAAAACTCCAAAGAAATCATATTCAGGTATTATAGATGGTTCAGAAATTTTATGAAAATGAATTTACAATAGAGGAATGGGAACGAAGAAAAGTCACAAATAGAAATATTCATGGAAGGTTAATTATGCTGAAATTATAGAATAATGGTGAGGCTCGACAATTAATAACCAAGATAGGAACAGATAAGAGAAACATGAAATGCAATCCATTAAACAAGGAAGTCTGAAGGAAAAGACAGTACTCTCTGGGAAATATGGACATCAGGAGAGAAGAAATTGACAAAGCTCTGAAAGATTTTGTTTAACAATATTTTAAAAGGGATGAAATAGTACCAGCACCTTGGAAGAAAGTGATGGTGGCTGCAATACTAAAAGAGGGGAAAATCCTTCAGATTTGGCTTCATACAGACCAATCTTCATTTTAAACTATGATTACAGAAGTGTTGTCTGTGCTAGCTTAAAGAAAGAAAAGAGAAAAATTGATTCACAAATTCAAGGATATAACAAGTATGACAGCCAACAGAGCTTAGCGTTACTTATAGATGACAGCATTTTGCATTTCCTAAAAGATCATTTTAGTGTTGTAGAAGATATTCAGATAGTTTCAAATGTTTTTGACATAAAAGAAATGATAAAACAAAGGCTGTAACAATAACCTACCCTGGCAAACATGGATGAAAAGAAGCAGGCATGAGAGTCAAGCTGCTATATCCAGTTGTCTTCAGCATTTTTTTTCTTGAAGGATCAAAGACATTTCTGAATGCAGAAAAGACTAAAGATGAAATACAAGTTTAGCCAACAAAGAATGAGCCAAGCAAGCTAAAAAGCAACAATGGTAAGATGAAATACTTACGTGCATGGATTAAAAAGGATTCAGATGCAGGGACAAGCTAAACAAAAGAAAATATAAAACATAAGAAAAGCACATTTGTGCAAGTAGACTTACCATACCAGTTGATGTTCTAATAGGTCACTGTTGCAGTAGTCTAAGCTACTTGGATTATATCCGGTTAGCTTTCAAAGCTTCAAGGCACAAACCATGTACTTTAACTGCCAGGGGCGTACGCACAGCCACATAAAAAGGCAGTTCGGGTGCCAAAAGCTTCAGAACTTTCTTGCCTCAAGAAGGCAGCCTTGAAAGAAAAAAATTCTAAGAAAAGGAAAACAACATTAAAAAAATTCTAACTATACACATAAGGATATTATATATCCACACCCTTGCAATGCATGAAAAACAAAACGAGGGAGGGTAGAAGGAGGGAGTGGCTAACTGCAATCTTGATCTATTAGGACATCTACTCTTATGGTATGATTGCTTCCACAACTGTATTATGATCAGCATTAGATCACTGTTGCAGCAGTCTAAGCCATATGGGTAGAATACCATTGCATAAAACTATACAAAGAGGAGGAATGAAATAAAGAAACCAGGAACCCCTGGGGGTTGCTCCTAACAAAGCTTGTTCTAGACCTGGAAAACGAGTCCAGATTATAATGCTTTGTGAAAGTATGTACACAGAGCAAAGTTGCTGCCTCAAGAATACTTCTAGAATCCACCCATTTCCAGAAAGCCACAGAACAGAAAAACACAGTGCTGACAGAGTGGGTCCTAACCCTGCCCAGAAGCAGCTTTTTTTGTGAGAATAAAAAAATAAACAGCATGACACAACCACTTACAAAATGTCTGCTTTGACAATGGTGGTAAATTTCCTTACCATCACAGGAAACCAATAGCTGATTACTATTCTTGAAGGATATAGATCTGTCTGAGTAGTATCAGAGCTGCATGTAGACATCCAGAGAATGCAGGATTCCTTTCTCCCTCATTTTTAGGTTCAGAATCTGAGAAGTTCCTTGGCAGATACAGAGGTTGGTTGCAAAATCGAGGAAGACTTTTTTGTACAGTTCTGGTTTGTCTAAAGGAAGAAAGACTTTTTTCTAAGATGTATCCAGAAGGCATCCCAGAAAAACTCTTGTGTGAGAACAGATGAGAAAAGATTTTTGTTAGCTCAGTTGAAAAACCAGACTGAGGAGGAGTTTGATGACATAAGTCAAAGCATTTTTCCAGTTGGAAAAGTCTGCAAATACACGACAATCTTCCAAATATGGAAAAGATCTGAATGCCTTAAAGTCTGCAGTAAGCAATTATTTGAACGAGAAACTTCATAAACAGATTGGCTCAAAGTAAACTCTGACACCAAACTAGGCATAAAAGAAAAAAAGTTATATACTCACCATAGCATTCCATCTGGGTTGTCCATTTTCCTTCTTCCTCAACTGATGGGTTTGGATCAGAGATTCTGGTTCAACTTGGCCGCTTCTACCAGATCACTGGATCCAAAACTCTCAAGCTCATCCCTTTAGCCACAATGGCCCATCAACCTAACATACCTCAGGTTAAGTTTGCTGCCCCTAGATAAAAGACTACCCTAATACATTCATTAACAAAGGTAGAAAGCAGAGAAAGGAAAAAGGAAGTTGGAGCTCAAACAAGAAGCAAAGGTTCCTGTACAACTCTTAGATCTCTCCAAAAGAAAAGAATGGGGGCAGGTGAGTAGGAATTTGAGGAAGAATGAAAATGGACAACACAGACATTATGGTGAGTACATAACATTTCATCTGCTGATGTCCTTTTCATTCATTCCTCAACCAATGGGACAGAGTCCTCAGCTACTGCAATCTTGGGAGGCCCTCATGGATGGATATTCTGCAGTACTGCAGAGCCAAAGGCTGCTCTGTTCCTGGAAATCAAATCTAATTTGTAATGAGAAATAAAGGTGTGAGAACTAGTCCAAGTTGCAGCAGCACAAATGTCATCTTAGGAGACTCTTAACCAAAAGGCTGAAGAAACTGTCACAGACCTGATGGAATGAGCTCTAGGAAACTTGGGCAAGAATAAACTTTTTTTACCATACAAAGGAGATGCATTCAGTTAACCATTTGGCCAATGTAACTTTGGATACTGGTTTGCCCAATCTATTAGGAGAAAAGGAAACAACTGATCAGATTACCTGGTTCAATGGAGATAAAAGCAAAGTTATCTATGTACATTCAAAAGGTGAAGCATATACTCCCCCTTATTTGAAAAGTTAGGAAAGAAAACTGGTAGATTGATGACCTGGTTTATGTTGGACTCAGATGTCACCTTAGGAAAAAAAGATCCATTTGTTCACAAAGACACCCTTATCTTTGTGAAAAACCAGGTAAAAAGGCTTGGAAGACAGAGCCTGGAGTTCAGATAAATATCACATCAGCTAGATGGGTAACAAAAAAATGGTTTTCCAAGACAAAAATTTAAGTTCCGCTTTGGCTGAAGGTTTAAAGGGGGACTACATCAAGGCTTGACGTATAATAGTTAAATCCCAAGGAGGAATAGGATGCTTTAATGGTGATCTAAGTAAAAAGGCAACCCTAAGAAAGGCGCTGCATAGTTTAAAGGAGGATAAGATAGAGTTATTTTCGCCCAGATAGATATTAGAAATGGCAGCCAAATGAACTTCAACAGTAGAAAAGCTAGCCCCTTCATTGAAGACTAAGGCTAAAAATTCAATGATAGATGCCAGCGGTGCTGAAAAGGCATCCAGATCCATGCTAAGGGCCCAGAAAAAAGTTATCAACTTACCATAATGTTCCATCTGAGTTGTTGCCATTCATTTCTTCTTCAACCTGTGGGGGTTTGGCTCAGAGGATCAGATCAGACTCGGCCTTGCACTAAAGCTCTAGGATCCGAAATCTGAACTTTTTCCTACTCATAATGCTCTGCTCTCTCCTCATCCCCTCAGATTGAGTTTGCTGCAAAAACATACGCAGTATCTTAACACACACATTTAAATATATATATATATATATATATATATATATATATATATATATATATATATATATATATATATATATATATATATATCACAAAAAGGCAGAGGAAATCAGAAAGGAGTACTTCAGGAGCTCAAACAGGAAAGAAGTAATTACATATATATCTGCTTGGTCCTACAAAGAAATCTAGGGGGATGGAGGCAGGAAGTTTGAAGAACAAATAAAAAGGCAACAACTCAAATGGAACATTATGGTTAAGTACATAGATTCATAGATTCATAGATTAGTACTAAGCTAACTGCCCTTGCGGGCCATTGTAAGCCTAGCCAATTATCCCTTGTGAGACTCAAACCTTGTACCTTGTGTTTGTAAGGCAAACACCTTACCCATTAGGCCACATAACTTCTTTACCTGAAGTTGTGGCTTTCATTTGTTATTCAACCTGTGGGACAGAGTCCCAAGCTATAGAAATCTTGGGAGGCCCTCATCGAATGATATTTCATAACACAGCAGAACCAAAGGATGCTCTGTTCCTGGAAAAATGTCCAACTTGTAATGAGATATGAAGATACGAGGGTTTGACCATGTAGCAGCTGCACAAATCTCATCACTGGGAAGTTTAGATCAAAAGGCTGAAAAAGTAGACACAGACCTAGTGGAGTGGTCCATAATCTGACAAGGTAAAGAAAAGTTCTTAACAGAATACACAAGTGCAATGCAGGTAGTGGGACATTTGGCCAGAGTCACCTTGGAAACTGGTTTTCCCAATTTGGTCTTTGAAAAGGAAACGGAAAGCTGATCAGACTTTCTGAAATATTTAAATCTGTCCAAGTAAAAACGTAGCTGTCTATGAACATCTAACATATGAAGCTGATACTCTCCTTTACTTTGGAGATTAGGAAAAAATACAGGGAGATTAATAACCTGATTTATATTAGCCTCAGAAGTAACCTTGGGCAGGAAAGATGGATCGGTATGCAATGCAACTCTGTCCCTGTGAAAAATTAAATATGGAGGCTGTAGAAGGAGAAGCTCCACGAATCCCCAACACCCCCGGATCTCACTGAGGAGTCAGACCTGAGCTATCAAAGTGCCGAAGTCTAAAGGGGAAGAGAGAGCTCAAAAAGCATAGTAGCTGACATAAACCCCTCAGACCAGATGCTGAAGCTATCGTGCCGAGAACCACTCTGTTCCAAAACGGTCAGAGCCAAGCAAGTCAGGGAAAACGGAGTCAAGGAAACGTACCTGTCGGCTCCAACATCTTGACTCCAGGTATCTTTGGGCCCATAACTCTGAACCTGGGGGGGGGGGGGCAGATCGGAGAAGGCGATATCAGAGCAAAGGCATGGACATAGCTCATGGATCGAGAGGGGGACGGAGTGGGCAAAATCCCCAGCTGGACTTGTGCCTTGAAAAACATCACAATTATACTGTCTACCTCTGTTTCAGGAAGGGTGCAGGAAGACCTAGTGGATGAAGCAACAGATGGTGGTCTGGAGACTGGTCTGGAAAACTGAAGAATAGGAGACTTAGGCCTCGAGGCAACCAGCTCAGGGGACAAACCACAAAACCAGTGCTGAGGGGAAGACTCTACTACAACTGGGGCCGAGCTAGTCAGCCAAAGTTTTAGATTATTTCTGAGACTGTTCCCCAGCTTGGTGAGATCTACTCCGGGACAGCTTGCGTTCCTTGTGTTTCTTAGAGGGGGTTTGAGCTCCTAAAGTGGGAGGTGATGCTGAGGAAGCAGCAGCAGAAGAAAGGAGGAGGCCTTTTAAAATAAGCTTATTCCTTCTATGAACACACGCTGGTTGAAACCAGCACAGATGGAGCAGGACTCCAAATGAGAAGGCCCAAGACATACCACACATTCAGTGTGGTTATCGGAAAGTGGGATTTTGTGCCCATACTGACAAAACCAAACAAACCAGCAAAAAGACTACAATGAAAACAGCAACTAGTAGCATACAAAACCCAGAAAGGATAAAAAATTGTTAATATATTTCCATATTCTTTTATATAGAAAGGGAGAACCGAATAAGAAAGCGGACAGCTGCAGGAAAATGATAGGGAGGAGAAAGGTAGAAAAAAAACTCAGGTTTGAGTCAAGAAATATCTTTTTTTTTATTTTTTTTTTATAGGAAAGTAGACTAAAGAACAAACATATAAAGTTTAAGAAGCAAAACAGACTAAAGAACAAATATATAAATGTTAAGAATAATTGAAGAAAATCCTTTCTACACTCACAGAAAACCCCAGAGGAGCTCAGGGAATTGCAATCCCGGTGCTAGCAGAAATATGGCAAACTAGATCGGGGGGATTCAGATTTCAAATCTTACAGCTTAAGTATACGGAAGAGTCGAGTCGGATCCGATCCTTGGATCCAAACCCACAGGTTGAAAAACAAATGAAAGCAACAACTTCAGATCAACACTCTTCCATTTACTTTTGTAAATCCTTCCAGTAGAAGCTTTTTGAGAAGATAAGAGAATTGGAGAAACCATGAAGTCAGTTTTAGGCCTGTTACATCTGGATGAGTCATAACTATCAGGTGAGACAGGAGGTCTGGAGTAGGATCCAGTATCCAAAACAGATGCAGAAGTTGAAGTCAGAGGAAGTGGAACCAAATCTGACAAGGCCAGAAAGATGCAATGAGGATAACTGTGCTATCCAAGTGAAATGCTTTCTGAAGAAATTTGGGAATTAGAGGCAATGGTGGAAAAGCATAAAGGAGACTAGGGGGGCAATCATGAACAAGAGCATCTCTTAGTGACTCCTCCACTGGAGGGATTAGGGAAAATAACCAGTTGCATTTGTTAAGAGGAGAGGCGAAAAGATCGCAGCAAAGCTGGCACCATCAATTGAAAATACTCTCCGTCACTTTGACATTGAGAGACCACTTGTGAATCATCAGAATGGACCTGCTTAGCTTGCTCACAATCAAGTTAGGATTTCCCCAGAATGTAAAGTGACCTGAAGAGATCACCCACTGCCACACTCTCACCGCTTCTCTACAAAGTGGTCAAGATCTGATTTCTCCCTGCTTGTTGATATAACAAGATCACTGACATATTGTCTGTCTGATTGGCAATTGTCCTAGATGGGAGATGGTCTTGAAAGGCCCGCAACACTAGGAGAACTGCTCTCATTTCCAGGACGTTGATATGCGTCTTGGCCTCTTCGAGGAACCACATACCTTGGAATGTCTTTCCCAAGTAGTGCCCCCCAACTCAGTTAGGTGGCATCCATGGAAACTGTGGCCGCGGACTGGGGAAGAACAAAATGGGCAGCCTTTGGAAAACTCATCTGAATGAATCCACCAAAGAAAATATCTTTTGACACTTGCATGATCTTGACTGGAGGTGTTAAAGGATGTTGAATAATGGACCACTGGACTGAAAGTGTCTCTTGAAGAATCTGCACGTGAAACCTGGCCAGAGGAATGAGGATGAAAGGGCTTGTAAGATTAATCAAACTGGAAAAGAAGAATTTTGCATCACTTTCTTGTCTTGGGTTCTCAATGTCTGAATTCCAGTAGAGGGAAGACAGGCTATCTGACTGACTGTGTCCAGATATGCACCAATAAACTTGAGATTCTGGGGGTAGGTGAGAGTTACGACTTGTTGTAATTGTCTGCGATTCCTAGATGGATGCAGAACTGCAGCAAGTAGTCGCTTGCCTGTAGAAGTCTATGTCTGGTTGGGGCAGTTAGGAGCCAGTTGTCTAAGTACGAAAAAAACAGAATCCCAGCAGTCTCAAGTGAGCTGCTACCACTGTTATGCATTTGGTGAACACCCTGGGGGCTGTGGTGAGACCAAAGTGCATGGCTTTGAACTGGTAAATGACTGGCTCCCACATGCTTACCAAATCTGTCCAAAGCCCTGAACTCTCTATTAGGGTGATGGACTGGGGAAGTCTGTTCTGCCAGTTCTTCCCTAGTGGCTGCAGCCACAACCATGGCATTGACCGAGAATCCCTTGCTCTACTGTGAAAAGTCCTTGGGGGGGGAGGGGCTATAATTCTGTCTGGTCTTTTGGGAATCGGCTCTGCAGTGTCTGGCTCCTCCTACTCTCAGCAAGAAACACGATCTATGAGCTTGTTGGTTGGGGGTCACCCAAGAAGTAGACAGGCCAGACCCAAAAATCCTCCAGGAACACAGATTTCTCCTGGGAAGGGGTGTCACAGGACCAATCATCTTTTTGGTTCAGGAGCTCCAGGATGTCTCCAAAGGAGATGAGGTGGTCGTCTGGGGGGACCCCTCCCACTCATCAAAATTGGTGTCCTCCATGACAGACTCCTGAGGGGAATCTAGATAACTTCTCTCTTACACATTCTCATCCAAGGGACTTCCTCAGTTGTCATTTCTTTTGATATTTCTCAGGATACCCAATGTCCTGACAGACTGACTGGCGACAAGTTCCAGCTGGCTGTCCCAGTAGAATGGATGGATCTAGGGGATGCAGAAGTCAATGACAAAGGAGCTGGAAGCTCTCATACCTTCAGCTCCTATGATCTCATCAGCATTCCCATCTGAGGAGGGAGTTGGACCCAAGCTGTCCAGCCCTGAGACTCCGAGGGGAAGAGACAGCTCTGAAAACTTTGGAGTTACCTCCAATATTCCCCCAGATCCAGTGCAGACGCTTTGGCTCAGAGTCTCTTCTAGCTCCAAAAGGCTTGGAGCCAGTCAACTCAAGGGACATCACCGGAGTCGAACAGCAGATAGTCTTCAGATACAATGAAGACACCCCCAGAGTTCTCAGATTTGAGGGCTCCGAAACAGTAGATCAGACTAGAGAAAGAGATACAAGTAAACAAAGGAAGGCTCGCGGATCCGGTGGGAGAACCCCCATCTTGATCTATGCTCTAAGAAACTTTCTCATCATCCTACCTATACCGACTTCTAATAAGCTTCTGGAAGATTTAAGAGATGATGTAGTGGGTGACAGATTGAGATCTGGCGTGCCTAGAGAAAGATCTGGCCAGGAAAGGAGAAGGGAAAGATGAGGAAAATGGATTCAAAAGGTGCAGAGGAGATGGATCAGAGGAGATCTAGATTTTGAAACAGTCAAATCCAACTTCTTCTAAATCTTAACAGGAGGCTGTGATGAAGAAATCAAAAAGGAAAAATGATCCAGAGACCTTTTATGGAACTCCTTTTTCCTGGCAGTGGACTCTGACTTACCCTTGCCAGATGTTTTGGTAGGGATTTGAGTTCCAGCAACTGAAAAAGCAGAGGAAGGAAAACGGCCCATCAAGGCTAATTTATTTCTCCAATCAGTCAAGGCTCTGGAGTTAAATCCAGAGCAGATTGAACAATCTGGATCCACGTGTGCGGGACCAAAAGAGTACAGGCATTTCCTGTGGGCATCTGAGTTGGGACGCTTATGCCCACACATAATGCACTTTTTAAATGCAGTTATTTTGTCAGCCATTGTTGTGTAAGTAGAAAAAGACCTAAAAGCACAAAAGATAAAGTTTTATTTGTGAAGGAAAAGGGCAAAAAGGTTATCAAAGGAAAGAAACTAACAATGGTAGAAAAGAAGTACTCAAACAAGCAGACACAAGGCAAAGATTAACAATGATGGTATTTCAAAGTACTGATAAACAGTAGCCAAATGGAATCCAGAAACTAGTTAAATGGACTAAGGGTGGGAGGTAGGAGAATTAGAAAATATAAGAAATCCAAGACAAAAAACTCATGACAAATGGCTAAATAAAACTCCAAAGCTTTTGTGTGATAGGATCTGCGTTTGAAGCTGAAAGGTGGCAGATGACATCTGAAGTATGTTAGGTTGGTGGATCATTATGGGTAAAGGGAGGAGCTCAATAGTTTTGGATACGATGATCTGATAGAAGCAGCCGAGTTGGATCAGAGTCTTGAATCTGAACCCATCAGTTGAGGAAAGAATGAAAAGGACATCATCAGATCATTTGTTCTCAAAGAAAACCTGTTCTTGAGGAAAAAATAATGCTGACTCACCATAACAGCTTGTAGCTCACTCTTCTTGCAGAAGTCAGGGTAATTGGTTTCAGTTTTCCATGTCAAAAACCTCAAAAATCAGACTGAAGAGTTGGTTTGAATGTAAGAGGCGCAAGTTTTTCAAGCACAAAGTTATCATAAGGGGGAGACACGTTTTTTAGGTGGAAAGATACGCAAAACCTCTTTCAAAGACTGCTTGACCTGAGGACAGGTGGAAAGGAGAGGGTCGAAGGGCATACAAGCCAAAATGGTTGAAAAATAAATCTTGATGAAAGACTAAAAGCCCAGAGCATACTAACTCGCACAAATAATCTAGAACCAGAGGGATCTGGGCTTTAAATGGATCCTGGCTGTTAGCATGGGACCAACTAGAAAACATCTTCCTCTTCATACACGATTTTCTAGTAGCAGCTTTTTTTATCCTCATTTAGTTTTCTTTAGTACTTGCTGTATATGTCCTCAAAAAAAAAAAAGGTATCTAAAAGGTATCAAAAATTGTCATCCAAACAGACAAATGAAGTGCTTTCAAGGCTGATGTAACAACCGTCTTCGGTGAGTAAATGCAGGCTGTGGTAAAGACTGTGGTAATTGCCCTTGGCCAGTTTCAAAAAAGTTAGAATCACTGTTGTTTCAGCCAAAAGGGAGTCACCATCATTACCATTTCTGGGGAGTTCTGGATGTTTAGAATAACTTTTTGCATCAGAGGAAAGGATGAAAAAGCATACAGGAGCATTCCTGTCCATGGAAATGAAAAAGCATCTGTATTCCAGGCTTCTCTGCAAGGACTCCTGGATCAGATTTCATGTTTTGAAAGGAGGCAAACAAATATGAGGAGTTCCATACAGCTGAATCGATTCCTGGAAGACCCCTGGGTGTAACTTCCTTTTACGATGGGCTGGTTCTGGTCCTGCTCAGCTTGCTGGCTCCAATACTGTATGCAGACTGAAGTCAAACTGAGGTGAACTGCCACCTTCGATGCTATCATAGCAAATCTACAAAGAGGATACAATTCATTACACCCTCATTTGTTTATACACTATATATCACTGTGATGCGGTCTTTGATAACTTTAAGACGATCAGGATGACAAAGACGATTTAAGGCTTTCAAAGTATTGATTACTGCCAGTATTTCTTTGACATTAATGTACTTCTGATGGTCTTGCTTGTTCCACAGACCTTGCACTTTCACCACTTTTGAAACAGCACCCCCGGCAAAGTACGAAGCATCTGTTTAACAGACTGAAAAGGAGGTGGAAGGGAAAAAGGGATGAGTGGGATGACAGAGAACTTTACATCCATGACAATACCTCCCATCTAACAAACACCAGCACTGGAATCTGAAAAGATGAAGGGTGTTGATACTGAGACTACACTGCCCTGAGGTACTGCTAAATTGAGGTTTTTCATTTAAAATTAGCTGTTAGGCACAAAGTAGAATAAATGTAGTGGAATAAGCCTGAAAATAGAGTCACACTTGCGTTTTCATTTATGCACACAGTTTCAGGGGAAGACAGTTTAGTACAAGGGAAAAGCAAACCTTTCTGGCTTAGCATGAGATGTGCAAAAATAGCAGTTCTCTAGAAAAAGCTACAGAAAGTTTGTTTCTCAAAGGGAAGATAAATGTACTTGCAATGGAATGGCAGATGAAGAACAGACGGGCACTGTCAAGCACCTGCAAGACAAGGCCTGGAAATCAAGGTTAAGGGGGTGGATACAGCTACCAGAGAAAAGCTACTGGACTGAAGTAATGTAATATGTATGCTTTGGACAGAGAAGTGAGTTAAAATTGGGTACAAGACTAGTTCATGATATTGTTATTAACCTACTTTCGTGCTTTCAGTTATTTAATACTGCTATACACCATTTGACTATGCTGCTGTGACATTTACATCTGCTATTATATTATACTTTACTCACTACAAAAAACTATTAAGTAATCCATGGCACCAGAACTATGATTTCTTACAGGTTCCAATGAAATTTTCTCATGTGAAGTCTAGCCAAGGGAATTGCAGGAATCACAGAAGCCAGAAAACCCAGAATCCTGGGACAGTGTGCAAATACAAGACAAACATTCAAATATGGAACACATCTGAATGCCTTGAAGCCTGCAGTAAGCAGTTATTGTAGCCAAACACTTTGTAAATACCCTTTGTGCAGAAGATACACCAAAGGGTATGGACAGATGCCCGATAGGGTAAAGTCTGACACAGAAAATCTTAACATCAGAAATCTTTACTAATCGGAATGTGATGGTACACATCTTTTAAATCCAACTTTAATATGAAACGGAGTGAAGAATGAGAAGTAACACGGTCTGCAGGATAATATTTTGCACTTTGGGACCTTGACAAAGACTGACAAAGAAGAAATTGAAGACTTATCTCCATGTTCCCACTTTTTTTGGCACTGTTAAAATCCTTGAATAAAAAGCTTTGCCACCTGGGACAATTGCTCCAAAACCAGAGGAAACAGGAATACTTGGTTTACAGGATGAGGAGGAATCTCTTGAAAAGGAGGAAGGGACTCCCACTGCCATCTGTATCTTTTCTGGATGATTTCCAGAACCCATTAGTCTGAAATAGTCTGATGCCATTAGGGAAGTTGAAGACCTAGACTGAGGGATAATTTTCCACGGTGGGGAAGGGGGGGGGGGGGGGGCAGGGGTATCTTGAGATGCAAGAAGTCCTTCTGACATTCTGGACTGTTCTTGCTGCTGGGGGCTTTCCCATTATTTTCAGTGTCTCACTGTCATTACTTTTTGAAATCTGTTTACTAGCAGCTTGCTGCTTAAAATCCATTTTTAAAAAGGGTGCTGAGTTAGACAGTATATCAATTTTGAGAATGTAGCCAAACAAATCTTCTCACAACTGAACCCACAGCAACAGTTCTGGAGACAGTATTAGCAAAATCATGAGAAATTAATATAATTAAGGCTTTCAATGAATTCCTTACCTCAGAAGAAGCGAGGTTAACAGTTAACTTTCATATTCTCAAAAGAAACCAATAAAAAAATCAACACATGGCAGTTCAAAATTTTGAAAGTTAAGGTTGCAGAAAAATAAAATTTCTTTCCAAATCTATCAAATGCTTCCCCATCTTTCTTTGGATAAAGAAACAACTGAAGGGTCTACTTTAGGATTGGTCAGCAGATGTTTATAAGTCTGAGGTACTTTATATGACCTATCAGACTTTTTAGGAGAAGGAGGCTGTCAGGCAAAAGTACAGTTTTGTACCTACCATAAATGTAGATGTCCGATAGACATGCAACTGCAGTCATAACATGTGGGGTTGTCCTGCCTCAGGCAGCCCTCGGTCGGCCGGATTCCAAAGTCTGGGTCCGACGTCGGCTGATGTCGCATTTCTCTCCGACGTCAGAGCGGCTGGAGTACATAAGCATCAGCCGACGCCATCTTCTTCAGTGTTTCTTGCCCCAGATGCCAGGTGCCCTCCAAGGAAGGCTGTAATCAAATTGGAAGACAAAAAGGATTCCAGAGAAATAAATGAGCAATAAAACAAATACACCATAACAGATATCCCCAGCTAAGAGAAACAGGGATAGGAGAGGATCCTAGGCATAGAGGGGTATGGAGGGAGGGAAAATCCGACTGCAGTTGCATGTCTATCGGACATCTACATTTATGGTAGGTACAAAACTGTACTATGTCCTTCAAGAATGCAACTGCAGTCATAACATGTGGGTAGAATACCATAGCTTAGCTGGGGGAGGAGGTATGCTCTAGGAAAAGATGGTGTGGCAATCAAACCCTGCAGGACTGCCAAGCAAAGCCTGCTCTGGATCTGGAGTATAGAGGGAGATTGTAGTGTTTGGAGAATGTATGCACGGAGCTCCATGTAGCAGCTTCTAGAATGTCCTTAGTAGGCACCCCTCTTAAGAATGCTGTAGAGGTGGCTGTAGCTCTTGTGGAATGTGGTCTGACATTGGCTGGAACAGTCTTTCCATGAAAGGAATAACAAAATCTGATGCAATGTCCAATCCATTTTGAAAATGTCTGTTTTGAAATTGCTTTTCCTTGGACTGCAGGGGCGTAAGCTACAAAAAGTTGTTCAGACTTCCTACTGGCCTTGGTTCTGTCCAGGTAGTATCGAAGTTGTCTGTGAATGTCCAAGGTATGTAACAGTCTTTCCCCCTTATTCTCAGGATTGGGGAAGAAAGCAGACAAATGAATAGCTTGATTCAAAGAAACCCTAGATACCACCTTTGGCATAAAAGTAGGGTTGGTCCTTAATGAAACCCTGTCTCTGTGAAAAATTATGAACGGTGGTATTGCCATTAGGGCCTGTAGTTCTGAAACCCTTCTTGCTGAGGTAATTGCCAACAGGAAAGCTGTCTTCCATGAGAGAAATTGCAAGTCAACTGAAGCTGCTGGCTCAAAAGGAGGTAGAGTCAGTTTTTCTAGGACAAAATTGAGGTCCCAGGCTGGCACTGGGGCCTTTCTTGGTGGCTTGATGTTCTTGATTCCTGAGGAATTGCCTTAGCAAAGGGTGTGAAAAGACAGGAGGATCAGTGTTATATCTAGCTGAAATAGCTGATGCATGTATCTTTATGGAAGAATATGAGAGGCCGTTCTTTAGCATATCCGCCAAATATTCCAAGATGAGTGGGATGTTCAACAATGATGCATCATGCCCCTTGCTGGTATTCCAATTGCTGAATCTCTTCCATTTTGCTAAGTAAACCTTTCTGGTGGATGGTCTTCGAGCCTCTGTTAGTATCCGCTGAACTTCCTTGGAGAGAGATAGGTTGAGGTTATTTATGGGATCTCCCAGGCTGTTAGCTGCAGTGTCTGAAGGTTTGGATGCACTGTTTTGAGATTGTGTTGAGTCAAAAGTAGAGGCCATTGGGGAAGGGCCCACCTCCTGGTGTGACATATGCTCCGTAGTAGCGGGTACCAGTGTTGTCTTGGCCAGTCCGGAGCTATTATGATTCCCTTGGGTCTCTCTGCTTTGATCTTTAGTAGTACTGAGGTCATCAGTGGCAGAGGTGGGAATGCATAGATTGTTAGAAAGTTCCAGTTGAATGAGAGAGCATCTATTTTCCAAGCTTTTGGATGGTATGTCCCTGTGCAGAATTTTTGTAGATGATGGTTAAGGTGAGAGGCAAATAGGTCTACTTCTGGCCTGCCCCATGTCGAAGTGAGTTGTGTGAAGATCTTCGGATGTAACCTCCACTAGTGTGGATCTGTGAAATTCCTGCTTAGGCTGTCCGCCAGCACATTGTCTTTGCCTGGAACAAACTGGGATTGTAACTGGATGTTTAGGCTCAGTGATTTTTCCCAAAGATGCATTGTCAGTCTGCAAAGGGGTAAGAGTGGGTGCCCCCCTGCTTGTTTATATACCACATCACAGTGGTGTTGTCTGTCCGTATCAGTAAATGGCCTTGTTGAAGTTGGTGTTGAAAGGCCTCGATGGCATGCATTACTGCTAGCATTTCCTTTTGATTTATATGCAGATGTGTTTCCTTTTGAGACCATTGTCCTTGTATACACCTGCCTTCCATGTGCGCCCCCCATCCAAGGTCTGAGGCGTCTGTGGTCATGGTCTGTGTTATCTGTGGTTTTTTGAATGACATACCTGTGTTGGCCTGGCTCATCGAGGCCCACCATAGGAATTCCTTTTGTAGGCATGGAATGAGCGGTATGGTTGTCTCCAAGTTGTTGCTGTGCTGAGACCAAATGCTTTTTAGGTACCATTGAAGCTTTCTCATGTGTAGTCTTGCTAATGGAACCAGGAGAATGCAGGATGCCATGTAAACCAGGGCCTGTAGGAATCTCCTTGCAGTCATCTGGGTGAGTTTTGCTAAACCTTTGAAGTAATGAGTTAACTTCTCTTGCTTGTCTTCTGTCAGGTAAGCCATTTGAGAGGCTGTGTCTAATTTGGCTCCTAAGAAGATTATTTGCTGGGATGGCTGCAGTCTTGACTTTTGAAAGTTGACTGTGTATCCCAGAGCTTGAAGTAATCGTATGACATAGTCCAAGTTTTTTGTCAACATCAATTTGTCGTCCGCTTTTATGAGGCAGTCGTCCAGGTACGGGAAAATTTGTATCCCTTGGAGCCTGCAATGAGCAATAACTGAAGCCAGGCATTTTGTGAATACTCTGGGCGCAGTAGATAAGCCAAATGGCAATGCTGAGAATTGATAATGCTCTGGCCCTGCAAGAAATCTGAGGTATCTTCTGCAGCTGTGTCTGATAGGGACATGCAGGTATGCCTCCTTGAGGTCCAGAGTAATCAGCCAAGACCCCTTGCCCAGCATGGGAAGGAGTTGCTGTAGAGTCAGCATTTTGAACTTTGGTACTATGAGAAAGGTGTTTAATGGGGACAAATCCAGTATTGGTCTCCATTGAGATTCTTTTCTTCAAACAAGGAACAGTCTTGAGTAAAACCCCTGGCCTTGTTCTTGTTGTGGAACTCTTTCTATTGCTTTCATCCGAGTCAGCAGAGAGATTTGCTTGATAGCCTCTGTCCTCTGGTTTTGTGGTAGGTTTGGCATGCCTTGTTTTCTTGGCAAGGTATGAAAATGGAACCTGTAGCCTCGGTCTATAATGTCCAAAATCCATTTGTCCTTTGTCAGTCTGTGCCAATTTTCTGCAAATAGAGATAATTTCCCACCCAAGGGAGCTTCTATTTGTTCCCTGGTAGGCGGAAGTAGAGGAAAGTCATTGAGATTGTGGCTGTGGGGCAGGTGAAACCCCTGTCACTTCGTTGGTTGCCTAGCTGCCATTGTCGTCCCATGTAAGGACCTCTGTATTGGCCTCTTCCTCGGCCACGCCTGTTTTTACCCCTTTGAAACTTTTCTGGATTAGGAAAGGACCAGTTTTTTGAAGGCCAATTCCTACTGAATCTGGGGGGTTGAACCTGGAGGAAATCTTTCACCATCTGAACTGATTTTGCTTTTTCCTCGATGGTCTTTAACACATCCTTAGCATTAGCACCAAAAAGCTTGTTCTTTTCCAAAGGTGCATCCAGAAGTTTTGCCTTTACATGATCTGGTAGAGGTTGATCTTTTAACCATGCATGTCTACGAATGACTGCCCCTGTCATAGCTGCCCTACATGAAGCTTCCAGTGCATCATATCCACACTGCAGGAAGTGATTGCTTACTTGCTGAGTGTTATGTACTGCTTCCTGCAAACCTTCCTGTCTAAAGGATCAGGAGTGGCCAATGTTTTTTGTAAATCTTCTAACAGGAAATCCTGATATTGTAACATATGAAAAAGGCAATTCAAAGCTCTCATAGATAAGGTAGTGGATGTGTAAACCTTTTTGCCCCATCTCTCTAATGACCTAGTTTCCCTGTTGGAGGGCAATGGATTTTTAGAGGTGGAAGCTGAAACTCCTTTAGGCCCCTGAGAAATAGTTTCCAAATCAGCAGTATGGGCCCTGAATAAATGGGAATGAGTTTCTGGGACCCTGTAATACCTGTCTGGCTTGGCTGGAGCAGGAGGAAGAGAGTCAGGGGTAACACTGGAGTCAGAATATAAATCATCCAAAACATCAAGTACAGCAGGAATAGCTAAGGACCTGTGCTGGGGCTTCTTAAGGAAAGTCCGAAGGCGTTTTCTGGAATCAGAATATTCCTGGCCTTGCCACTTGAAATGTTCCCTCATGGTATGCAGAACTTCCCCAAAAGAAATATCCTCAGGCGGGGAGGCCGAGGGGATGGAATCCTCTGCATCCGGGTCCTCATAGGTCTGGAAGAGCTCTTCCTGGCTATCAGAGTGGACAGAGCTCTCAGAGTCTTCATCTGATGGAATAGGGTCAGAGGGTTCAACCCGGGGCCTTTTATCAGAAGGAGGCTGGGATCCTCTCTCAGGATGGGCCTGTGAACCTCTAATCATAGAAATTAAATCAGCAGCCATAGACATAATTTGTGTCTCTGGAGTAGGCTGAGGAAAGGTTTTAGTAGTAAGATGCTTTGTTTTGCTGGCTGCCTTAGCCCTGGTGTAGGCCTTAATAGACATGGCCATAGGAGGCCTGGCAGCTCCACGTGCAGGAGTGACCTTGTCTACAGCAATGGTCTCGGGCATTTCCTCGGTTTCGGTATCCGGAGGAAAATCAATAACTGGCGTCAGAGTGATATCGTCGGTAATGCGGTGTCTTTGGTTCGGAGCGGTGGAGAGACCGTCTCAGAGGGAACCGGAGCACCCACGATAGGTTTTGGCGTGGAGTCGGTGGTAGACGCGGGCCGAGGATGTCGGTCCCGGTCTTTTCGTTTCTTGGGAGTTTGCGATGTCGGAAGATCCGACGGCATCGTGTAAGCGAATTTTTCGCCGAAAAAATCTTCAGCGAACTCCGCCCGGCGCATGAGAGTGCACTTGTTGAAGCGAGCACAGGCTACACAGGCCGAGACGTCGTGGTCTGGGCCAAGGCAAGGAAGACAGTAAGAGTGGAAATCCTTATGAGGTATTTGTTTACCACAAGAAAGACAATGGTTAACTTTTTCAGTAATTTCTGACATCGGCTGAGGCAAGAAAAGGTCCCCAACGGGGTACTTAGCTTTTTTGATGACTTCGGAATCGAAGAATACAGGAGCTGACCGACCGGCACTTGCGAACTGCTTCGGGCACCGCGCGGCAAGAAAGACTGGAGAAGATGGCGTCGGCTGATGCTTATGTACTCCAGCCGCTCTGACGTCGGAGAGAAATGCGACATCAGCCGACGTCGGACCCAGACTTTGGAATCTGGCCGACCGAGGGCTGCCTGAGGCAGGACAACCCCACATGTTATGACTGCAGTTGCATTCTTGAAGGACATCTACAGTCTGTTAAGAAAATATCCTCTAAAACTGATAAAACAGGACAGACAGCTGCAGACAAATATCCAATTGCAACCCAACCATAAAACCTTTGCTGGGAAAAAGGGATTTTCTTCTGTTTGCACTGAAATACCTTAAGGCCTCAGGAAAAGATGGCTCTTTTGAAGAAATCTGAAGTAACACTTCCCTTAGAATCAAAATCTTCAGCTTGTGGAGAAGTCACTGAAAACACTCTCTTCTCTACTTCCCATCTTCTGACTGAGAATCAGTGTCAGTATAAGAATAAACTCTTTCTATTTGAAGCAAGTGAAAAAACAGAATTTGAAACGTTAAAGGCCAAAATAAATTCTTTAGCAAATTTCAGCAAGTCTTCCCTGTCTACAATAGTAGAAACAGAATTAGCTTTCTTTTTCTAGGAGAATCCCTGGAAAAAGACAAGATTCATGTCAGGGGAATTATCCCAGGGAACAGGCCTGTTCCTTCACAAAGGCAGACAACAATGGTTCTTTCTAGCCTGGTAAGAATAACCTTACAAATGCGGCCAAAGTTTAACTCCTTGCCTATACTGGCTTCCCAAAGAGCTACATTAGAAGAACCAAGGGACATTGATGAGCAGTCTGATGGATCAAGTCTGGGCACAAGAGAGTCACCCATCGGCAGATGAAGTAAAGCAGCCTGCCAGACACCCAAAGACTTGCTAGCAATTTTCTTCTTCCAGACAGGAAAGAAAAAACTTAAATAAGTAACTGCCCAAGGTCCAGCCAAAAAAAAAAGACAGACAGAAATGGAAGCAGATTTAGTAAGAGTTGGTAAACCTCCTGGCTGAAAAATAAGGGTTTTGAGGTAAAAAAAATAAACGATGGTCTTCCAAAACATTGTCCTTCTCCTAACACACAAATTAAACAAAAAATGTGAAAAATGGTAATTTTTTTTTTTTTTTACAGTTTATTTCATACTAGCACTGGCATAATAAAACTCTTCTGCAAGACATGACAATCCATAAAAATAAAACTCCTAGAATAACAGTAAAAATTCACAGAAAAAAATGTTTTCCTCAGAAAAATAAAACTGAAGATTTTCCCCAGCAAGGCTCTTATTTGTCCAGCCTTGAATAATTGCTAGCCAAGTGTCAGTTCCATGACACAGAACACCTCAGACTCAAAAAAGCTCTTAAGATTTTGGTGCCCACATTTCCTTTTTATTTGACTCTACACTAGCCCCTGGCAGTTAGGGAGTGTGGAAGATGTCTTGAAGCTTTAAAAACTGGCCAGTGGTCATATCATAGGGCAGCATATAACTGAAACAGCTTTGGCTAAAGCAACAGTGATCTATTGTTAAACATATGGAGGCTCCTGACTATGGATGCAACTAGTAAAAATATTTTTAGTCCCTTTAGTCTTTTTTTCGCCAACAAACATGTTTATTAAATTTTCACATATGACATAGGCAAACTTACATTTATATAAATGAAAAATAAATGACACCATTTTAGTTGCAAACAGTACACATCAAAGATACCATTGAGACGACTGTAGTTGCAAACATTATACATTAACTTATAATCTATCCAATGTCAGTTAAGCATTATATGGCTCATTCAAATCCTGCCTCTTAAACCTCGTTCCTGCTTTGCATATATTTTTCCCACAATTCCCATTTTTTCCTATGTAGTTTGCTCCCTCCCTTTTCAAAAGATCCCAATTCCAGTTGTTTTATCTCTGTTACTATATTCACTACTACTAGTAAAGTTGGTCTACACTTTAATTTCCATTTTCTAGTAATTGCTTTTTTGGCAGCCACCATAATTAGACGCAGCAAGCCTTTACTATGTCTAAGAAATTCCAATTCTGTATCACAATCCAAAAAAAATAGTCTCCCTAGTCAATCTAATCTGCTCACCAGCATCACCAAAACAGCGGTCTGCAGGGAATCCCTAAAGTCTGTCAAGCTCATTACATTCCCAAAAAATATGTTCCCAGACACCTCTTTCTTGCCCGTCACACCTCCAACATTTGCTATCCACATGAGGAAAAATTCTTTGGAGTCTACTTGGGATATAAAAATACTTATGTAAACACTTCCAGGCAAAGATCCTAAATCTTCTAGACTTTGTTGCATATTTGGGAGATGTACATATATCCTCCCATTGTCTCTTTGTGAATTGCTTATCCAATCTCTCTTCCCAATCCTTACTGACCTCCTCTTATTATTTCGTATAATTATCATGCAATATTTTATATGCTTTACTAATCATTCCTTTTTTAACAGCACCTTCTGTTCTAGATTCTATTAAAACCCCCTACCAGCGCTAGTCTTTCATTCAGAAGCCACCTATTTATTTCTCTTTGCCTACACTCTGACATCAATCCTTATCAGGGAAGGCAATCTCTAACCTGCAGTCCAAATAAATTCTTGGCCTCTTCACATTCTATTACCTTTCCCTTTCTAGTTATTCTCTCACAGTACCTTGGTTCCTTTGCCAGTTTTCTCCAATAAATTCCAGCCCCACCTTGCCTATTATCTGTATCCCTGACCACAGTCACCCCTACTGGCAAAATTTCTTTTCACTCCTCTCATGCTTGTTTGGTTCTTAGAATACTCCTTGCCATTTTATAATACCCTACGATTTTTGTTATTCTCAAGAATCTGCATCCAAAATCCCAATCGCTCCTTATTTCTTGAGCTTCCTCCCTGTATCAGCATCATTCCTTTCCACTTTGAATTATAATTGTCTGCTTGTGCTATGTGCAAGAGCCTTAACCGTGTTGCTCTAAAATACCCCCTCAAATTAGGTAATGCTAGTCGACCTTGTTCTACTAGAAAAATTGGCGTATCCCACTTGACCCTTGATGTCTTCCCTTCCCAGATAAAACCCTTCAACTCTCTTTTAATTGTTATCCACAGTTTCTCCTCTGGTTGATAAAAAATATGCCTGACCTGTATATAAAAAGTACAGTTGTGTACACTTACCATAAATGTAGATGTTCGAGTGTATTCACTGTTGCAGTCACTACATTTGGGTAATCTGCTTGCAGGGTGCCCTCATTCGGCCTGATTAACAAAGTCTTGGGTCCTGCGTCAGTTGCTGTCCCTTCTTCCATGACGTCAGGTCGTCAGGGGTATAAAATATGCAACTGACGCCATTACATCAGTTTTTCTTGCCCCAGATGTCAGGTGCCCCCCTAATGGGAAGCAATTAAACATAAAAACACACAGGTATACCTCCAACAAAAAAGCAAATACACCAAAAAGGCTTTTAAGCATAGTAAAGGAAAGTAGAGGAATAGCCAAAAGACGTTAGGGGGCAGGAGGGAGGGTAACCAAGACTGCAACAGTGAATACACTCGAACATCTATATTATGGTAAGTGTACACAACTGCACTATGTTCTTCGTGTTTCACTGTTGCAGTCATTACCATTTAGGTAGATTCCCAAAGCTGTGGTGGGGAGGAGGAGTTTAGATAGCATTAGGGCCAGCTATAAGGCCCTGCAAGACTGCAGTGGCAAAGCCAGCTCTGGATTTAGAAAAAATTGGCAAATGATAATGCCTGGTGAAAGTATGTTCAGAACTCCAGGTAGCAGCTTCTAGGATGTCCCTGGTAGTAACGCCTCTGAGAAAGGCTGCAGAAGTAGATGCAGCCCTGGTGGAGTGAGGTCTGATCCCCTGGTGGTTAGGTTTTCCATGGTGCTTATAGCAGAAATGAATGCAATGGCTTATCCATTTAGAAATGGTTTGTTTTGAAATAGCCTTCCCCTCTGACCCTGCAGCAAATGCTACCAGCAGTTGTTCAGATTTTCTTTGAGGTTTAGTCCTGTCCAAGTAGAATCTAAGTCATCTGTGCACATCCAAGGAATGCAGTATCCGTTCCCCTTTGTTCTGCGGATTAGGAAAGAAGGCTGGCAAATGAATGGATTGATTAAAAGCCACACTGGATACCACCTTGGGCATGAAGGATGGATTGGTTCCGAGTGACACCCTGTCCGCATGAAAGATGATGAAAGGCTCCACTGCCATAAGGGCCTGTAATTCAGATACCCTTCTAGCTGAAGTGACTGCTAAAAGGAAAGCTGTTTTCCAAGAATGAAATTTTAAGTCTGCAGTAGCAGCTGGCTCAAAAGCAGGTAGGGTGAGTTTCTCCAAAACAAAGTTAAGGTCCCAGGCTGGGGTTGGAGCTTTCCTGGGTGGTCTCAAATTTTTGCCCCCTCTAAGGAACTGCTTGAACAGTGGATGAGAGAAGAGGGGGAGGTTCTGTGTTATGATGAGTTGAAATGGCTGAGGCTTGGATTTTAATGGAGGAAAAAGACAGGCCCTTGTGAAGCATCTCAGTTAAGTACTGTAAAGTCTGAGGTAAATTTGGGCGCTGCTGTGCTCATCTCTTGAAATTGGTTTCGGGCACAGAATCTTTTCCATTTTTCAGCATAAGATTTTCTAGTACTAGGCCTCCTTGCCTCTAAGATGACATCCATCACAGGTTTGCTGAGGGATGGTAAGGGAGAGTTTAAGTAATTATCCAGGCTGCAAGGTTCAGTGCTGGAAGCTGAGGGTGTAGAATCTGGTTCTCCTGCTGAGACAGCAGGGAAGGAATCTGAGGCATGCCATGGAGAAACAGTGACACTGTGCAGGAGGGGGTACCAGTGTTGGCACTGCCAGTCTGGCACAATCAAAATCATCCTTGGTTTGTCTTGTTTGACTTTTAGTAGTACTTTGGAGAGTAGAGGCAGCGGGGGGGGGGGGGGCATAGACTGATAGGTTTTTCCAGCTGAAGGACAAAGCACCCACTTTCCAGGCTTGTTTGTGGGGAGTCCTTGTGCAAAATTTGTATCCTTGGTTCTAGTTTCCACTCATGTGGGTCCATGAGGTATCTGTTTAGTCCGTCTGCCAGTGTATTTAATTTTCCTGGCAGGAACTGAGCTTGTAGGTGCACTTGGTAGTTCAAGGCTGTGTTCCACAATGCCATGGCTAGTCTGCAGAGGGGGTAAGAATGTGTACCCCCCTGCTTGTTTATGTACCACATAACCGTGGTGTTGTCTGTTTTTACCATTAACTGTCCTGGAAGAATGTAGTCCTTGAAGGCTGTCAGAGCATGCTGTACAGCTAACATTTCTTTTTAACTGATATGCAGGAGCATTTGACTTGGGTTCCATTTGCCCTGAATGCACTTCCCTGCCAGATGAGCCCCCCAAGCATAGTCTGATGCGTCTGTAGTTAGGGTTTGGGCGCAGCAGGGGGTGGAGTGAATGGCAGTCCCTTGTTTTGGTGGCAGGCCTCTGCCCACCATAGAAACTCTAGTTGCAGGCAAGGTATGATAGGAATCATTGTTTCCAGACTGTGACAATGTTGACTCCATAAACGTTTTAAGTACCACTGAAGTTTCTTCATATGCAGTCTTGCATATGGAATTAGAAGAATGCAGGAGGCCATGAACCCCAAGGCTTGCAGAATTAGTCTTGCAGACAACAGGGTTTTTGTGGCCAGCTGTTTGAAGTAAGTCACCAATTGAATTTGCTTTTCTGGCTTAAGACAAGTCATCTGGGCAGTTGTATTCAAGCTTGCACCCAGGAATGTAATTTTTTGAGAGGGTACCAGCTGTGATTTCTATTCGTTTATGGTGTACACTAGACAAGTTAGAATTCTTTTTACAAACAACAGATGCTTTAGAAGAATGTCCTTGTCTTCTGCCTGAATTAGACAATCGTCCAGGTATGGATATATTTGAATATTTCTTTGCCTGGAAAATGCAATTACTGGAACTAGGCACGTTGTGAAGACCCTGGGTGAAGTAGATAAGCCAAAGGGCAGTGCAGAGAACTGGTAATGCAAGTAGCCTGCTTTGAAGCGGAGGTATCTTCTGCAAGATTTCCTGATTGGGATATGCAGGTAAGCCTCTTTTAAGTCTAGTTACCAACCAGGCATCTTTGCCTAGCATAGATCGTAACTGTTGAAGAGTCAACATCTTGAATTTTGGAATGTCCAGAAATGTGTTTAGAGTGGATAAGTCCAGAACTGGACACCATGATTCGTCTTTTCTGGGTACCAAGAAAAGTCTTGAATAGAAACCTTGTCCCTTTTCCTCTTCTGGTACTGACTGAATAGCCCCCCCCCCCATGTTCATGAGGGACAGAACTTGTTTCTGGGCCTCTGCCCACTGATTTGGGGGCAGGTCTGGCCATCTGTTTGGGATTGGCAACGTGTGGAAATGAAAACTATATCCCTGGGATACTATATTTAAAACCCATTTGTCCTGGGTAATAAGTTGCCAGTTTCTTGCATGAAGTGCCAGTTTTCCCCCCAAAGGGGCGGCTAAAAGGTAAGTGCTTGGTGATTGTAGAGGGAAGTCATTGAGACTGTTTACCATAGGGAGGTACCTTGCTGTTTCCAGATTTGGAGGTGGAGGCACCCCCATTGTTTTGTTCTAAACGTTCCTTGTGACTGAAACCTGGAGCCTTTGGAGTGTCTGGATTTGACTTGAGTGGCTCTCGAAGGGACTAGAAAGGACCAGTTCTTAGTAGGCCAGTGCCTACTAAATCTTGGAGGTTGCACTTGTAAGAAATCTTTCACAGTTTGCATATATTTAGCTTTATCTTCCATCTTTTTTAACACTTCTTCAGGATTATTACCAAAGAGACGGCCCTGTTGTAAAGGAGCATCCAACAATTTTGCTTTAACATGGTCAGGCAGAGTTTTCTTTTTGAGCCAAGCATGCCTTCTTAGCACAGATCCAGTTACAGCAGCCCTGCAAGAGGCCTCCAAGGAATCAAAACCACATTGCAAAGTATGTTTTCCAACTTGTTCAGCTGAATGTAATAAATCCTGTAAATCTTTAATTTCCACACAGTCAGAGATTAACATCATATTCTGTTTAAGTAGTCCCATGATATGCTGTTGATATTTAAGCATATGAAATTGACAGTTTAAAGCCCTGATTGCCAAGGTTGCGGAAGTGTAAACCTTCTTACCCCATCTATCCAGCGTCCTGGAATCTCTATCAGAAGGGGTAGGATTTTTAGCAGTAGAGCCCTTAATGCCCTTGGTACCCTGAGAAATGGTTTCAGGATCAGCAATAGGATTTTTGAAAAGAAAATTGTGGGAGTCAGGACCCTGTAGTATCTGTCTGGCTTACAAGGAGCTGGAGGCAGAGAATCAGGAGCCATACTAGATTCTGAAAAAACATCATCAACAATGTCTAGAACAGGAGGTATAGCCAAAGGCCTATGCTGAGGAAGAAGAAGAAAATCTCTAAGTCTCTTTTTAGATTCAGAGAAATCCTGACTTTCCCAGTGGAAATGTTCCCTTAAGGTATTTAAAGTTTCCCTAAAAGAAAATTCCTCACGGGGAGAAGCAGAAGGAATGGAATCTTCTGCATCAGAGTCCTCATAAGTAGGAATAAACACATCCTGTTCATTAGAAGAGTCAGAAGAAACAGAATCCTGTTCAGCAGGTTCATACTCATTGTCTTGCCTAGGCCTCTTAGAAGGAGGGGGTTGGCTACCCCTAATCAGAGTGATTAAATCTTCAGCCATTTTGATCATTTGTTTTTTAGGCATAGGGGCCTGCACATGTGGCCCAAGCGCTGTTTTTTTAGACAAAGTTTTAGATTTTGGCCTTAGTTTTGAAGATGGCGTCGGTGTAATATACAAATCTGTAGGCCTGAAAACACCCTCAGAAGCTGGTGCCTGCACAGCGGCTCTGGACCCATCTAAAGTAGAGACATCCACGGGTTCCATCATTGAAGCATCTCGCGGCATACCGGACTCCGAATGGGTCTCAGGAGAGGCCTGTGAATCAGGAGTAGTGGGTATCAGGGGCTGCGAAAGTGCCTCACTGAGTACCGGTGACCTGGCGACTGGCTTAGGAGAAGCGTCGTCAGTTTTGGACCTCGACAGTCTGTCTTTTTCTTTGCATTTTTTAGGTATTCCGGTAGTCTGATTGCTAAACCGATGACATTTCTGGATAATTAAATCTTGAGCCAAAATATTCAGAAGCAAAAATATACAGACATTTAATCGTGCGTTTATTAAATTTAGCACAAAACCGACAGCAAGGTACGTTGTGGTCAGGGCCTAGGCAAGGAATACAATACAAATGAAATTCCTTATGAGGTATTTGCTTCCCACAAGTAATGCAATTATTAACTTTTACTGACATCGGTAAGGAGCAAGAAAAAGTTTCCCCAATGAAGTACTTGGCTTTTAGTTGAAGACTTCGGTTCTGAAACTTGAAAACGAAAATTTCAGAAGTCGGCCGACCGGCACTTGCGAACTGCTTCTGCTTCGGGCACTGTGCGGCAAGAAAGACTGATGTAATGGCATCGGCTGCCTGTTTTATACCCCTGACGACCTGACGTCATGGAAGAAGGGACAGCAACTGACGCAGGACCCAAGACTTTGTTAATCAGGCCGACTGAGTGAGACCTGCAAGCAGATTACCCAAATGTAATGACTGCAACAGTGAAACACGAAGAACATTCATCGTTTCTAGGCTGTGAGAATGTTGACACCATAGGCTTTTTAGACACCACTGTAGTTTCCTCATATGCAGTCTTGCATATGGAATTAGAAGAATGCAGGAGGCCATGAACTCCAAGGCTTGCAGTATTTGTCTTGCAGATAGCAGGATTTGTGTGGCCACTTGTTTGAAGTAGGTTGTCAAATGAATTTGCTTTTCTGGCGTGAGGTAAGCCATCTGGGAAGTTGGAAGTCAAGCTTGCTCCCAGGAATGTAATTTATTGACAGTGTACCAGTTGTGATTTCTTTTCGTTTATGGTGTACCCCAGACAAGTTAGAAACCTTTTTACAAAGGCCAGACGTTTCACAAGTATGTCCTGGCTTTCTGCCTGAATTAGACAATCATCCAGGTATGGGTATATTTGAATACTTCTTTGCCTGCAAAATGCAATAACTTGAGCTAGGCACTTTATGAATACCCTGGGCACAGTAGATAAGCCAAAAGGCAGTGCAGAGAAAGTACAGTTGTGTACCTACCATAAATGTCAATGTTCCGAGTGTATTCACTGTTGCAGTCATTACACTTGGGTTATCCTGCTGGCAGGCTACCCGAAGTCGGCCTGAATTCCAAAGTCCTGGTCTGGCGTCGGTTGCTGTTGCCTCTTCCCTGACGTCAGTGCGCCAGGGGTATAAAAGATCCAGCAGACGCCATTTTCTTCAGTTTTTCTTGCCCCAGATGTCAGGTGCCCCCAAAAGGGTAGGCTAAAAATTCTGCTCATAAAAAAGCATGCACTAACCTAAACATTACCTTCATCTACAAACAAATACATAACATAGGTTGTATAGAATAGAGAAGTACAGATAAGTTCCAGCAATGAAAGGGGGATGGTGGGAGGGTAACCTGGACTGCAACAGTGAATACACTCGAACATCTACATTTATGGTAGGTACACAACTGTACTATGTTCATCGTGTTTCACAGTTGCAGTCATTACACTTGGGTTGAATCCCAAAGCTGAGGTTGGGTGGCTGGGCCTAAATAGAAATAGGAGTGGCTATGAGGCCCTGTAGAACTGCAGTGGCAAAGCGTGCTCTGGATTTAGAGTAAAGAGGTAAGTGGTAGTGCTTTGTAAAAGTATGCACTGAAGTCCAAGTTGCAGCCTCCAAAATATCCTTGGTTGGTACTCCTCCGAGGAAGGCTGCTGAAGTGGCTGCTGCTCTGGTTGAATGTGGCCTAATGCCCTTAGGCACTGATTTGCCATGTTGTGAATAGCAGAAACGAATGTAGTGGCCTATCCATTTTGAAATAGTCTGCTTTGAAATAGCTTTTCCTTGCGATCCTGCAGCATATGCCACTAAGAGTTGCGTAGTCTTTCTGAAAGCTTTAGCTGTGTCCAAGTAGAAGCGTAGCTGTCTGTGTATGTCCAAAGAATGCAGAAGTCTCTCCCCTTTATTCTACGGGTTTGGATAAAAGGTAGGCAAATGAATGGTTTAGTTAAGAGCCACACTGGACACTACCTTAGGCATAAATGTTGGGTTTGTCCTTAGAGAAACTCTGTCCGGATGGAAAATAATAAAAGATTCCACAGCCATTAATGCCTGTAACTCTGAGACTCTTCTTGCTGAAGTTATTGCTAGGAGCAGAGCTGTTTTCCACGATAAGTATTTTATCTCAGCTGTATTGGCTGGATCAACAGGAGGCAGTGTGAGCTTTTCCAAGACAAAATTGAGGTCCCATGCAGGTATTGGTGCTCTCCTTGGAGGTCTTATGTTTTTGGACCCTCTGAGGTACTGCCTTAGCAGTGGATGTGAAAACATAGGTAGGTCCATATTGTAATGAGCTGAAATGGCAGAGGCATGGATCTTAATTGATGAGAAGGATAGGCCTTTGTCCAGCATCTCAGTTAGGTATTGTAAAATCTGAGGAATATTTGGTACAAGCGCGTCAATTCCTTGTGCCTGGTTCCAAGCACAGAATCTGTTCTATTTTTCTGCATAAGATTTTCTGGTGCTGGCCTTCCTGGCCTCCAAAATAACATCCATAACTGCTTTAGAGAGAGGTGTGTTCTGATTGGTTATATTATCTGCCATGCAGCCAGATTTACCGTTCTGAGTTGGCTGTGCAGGATCTGACTGTTTTGTTGGGTCAGTAAATGAAATTTAAGGTAATGTCCAGGCTGGGCCTTGAGACAAGCTCTTTAGATTGGATACCAGTGCTGGCGTGGCCAAGTCTGGGGCAATCAGTATCATTTTTGGCTTCTCTTGTCTGACCTTTAGGACGACCTTGGGGGGGAGAGGCAGTGGAGGAAAGGCATATACTGTAAGGGTTTTCCAGCTGAATGATAGAGCAGTCACTTTCCATGCTTGTTTGTGATAAGTCCTTGTGCAGAATCTCTGTAGTTGGCAGTTGTGAGGGGAGGCAAATAGATCTATGTCCGGGCATCCCCATTTCCTTGTTATCATGCTGAAGATTTGTGGATCTAGTTTCCACTAGTGAGGATCCATGAGGTTTCTGCTTAGTTCGTCTGCCAGAGTATTTGTCTTTCCTGGCAGGAATTGTGCTTGCAGGTTTACTTGATAAGTCAATAATGTGTTCCACAAAGTCATGGCTTGTCTGCAGAGGGTGTAGGAATGTGTGCCTCCTTGCTTATGTACCACGACTGTAGTACTGTCAGTCTTTAACAGCAGTTGTCCTGGATGAAGTAGATCCTTGAAGGCCGTCAGGGCATTCTGCACAGCTAGCATCTCTTTTTGATTGATACGAAGATGCATTTGGCTTGCGGGCCATGTGCCCTGAATACATTTTCCTACCATGTGGGCCCCCCAGGCATAATCTGATGCATCTGTTGTTAGTGTCTGCCTGGCTGTGGGTAAAGTGAATGGCTGTCCCTTGTTGTGGTGACAGGCCTGTGCCCACCATCGAAACTCCTGTTGCAGGCAGGGAATGAGGGTAATTAATGTTTCCAGGCTGTGGCAATGTTGAGTCCAAACACTTTTTAGATACCATTGTAGCTTCCTCATATGCAGTTTTGCATATGGAATTAGCAGAATGCAGGATGCCATGAAGCCCAAAGCCTGCAGAATTTTTCTTGCAGATAACTGGGTCTTTGTTGCCATCTTTTCGAAGTAAGAAGTCAGTTGCCTTTGTTTGTCTGGCATGAGATAAGCCATCTGGGCAGTTGTATTTAAGCTTGCACCCAGGAATATTATCTCTTGAGAGGGTACCAGTTTTGATTTCTTTTCGTTTACTGTGTACCCTAGGCAAATTAGTAATCTTTTTACAAACGCCAGATGCTTCAGTAGAATGTCCTTGTTCTCTGCTTGAATAAGGCAGTCGTCCAAGTAAAGATATATTTGGATTCCTCTTTGTCTGCAAAATGCAATTACTGGTGCAAGGCATTCTGTGAAGACCCTGGGTGCAGTAGATAAGCCAAAGGGCAGTGCAGAGAATTGCTAGTGCATTGAGCCAGCTATGAATCCGAGGTATCTTCTGCAAGATTGTCTGATTGGGACATGCAGGTATGCCTCTTTCAGGTCCAAGGTTACAAGCCAAGCCTTCTTGCCCAGCATGGGCAGAAACTGCTGCAGAGTCAACATTTTGAATTTTGGAACGTCCAGAAAAGTGTTTAGAATAGACAGGTCCAGTATTGGTCTCCAGGCTTTGTCCTTTCTGGGTACCAAGAAAAGTCTTGAGTAAAATCCTTGTCCCTGCTCATGCTGTGGTACAAGCTGAATAGCCCTCATATCCATGAGGGATGAAACTTGCTTTTGTGCCTCTGCCCATTGATTGTGTGGCAGGTCTGGCATACCTTTTGTCTTTGGAAGGGTGTGAAAGTGGAACCTGTAGCCCTGAGGCACTATATTCAAGACCCATTTGTCTTGGGTGATCATTTGCCTATTTTGTGAAAAAAGTGCTAGTTTTCCCCCTAAGGGTGCTGCCAAAAGATAAGTGCTTGGCATTGGCAGAGGAAAGTCATTGGGACCGTCTCCTATATGGCTGTGATTTGTCTTCTCCGCTTTTGGAGGTAGAAGCACCCCATTGTTTAGGCCTGTATGAGCCTTGGGGCTGGGATCTGCCTCTAGGGCATCTGTATCTGCCTCTTTGTGGCCTGTCTGACACTGGAAAGGACCAATTCTTAGAAGGTCAGTTCCTGCTAAATCTGGGTGGCTGCACCTGTAAGAAATCCTTAACTGTCTACATAGATTTCGCTTGAAAATCCATTTTCTTCAACACCTCTTCTGCCTTAACACCAAAGTATCATGCTGTAATGGAGCATCCAATAATTTTCCTTTAACATGATCAGGCAGATTCTGTTCCTTTAACCAAGCATGCCTTCTAATAACAGAACCTTTAACAGCGGCCCTGCAAGAGGTCTCCAGTGAATCAAAACCACACTGCAAAGTATGCTTTCCCACTTGTTCAGCTGCATGCAATAAATCCTGCATTTCCTTGTTTTCAGAACATTCAGAATTTGTCAACATTTTCTGTTTTAGCAGTGACATTAAGTATTGTTGATATTTAAGCATATGAAACTGACAATTTAAAGCCCTTACAGTCAAGGTAGCAGAAGTGTAAACTTTTTCCCCCATCTGTCCAGTGCCCTAGAATCCTTATCAGAGGGGACAGTTTTTTTTTTTTTTTTACAGTGGAAGCCTTGACCCCTTTGGGACCCCGAGATTTAGTTTCTGGGTCAGCAGCAGGGTTTTTATATAGAAATTTATGAGAATCTGGAACCCTGTAGTATCTGTCTGTCTCAACAGTGCAGGGGTAGAGAGTCAGGAGACAGGCCGGACTCTGAAAATACATCTACAATGTCTAGAACAGGTGGAATAGCAAGAGGTCTGTGCTGAGGTAGTAAAAAAGTCTCTGAGCCTTTTCTTAGATTCTGAGTAATCTTGGCTCTTCCAGTGAAAATGCTCCCTCATGGTATGTAGGATTTCCCCAAAATAATAATCCTCAGGAGGAGAGTCTGAATGAATGGATTCTTCAGCATCAGAATCCTCATAGGGAGGAAGAGAATATCCCTGCTCTGAAGAGGAGTCAGAGGAAATGGAAACCTGATCAGAAGTCATATTCTGTGTCTTGCCTAGGCCTCTTATCAGGAGGGGGATGGGAACCCCTGATCAAAGTAATTAGGTCTTCGGCCATTTTAAGCATCTGTTTCTTAGGCATGGAAGTCTGTCCAGGAGAATGCTGCACTTGTTTCTTTGTCTTTAAAGCTGTTTTAGTCTTTGCCTTGGAAGCTGAGGTTGGCTTGACATATAACTGTGTAGGTCTGAAAATGCCCTCAGACGCCAATGCCTGACCAGCGGCTCCGGACCCATCTGAGGGAATAGTTTCCGAGTGTCCAATACCTTGAGTATCCAGAGGCCTAGTTGTCTCCACCTGGGAGTAGGAAGCAGCCTGTGGGGCTCTGAGGTAGCGGGCGTCAGGGGCTGCAAAAGCACCTCACTGAGAACCGGAGACTGGCCTAGTGGAGGCCTCATCGGTTTTGGACCTCAGATGCCTGTCTTTTTCCTTCCACTTTTTATATACTCCAGTCGTTGGCTGTTTCAACGGCATTATATAATAAAATCTTCGGCCAAAGTAATGAAAAGCAAAATCGTACCGACGTTTAATAGTGTGTTGGTTAAATCTAGCACAAAACCGACAGCTAGCAACATCATGGTCAGGGCCTAGGCAAGGAATACAGTAAGAATGAAAATCCTTATGATGTATTTGCTTCCCACAAGAAATACAATTGTTAACTTTTTCTGACATCGGTCTGGAGCAAGAAAAAAGTTTCCCCAATGGGGTACTTGGCTTTAATGAAGACTTCGGATCTGAAATTCGATTTTGAAAATCTCAGGAGTCGGCCGACCGGCACTTGCGAACTGCTTTTGCTTTGGGCACCGTGCGGCAAGAAAGACTGAAGAAAATGACGTCGGCTGCATCTTTTATACCCCTGCCACACTGACGTCAGGGAAGAGGCGACAGCAACCGACGCTGGACCAGGACTTTGGAATTCAGGCCGACTGCAGGTAGCCTGTCAGCAGGATAACCCAAGTGTAATGACTGCAACAGTGAAACACGATGAACATCTGATAGTGCATATAGCCAGCTCTGAAGCATAGGTATCTTCTGCAAGATTCCCTGAATGGGATGTGCAGGTATGCTTCTTTTAAATCTAGTGTTGCCAACCAGGCGTCTTTGCCTAGCATAGGAAGTAATTGGTGAAGAGTCAGCATCTTGAATTCTGGAATCTCCAGAAAGGTGTTTAGAGTAGACAGGTCCAGGATAGGACACCATGATCTGTCTTTTACTGGGTACCAGGAAAAGTCTTGAGTAGAAACCTTGTCCCTTTTCCTCTTCTGGTACCAGCTGAAATGCCCCCATGCTTAAGAGAGAAAGTACTTGTTTTTGAGCCTCCGCCCACTGATTTGGGGGTAGGTCCGGCCACCCATTTGGCATTGGCAACGTGTGGAAGTGAAATCTGTATCCCTGGGACACTATTTTTAAAACCCATTTGTCCTAGGTAATGAGTTCCCAGTTCTTTGCATGAAAAGCAATCTTTCCCCCCAAAGGGGCAGTCAGAAGATAAGTGCTTGGAAATTTTAAAAAAGGAAGTCACTGAGACAGTTTTCCATAGGAGAGAGTCCTGTTATTCCCAGACTTTTAAGTGGAGGCCCCCCACTGCTTATTTCTTTGAGTCCCCTGGGATTGAAACCTGTGTTTTTTGCTGTGTCTGAGTTTGGCTTGAGAAGACCTAGAAGGGGCTGGAAAGGACCAATTTTTAGAGGGCCAGTGCCTACTAAATCTAGGAGGCTGAACTTGTAAAAAAATCTTTAACAGTTTGCATTGATTTAGCTTCATCTTCCATCTTTTTAAGAACTTCTTCAGCCTTGTTGCCAAACAGGCGGTCCTGATTTAAAGGAGAATCCAACAATTTAGCTTTAACATGATCAGGCAAAGATTGCTCCTTAAGCCAAGCATGCCTTCTAAGCACAGACCCAGTAACAGCAGCCCTGTAAGATGCCTCTAAAGAATCAAAACCACATTGCAAAGTATGTTCAGCAGAATGCATTAAATCCTGTAAGTCTATTTTCCACACAGTCAGGAAACATCATTTTCTGTTTAAGCAGTCCAATAACATGTTGCTGATATTTTAACATATGAAATTGGCAGTTTAAAGCTCTAATGGCCAGGTTGAAGTTTAAACCTTTTTACCCTATCTATCCAGCGCCCTGGAGTCTCTATCAGAAGGGGTAGGATTTTTAGCAGTAGAAGCCTTAATGCCCTTGGGCCCCTGTGAAATAGTCTCTGTTTCTGCAATAGGATTTTCGAAAAGGAACTTGTGGGACTCAGGGACCCTGGAGAATCTGTCAGGTTTACTGGGAGCAGGAGGCAGGGAATCAAGGGACAAACTGGATTCCAAGAAAGCCACATCAACAATGTCTAGTACAGGAGGAATAGCCTAAGGCCTATGCTGAGGTAGGAGAAGGAAATCCCTAAGCCTCTTTTCTGAATCAGAACATTCCTGGCTTTCCCAGTGAAAATGCTCCCTTAGAGTATGCAAGGTTTCCCCAAAAGAAAAATCCTCCGGAGGGGAAGCAGAGGGAAGAGAATCCTCTGCATCAGAATCCTCATAAGTGGGTAAGGACAAATCCAGGTCATCAGAAGAGTCAGAAAAAACAGAATCCTGATCAGAAGATTCATAGTCAAGCTCAGCCCTAGGCCTCTTAGAAAGGGGGGGGGGTTGGCTACCCCTGATTAGAGTTATTAGATCTTCACCCATTTTTATAATTTATTTTTTAGGCATAGAGGCCTGAGCACTTGGCCTGGGCGTCAGTTTTTTAGACATGGATCGAGATTTAGGCCTTAGTAATGAAGAAGGTGTTGATTTAATACGCAAGTCCGTAGGCCTGAATACACCCTCAGAAGCCAGTGCCTGCACAGCGTCTCCAGACCCATCCAAGGTAGAGACATCCGTGGGTTCCATAGTTGAAGCATCTCATGGCATACCAGTCTCCGAATGGGTCTCAGTAGAGGCCTGCGAATCAGAAGTAGTGGGTATCAGGGGCTGCGAAAGCGCCTCACTGAGTACCGGTGAACTGGTGACTGGCTTAGGAGAAGCGTCGTCGGCAGTTTTGGACCTCGGTGGCCTGTCTATGTCTTTATCTTTGCGTTTTTTCAGAATCCCAGTAGTCGGATGGCTAACTGACGACATTTCTGGATAATTAAACTGAGAACCGAAATATTTAGAGGCAAAAATATACTGACGACGGACAGTGCGCAGATTAAATAAAGCACAAAACTGACAGCAAGGTACGTCATGGTCAGAGCTTAGGCAAGGAATACAGTACAAATGAAAATCTTTTTGAAGTATTTGCTTTCCACAAGTAAAGCAATTAGTAACTTTTACTGACATCAGTAAGGAGCAAGAAAAAGTTTCCCCAATGGGGTACTTAGCTTTTAGTTGAAGACTTCGATTCTGAAACTTGAAAACGAAAATTTCAAGAGTCTAACGACCGGCACTTGCTAACTGCTTCTGCTTCGGGCACAGCACGGCAAGAAAGACTGATGTAATGGCGTTGGTTGCATCTTTTATACCCCGGACGACCTGATGTCATGGAAGAAGGGACAGCAACCGATTCAAGACCCAAGACTTTGTTAATCAGGCTGACTGAGGGCAACCTGCAAGCAGATTACCCTAAATGTAATGACTGCAACAGTGAAACACGAAGAACATCTCAAGGGACTAAAAACATTTTAATAGCTTGCATCTTAGTATCCCATATAACAAAGCTTCCAGTTTCTCAATTTTTTATTATCTTCTGCTTAGTCTCTTCCCACATAACCTTAGCTGCCACAACAGAGTCATTTTTAATCCATACTCCTAAATACTTCATTTTATCATGTCCCCATAAATATGGATATTGCTGACCAATTCGGGTCTGGGTACATAATTTACCACTACTGCCTTTGTTTTAGCTTCATTAACGTATCCGGAAAAGATTTGAAACTGTTTTAAAATGTTCCACAACACTGTAATCTCCCCTTCTGGTTTTGTCATGTATAAAATATCATCATCTGCAAATAGAGGCAGTTTTTCCTGACTACCATACCAATTACAACCTTGAATTTCTAAGTCCCTTATTTTGTTTGCCAATGATTCTAAATATAATACAAACAACAAAGGGGAAAGTGGACAACCCTGCCTGGTTCCTCTACTCAAGCAAAAATTATCAGAGTGGACTTTGCCCACTTTAATTTGTGCCTCCGATCCCTCATATATTCTTCTAATCAACCGTATAACTGTATCAGGATCAGGGAAAGCTAATGCTACTATTGCCCAACTCTTAAAGTCCCACTGTACTCTGTCAAATGCTTTCTCTGCATCAAGACCCACTAATAACATTGGTATTTTCTTATATTCCATTTCCCTCTGGATCATCACTGTTCTATTAATATTGTTAAATGTTTGCCTCCCCTCCACAAAACCACACTGATCCATAGCTATCAATTATGGCGTCACTTTTGCCATTCTTTTAGCCATTATGTACATATAAACTTTATCATGCTTTAGTATTGAAATGGGCCTGTATGAAGCTGATCCAATTGATCTTTACCATCTTTGGGTATTACCATTACCACCACCTTCTTCCACAATGCTGGCACTTCTCTTAAAATACTGTTAAACAAAACCTTCCAGATCTTTATCAGTTTTCCCTCCTAACTTCTAAACCTCCATAGGAATATACCATCTATTCCTGGGGAATTTCATGTAGACCGGTTATAAGTAGCCATTTCTATCTCATCCCTTCATATCTTGTTAGTACCTGAGCCTCATCTACCTCTAATTAATTCTTCCATAAACATTTCCATTTGTAACTTTTCTTGGATTGCCATATTTCTCTGCTTTTTACACACTTAAAACAGTTTCTTAACAGCAATCTTTCTAAACCCATGCATATTATCAAGGTAATCATTTTTTTCTGTTTAGCATTCTGTAGTTGCTCCTTTTCTTGTTCTGACAAATTCTCCCAATTTTTCCAATACTTTAACATTTGTCAATCCCTCTAAATAATTCTTGTTACTGTTTAACAATATCTCCCTTTCTTTTATTTCTACACTAGTTTTACACTCAACTTTAATTTTATCCCACTCCCTAGTTATGTTTTCAGAAGAAAATTCTACCTTCTCTAGTAGCTCCTGAATTAATTCCAAAACCCATTCCTTGAATTCCTCTCTTTTCAACTGATAGGTGGGAAACCGGCACTCTCTCATTTTTACTTCATTACCTTGTGTTTTTATTTTAGTTATAATTGGCGCATTATCTGAAAAAGTTATTGGGTGCATTTCAAGACCTTCAATTGAATGCACGTTCCTGTGAGATACAAAATCTATCTAGCCTAGCCTAGTTCTTGTATCTTTGAGAGTAATATGTAAATTCACTTTAGACTCCTAGTACTGAATTCAACTCTCCCATGCCATTTCCATAAATTTCTTAAAAAAAATCTACCCTCCTTTGTTATATTTTCCCTATTAGCCCCCAGACACATTGTCACTGTTGCAAACCTACTTCCAGTATCCACCTATAAGTAATATTCCTTGCTGAAGGCTGATTATTTCTCCCAGAATTTTCTTAAGCTCCATTATAACTTTGGGGGAGGGGGTGTAAATGCATGCCAGTGTAATCCTCCTCCCCAGCCAGTAGCCCCTTAGTACTATGCATCTTCCATTATCTTTTTTACCTCTTCTATCACTATTGGAGCTCCTCTTGCAATTTTAATACAAGTACTTATTTTTCCCTCTGCCCCAGATATTCTGTGAAATAACAGTCCTGAAAACCTTTCTTTATCAAATTCAAATGGTCAGTTCTTTACAGGTGCGTCTCCTGTAGCATAGCTATTTGCACCATATATTTTTTTATACAGTTCACTTTTTTATATTTATCTCTACGGCCATTCAGATTGAAAGACATTACAGAAAGCATCATTTTCCTATGTAGTTATTATTAACACCTATTACATATAACTGCCTTTTTGTTAAATGTCTAGTTCCAACGTTTGTGTTACATGTGTATACTGTTCAGCAGGTTGGTCTTTTATACAGTTGTTTCCTGTCATAGCCATATGTGTCTATGCCACATCCTACATAAGTTTTGTTTTTTTTTTGCAAAGAACAAACAACCCCCCCAAAAAACTTCCTAAAACAAATAAACTTAACACACAAAACTACGTACATCTTCAAATATTGAAGTTTTTGCTTCCTAATAAGAACACAAGTTCTAAGTTGATAGTTACACAGACAGGCTAAAGTTAACCAAAAAGAAAGGCAAGTCATGCTAAGATGCATGGTACAGTCTGTGCTACTAGTAAGTGTTGTTTGATTTTGTATGTCTTTACAGCTCTCCCAGTTGAGAAAACACTTGAATGCTTTCAGTAAACACTTACTCCAAGTCATTTCTCTATCAAATTGTCTTCTAGTCACATGCAAACCAGATAACACTGGTAAGGGTACACGGTTTACCAGGGGAAAAAGCCTTACAATATTCAATGTTCTTTTTCATTTACATGTTTTGTAATAAACGTGTTACTGGAGAACGCCTAGGGCTTTAACCCAGTCATTTCCCTATACAAGCATGGGAAAAAAACACTGATTTTTCTTGTCAGACTCTCTTAACCAGACCCTTCCTCTCTCCCCCATCTCCTCCCCTCCTCCTTTTTTTCACTGCAGTGCCTATATTTCTTAAAACTGAACAAAGAAAAAGAGAGAAGGGTGAAAAAGAAACAGAAAACAAACAAACAAACAAAAAAAGCACCTGTTTATATTAGCATCTCCATTGCATTTAAAAAAAATGAGAAAATTTTACTTCAAGTCTAATTGGTTTTGTATTATCTTTAAAGCTGTCACACCTGGGAAAACTCAATTGTTTTCAGAGAACATTATGTCCTAGCTGATTTCTCTGTTCTTTTTTCTTTTCCCTCAGCCAGTCCCCTTTCACTAGATTGTCTCTAGTTTCGCTCCATCAGACTGTGTCTGTGGAGACATGAAGACCAACTGCAGAAATGCTACTTAGTATACATGCATGGAATTGCTAGAAAAAAGCCTCATATTATTCAATATTCTTGTACATTTACTTGCTCTCTCTCTTTTAAAACAAATGCACTTTATTATCAGTCATTACCCCATGCAAGAATGAAAAAAAGCACATTAATTTGAACTTTGTCATGCCTTTTTAACCAGCCCCCCCCCCCCTTTTTTATCATTGCATTGCCTATATTTCTCAAAACTGTGCAAGAAAAAAAAGAGGGGAGAAAAAGAACACCACCTGTTTACAATCCCCATTATTAAAACTAGCATGCAAAAAAAAAAAAAACGCACCACAAATACATTATTTAGAAAATAAAGTTTTCTTTACTTACAGTTAGCACTCTCCCCTCTCTCCTCCTCCCCAAAGCATTTTTCCAAACATTAAAGTATATGCCCTACTTCATGTCAGAGCCCTCCACGCATCAAATTTTGAAAAAGTCCAATATTTCCAGATGTTCTTGTTCTGCCATATTTCACAAACATAATTAGTGCACTGTAATCCCACATTAAGTTACTCATTTTACTACTGTTCTTCTCTATCACCCAAATCCTCTCTCTCCATTTCCAACATACTCTCAATTCTTCTAGTCAATTCTTGTGCTCCCTACCTTCTCTCCAACATATTCCATTGAAATACTTTAAAATATTTCAAAGATACAGTCTCTCTGTGTTCTTTACTGTCATTAGAACCAGATGCAGAATCTCCTTCTGTTTCACAGCTTAGTTTTTGTTGGACAAACTTGTGTATTTTCTCCTTAGCATGCACTTCATCCTTTGTCCCTCCAGGGAAGACTACCTTGAAGACACCTGGATGCAGCAGTTTGAATCTCACACCCGAGTCTCAACATTTTCTGAATAGTGGAATGAATTTACTTCTGTCATCTGGTGTACAATGAGTAATCATTCTCCACAAACAATCTGCTGTCTCCCACTTACAGTATTTTGTCCTTTTTCCACAATTTTGTTAGAATCAACTCCTTCTGCTGGTAGGAGTGCATCCTTACTATTATAGGTCTAAGATGCTTTCTTATGACTAGGTTTGGAGCATACGCCATGTGCCTGTTCAACTAACTGCCCCTGCTGTGGAATACCAGTCCAGTTGCTTATATGAGCTTTCATAAAATGAATGCAGTCTGTCCCTTCGAGCTTCTCTGGTATAGCTGAAAATTGCAGGTTTTCCCTATGTGTTCTGTCCTCTAACTCTATTATTTTTTGAAATATCTCTTCCTGAGCAGTCTCATATTCAGCCAGCCTTTTCTTCATTTCGATCTCTGATTTTTGCAGCTTTATCATCTCATTTGAATATCTGTTTAAAGCTTCTTCCATTTGTTCCAGCCTTTTGTTGTTTGTGTTCGTATAATCTACCAGTGTTTATTTTAACCAGGTCTGTATGCAGTTGTCATATCTTCCTGTAGGTTGCAGGACGTCGTGTCTGAAGGTTGCATTACTTTTTGCTGAACGGCTACAGAACTCTCCCTAGTCAGTGTTTCTTCCTCACTTCTTGTAGCTGATTTTTTCCAGGTATTCTGTGTTTCTATATACCTGGGATACAGGCAGTGTACTTACTTAGCTAGTTACTGAAAGTTACCCATCAACACAAGTCTACTGGCCATTTCTGATGAGTTTCTGGGAGAGCTAGAAAGAAGCTGTTACTTAGTTTGCAGCCATCTTCGAATTCCTTTAGTCTTACACACAAGTCAGGTGTATTTTATTAACCACAGGAAAAGTTGTTGGCGATGATAAAGAGTTAAAGGAATTTATTTGGGAAGAGAAAAGGGCAGGAGTTAAGTGGGATGAGCTGATTACCTCATAGAGCAAAGTAGTTTAGGGTTAGCTCATTTGAAAAGGTAGTTTAGAGTCACATAGTTAAGGCTGATATATATATAACTCAACCAGAAGGTTACACATCAAGTTGGAAAAGAATAATGATAAAGGGAAGAGTCAAAAGATACAGAGAGACTAGGATTTGAGATTCAGGTGCTTAAACAGAGTAACAGCAACCACACAGAATACTACATTCATAAAACAGCACACTGTATTATAAGAACAAACCAGTAGAAGAATGAAGAAAAAAAAGTTATGTATTCACCATAACGTTCCATCTGAGTAGGTACTTCATTTGTCTGCAACCTGTGGGTATCGGATCCGACCTCGGATCAGAGCCGGCAGCTTTACTAGCTAAAAGATCCGAGCTCCTAGCTCCTGCCCTTTACCCATAATCACCTGCTGCATGCTGCCTTTCCTCAGATCGAGTTTGCTTAATCCAATAACTAATACCCTCGACAGAGGACCAATAAAGCCTAACCTCATGAAACAATCTCAATCATGATCAGGGATCACGATAATGATTAGGGGGCATGGAGGGGGGGGGTTGGTTGCAGACAAATGAAGTACCTACTCAGATGGAACGTTATGGTGAGTACCTAACTTCTTTATCTGAAGTAGTTACTTCATTTGCTCTGCAACCTGTGGGACAAAGTCCCTGGCTACCTAAAAACCTTGGGCGGCCTTTAAGGAAGGATATTCCGAAGCACCGCAGAGCCAAAGGAAGCCCTACTCCTGGATATCATATCCAATTTATAATGAGAAATTAATGTATGGGAAGAGGACCAAGTAGCTGCTGAACATATGTCGTCCACAGGAACCCTGGACCAGAAGGCTGCTGATGTGGCTATGGATCGGGTTGAGTGGGCATGGACTCCGATAGGAGCAGGTTTACCTGAGGATACATACGCATGAATGATGCATTGAGAGATCCAATTTGCTAAGGTAACTTTGGAAATAGCTCTACCCATGGCAGATTTGGCAAAGGACACAAACAACTGATCAGCCTTGCGAGTATCCTTCGTCCTGTGCAAGTAAAAATGTAGTTGTCTATGTACATCCAACTTGTGTAATTTGTATTCCCCTTTGTTCTGAAAGTTGGGAAACACTACTGGTAAATTAATCGACCGATTAATATTTGACTCTGAAGCCACCTTTGGTAAGAAGAAAGGGTTAGTCCCGAGAGACGCTCTATCTTTATGGAAAATTAGATAAGGGGGTTTCATGCAAAGGGCTTGAAGTTCCGAAACCCTCCTGGCTGAAATAATAGCAACTAGAAAGGCTGTTTTCCATGATAAGAACTTTAAAGGAACTGAGGCGGCAGGCTCAAAAGGTGGGCTTGTCAATGCTTGCAAAACTAGAGTTAAGTCCCATGGTGGGACCGCAGTCTTAACTGCTGGTTTCAATAGAGAAATGCCTTTCAAGAAGGTTTTGCATATCTTCGCAGAAGCTAAAGATCCCAATCCATCCTCCACATGAAAATGGGAAATGGCTGCCAATTGTACTTTAACTGTAGATGCACTTGCTCCTTGATGAAAAATGTGCGACAGAAATTCAAGAGCCGTCGGGATAGGAACGGAAAAGTGATCTAAGCCCTTGTCCTTAGCCCAGATAGAAAAACGCTTCCATTTACTACTGCAAGTTTTTCTGGTAGCAGGCTTGTGAGCCGCTACCAGAATGGCCTTTACTGGTGATGAGATGCCAGGAGTCCTTGCCATCAGTGGAACTGGATCAACCAAGCCGCGAGCTTGAGGTTTACCAGATTGCAATCCCGCAGGATTCAAAATCAGATCCGGAATGGGATCTAAGATCCATGAAGGAACTACACCGTGAGACCGCAGATATGGGAACCAGATCTGACGAGGCCAGAATGGGGCTATGAGGATAACTCTGCTCCCCAACCAACGTGCTTTCTGAATGAACTTCGTCATAAGAGGAAGGGGGGGATAAGCACAGAGGAGACCGGGTGTTCAAGCATGAACCAGAGCGTCTCTGGGGCTCTCCCCTGGTGGGAGAAGTACAGCGAAAAACTCGCGGCACTTAGTGTTTGACGGAGAAGCAAAAAGATTGCAGCAAGGTAGACCCCATTTGAAGAAGATCTGTTTTGCAACTGATGGTGTGAGAGACCACTCGTACGGTGTGAGGATCACACGACTCAGTTTATCCGCCAGAATGTTGGACCGACCCGGAATGTGCATTGCTACCAGAAAGCAGTTGGTGGATATCGCCCACTCCCAAACTCTCATAGCCTCCCGACAAAGGGGATAAGATCTGGTTACTCCCTGTTTGTTTATGTACCAGACTACTGCCATGTTGTCTGCTTGAACCACAATAGTCCCTAGAGGAAGGTGGTCATGGAGAGCTTGCAACGCCAGAAGCACCGCCCTCATCTCCAGGATACTGATATACAAAGCAGTCTCTAAGGGGGTCCATGTGCCTTTGACGGTTCTGCCTGAACAATGACCCCTCCACCCAAGGCGAGAAGCATCCGTGGTCAACGTGGCTTGGGGCGGGGGCATTACGAAGGGTCTCCCTTCTCCAGTCTCCCTTGAGTGAAGCCACCAGAGGAGGGAGTCCTTGCAAGCCCTGCTTAGTGGAATAGGGGTGTTCAACAGATGTAGTAACAGGGACCATTGGACTTGGAGGGTCCACTGTAGAATCCTCATTCGTAGACGTGCGTGTAGACAAAGACTGATTGCCGCTGCCATAGACCCTAGTGCTCTCAGGACTAACTCTGCCAAAGGAGACGGATTCTGAAGGAGGGCTAATACCTGATAAGACAAACTATTCACCCTGTCCAGAGTTAGTAGGGCCTGAGAGCTGCGAATGTCCAATTTGGCCCCTATAAATTCCAGAACCTGCACAGGATGAAGAAAGGACTTTTGAAGGTTTACCGAGATGCCCAAGCTCTGGGCAAGAGTTAGAGCATAATCCTTGGCAACACACAGTTGATGCCTGTTGGAGGCGCTGAGGAGCCAGTCATCCAGGTATGGAAAGACCTGAATGCCCTGGAGTCTCAGGTGGGCTGCAACCACTGCCATGACTTTGGTGAACACCCTGGGGGCTGAGGTGAGGCCGAACGGAAGAACCCAGAATTGATAATGACTCGCTCCCAGCCGGAAGCGGAGAAACCTCCTGGATCGTCTGTCCATCAAAATGTGGTAGTACGCATCCTTGAGGTCTATGGAGCACATCCAGTCATTCTCCCGAAGGAGGGGGAGAATTGACTGAAGAGTGACCATCCGGAATTTCTATTTGGGAATGAACAGGTTCAGGGAAGAGAGATCTAGAATCGGTCTTAAGTCCCCCATCTTTTTTGGCACAAAAAGAACCTGGAGTAATAGCCCAGTCCGAACTGGTCTGGGGGGACGCGCTGGATGGCTCTTTTTCTAGCAGCTTTGAAATTTCTGAAGCTGTCACCTCCCTTTGATCGGGTGGGACATCGGGGAGGCGCTTCATGGAAGGGGAAGATTTAGGAAGGGGATGAAATAACCTCTGGATATGATTCGGAGCACCCATCGATCCGTCGTGATGGACTCCTAATTTAGTGGGTGCTCCGACAAACGCCCCCCGACTGCCTCCACAGAGGGACAGTCAGGTAAGCCCTCAGGGCTATTGTGCGGGTCTATCCGAGAACAGTTCTCTACACACGAAATTACACAGCCCCCCTCTGTCTCTGTGCTGGCGTCCACCTTGTCCTCCTCTGCCTCTGAAGGACGAGGGGTCCGAAGTTGGACGGGACTGCCGAGACTTCCGGAACCACATCATCTTTTTGTCCCCTCTGATTCCTCGAAAAGCATCGTTGGGGATTAAAGAAGCGGACTCCGACGGCAGACAGCGTCTTCCCGTCCTTCTCGCTTTGGACCAGCGTCTCGCGTACGTCTTGCCAAAGAGCGAAGAACCGTCAAAGGGAGCATTCACAAAGGACACCTTAAAGGGTTCCGCAAAATCGCAAAGGCGGAGCCAGGTGTGACGCTGCAAGACGACCCTGGCTCCAATAGCTCTAGCAGCTCCCTCCGTAGCGTGGGAGAATAGCCGCATAGACGTGTTCGAGATAGACTTCAAAGTGACCATATGAGTCGAGAAAGTCTTCTTATCCTCGACTGTCATGGACTCCAGGAGAGCTGCAGCGCATTCCTTTATTAGGTCTCGCTGTAGCCTGATAATGTGTGCCATGTAGTTCAGAGCCCTTACAGAGAAGGTGGCTGAAGCAAACATCCGCTTCCCAATGCCGTCAAACACCAGAGATTCCTTATCCGGAGGGTGGACCAAGGAACTCTCCTGCACGAGTTCCTTCTTCGTGGCAGCCGCCACCACCATGGCATCTACAGGTGACCCCTTAGACCAGGCCTGCCTATCAGAGGGAGGGCTAAGAATTTTGTCTAGCCATCTAGGAATTGGCTCCACAGTGTTGGGCTCCTTCCACGCCCTGGTAGTAATTAAGTCTACCAGGGGGTCAGCCAGAGGGGACACCCAGGAGGTAGACGGGCCTGCCTCAAACGCCTCCAGAAACACGGACTCGTCAGAGGAAGGTTTTTGGGCAGACCACCCCCCCTCTAATTCGCAACATTTCCATGATGTCTCCAAAGGAGACATCCTCAGGGGATGACCTTGGGGAACCTTCCCCTTCATCCAAATCCGTGTCTGTCGTTAGGGACTAAGGGGAGTCCAGGTGCCTCCTTTTACACTTCCGTTTGCGAGGAACCTCCTCGGTGGGACTATCCGAGGAGAGCTCACCTACGGGGTCCTGTTCCTCTAAGGGAACTAACTGGAGGGTTTGAGCAGGCTGTCCCAGTGGTCGGATGATGGAGGATAGACCCAAATGCAAAGGGGGAGCGGGAGGATCCGACGGGGAGCGGGAGGATCCGACGTCCAGACCGGGGATCTGGAAGATCTTGACAGAACCATCTCCACTACCTCAAAAGCCAAAGGCGAGCCACTTTCGCCAGGCTCTGAAAGCAGTCTCCTCAGCTCCGAAGCAGGGATCAGTGTCTGAGCCGAAGCGGTCGGATCCGAGAGGGAAGTGTGCTCCGACCTGAAGGGCGCCGAAGACACACCAACCCAAACAGATCCGACGCTCTGCTCTTGGCCCAGAGAGCTAGGATCAGACACGCTCGAGGGTACAGTCGGCATTGAAGCTATCGGAGCTATCGGTGCCAACAAATCCCTGGCTCCGAAAGGGCCCGGATCCGATGACTCCAAAACCCGAAAACGGATTGGAGAAGGAGTGATCGGAGCAAAAAGGGGAACTGCACTCCCCCCTGTTAGGGGGGGAGGCAGGAGCACCCCCATCTGCATCTGAGTCTGCAAAAATCGACGCATCATCCGATCCATGTCTGCGTCAGTCAGGCTTCTCGTAGACCTAGAAGACGTCGTCGAGGCGGGCTGGGAGGGCCGCCTCGACAACCTCGAGGGAGACCGGTACTCCTCCTCCGGCTCCGGCGAGAAACAAGGCGAACGGAGAAGAGAGAGAGAGGATCCGGAGGCCCTCGTGGAGGGACTAGAGACTTTAGATGGCGGGGCTGAGGGATGAGTCTCAGCCCGCCTTTTATGACTCTTGTGCTTCTCCTTTTCTTTATGTCTCTTCTCCCTAGAAGAGGCAGGTGATTCCCCTGAACCCTGCACAGCAGAGGGAGGTTGAGTCCCAGACAGAGTGGGGGGACCTAAAGGTATAGGGGCTGTGGTAACAGCCTGCGCCTTAGAGGGAGAGGAAGAAGAAGTGTCCTGCGGTAACAAGCCTGCCAGGATCAACTTGTTCTTCCTATCCCTGATGGCCCGGGGGTTAAACACTGCACACATCTGGCAGCTAGTGGAAAGGTGGGCCAGCCCCAGACACAACACGCACTGAGTGTGGCCATCAGCCGGGGAAAGCTTATGGCCACACAGTGCATTTAGAAAAGACGGCTTTGGGCCCTTCAGCCATCACAATAATACACCCACACACTATAGGGGAGGGACAGAACACAACGACCAAAAAACTAAAAATTACCACAAAAAATTAAAACTAAGACTATAACTCGACGAAGGGGCTAAATCACTCACACACTGACAAAAAATAATAAACTTTTGTCTAACTTGAACAAGATATATAGAAACGATCTCACCCAAGCCTAAGGAGCTCTTCACTAGTAGCTTCTTTCAGCCGCGGCAAACTCGATCTGAGGAAAGGCAGCATGCAGCAGGGGATTATGGGTAAAGGGGAGGAGCTAGGCGCTTGGATCTTTTAGCTAGTAAAACTGCTAGCTCGGATCCGAGGTCAGATCTGATACCCACAGGTTACAGAGCAAATAAAGCAACTACTTTAGATTTGATTTTATAGATAAAAATCGCTGCAAGAAAGGGTACAGAAGATAGGCAACAAGGGGCCTTTAATGGAGAAAACTAGCAATCAAAGGTATCAGAAGGAAGTAACTCTGGTGGAAAAGGTTAATGCAGTGGGAGGAGACTAAGTTTGGACAACACGTTAGAGACTGCCTTCCCTTTCAGAGATTTACAGAGTAAATGCAAATAGAAAGGTGTAAGGGACTGTCAAGTGAAAGTTCAGCTCTGGTAGAGTTTTTTAGTTAAGTACAGAACAGAGGCTGTTGTTAAAAAGGATACTTAAGATCTATAAAATACTGCATGTTAACTATAGAAATCAATTAGTGCAGGTTAAAAAAGACAGCAAAAAGAGAACAGAAAGTTAGTTTACAAAGGAAAAGCTGGAAGAAATTGTTAAAATTCCAAAATAAGCAACAAAGTCCAGACAGTTTAGGATTTTTGCATAAGTGATTGATGCACATGTATTTTATACAAGAGGATTTTCCCCAGGCTGTGATGGAGAAGACCTAGGTAAGTGGGAATATGAGCTGGCATATATTAAAAATTACCTACAGAATACCTAGATAGAAATACTAGGAAAAAAGGCTGCAACTAAGGAAATGATTATTTTGGGGTGTGATATAGGATCTAAACGGATTAAACATAAAAAGGATGTACTAAGTTTAGTGCTACTTGCTGCCAAAAAAGAAATTATTGGAAAAGGGAAATTAAATTCTATACCTTACAAGAAGGAAGCTCTCGACATTATAAATGAGAGAAGAGAACTGGAGGTGGCATCTACAAAAAAGGAAAGGAGCATATTTCATAGAAACTAAGTGGAATCTGTGGGAATAATACATGCAGTATAATGTTCAGGAGAAGGGGTGCAATTTATAGGGAAAGCAGGAAGTGAGCAATTTATGTAATGTTAAAATAAATGAAAAGTGTTAAAGAAAGCAACTTATGGTCCTCGACAATAACAATAAAATAAAAACTTAGTACAATTTTCTTTTCTATTAAGGTGTGCAAACCCATGTTACAACCTTAAATACCATGACTTAATAAAAATGTTTACATTTAAAAAAAGCAAGCTGTTAGGATGACAACCCTAGATCATCCCACAGGGGAGACAAGGCTTTCAACTTTGAGCAACGGCTCCTCCTGTCCTGTAAGTAGTCCCTCAAGATTTCCTGGCTGCAGACAGCTGCTAACAATCCATTCTGAAAGAGAAGAGTGTTCCCTATGGAAATCCCCCAAACTCACAAGTGTCAGGCTGATCAATCTCAGCCTGAGAACATTCTCTTGTATGCTGATGAGCACAATTAGCTACCACATGCCATGATCTCCCTCAGCCAAGGTAATCACCCCCCCCCCCCCAGGGTGATCAGGGCAGAAGGGGATCTAGAAGTAAGGACTCATCCGCCGTGATGTCAGAAGGAACACATCCTGAAAAGAGGAAGAGGGGCTACTGGAAAACAGGTAGAGGAGGACACCTCAGAGGGCTCTGTAAGAAGAAAGGATTTGGCTGGAAGGGGGGAAATAATCACTCTTTGGAATGGCAAACAGGACACCAAGAAGTTTGTGTTTGGGGGGTGGAGAGTAGAGTTTACTACCCCTCTCCTCCTGTCCCTTCTGCCATGCCCCACAGAGTAGCAAATTAGATGAAATGTCACATAAGATAAAAATGGGAACTACAGACTCAAGAAAGGCTTACTGGGACTAACCCAGTCAACGAAACGTAAATAGAAATAAAACTCGTTTTACAGCAAAAATATGACACTATTTCTGGCCAACAAACTCAGTACATCTAAGTGTCACACTATTAATGCATTCTTAACTAAAAAGTACAGTTTTATACCTACCATAAATGTAGATGTTCGAGTGTTCACACTGCTGCAGTCATCACACTTGGGTTATCTGCGGTCAGGCGGTCCGGCAGTTGGCCCGAGTTCCAAAGTCTCAGTCTAGCATCAGTTGCTGTCATTTCTTCCCTGACGTCAGTGCGACAGGGGTATAAAAGAGGCAGCCGACGCCATTTTCTTCAGTTTTTCTTGCCCTAGATGTCAGGTGCTCCCAAATAGGAAGGCAATACATAATCCTAAGTAAATTACATAAGTAGAAAACAATAGCTACAGTTGTAAGCAAATACACCATGTAGAAATACATCTTAGAGATTGTATAAACAGGGAGCTATAGATAAAACCCAGGTAAGAAGAGGTGAAGGTGGGAGGGTAACCTGGACAGCAGCAGTGTGAAAACTCGAACATCTACATTTATGGTAGGTACAAAACTGTACAATGTTCATCGTGTTACACTGCTGCAGTCATCAGACTTGGGTTGAATCCCAAAGCTAAGGCTGGGCAGTTGGTACTAAACAGCGTTTGGAGAAGCTAGTAGGCCCTGCAAAACTGCAGTGGCAAAGCCAGCTCTAGTTTTTGAGTATAGAGGTAAGTGGTAGTTCTTGGTGAAGGTGTGCACTGAACTCCAAGTTGCAGCTTCCAAAATATCCTTGGTTGGTACCCCTCTGAGGAAGGCTGCTGATGTTGCTGTAGCCCTGGTGGAATGAGGCCTAATGTTACCAGGTACAGGTTTCCCATGGTGTATGTAGCAGAAATGGATACAATGTCCTATCCATTTTGAAATGGTCTGTTTTGATATAGGCTTTCCTTGAGATCCTGCAGCATAGGATACAAAGAGCTGATCAGATTTTCTGAAAACCTTTGTTTTATCCAAGTAGAAACGTAATTGCCTGTGAATGTCCAAAGAGTGTAGGAGCCTTTCCCCTTTATTCTGAGGGTTTGGATAAAAGGTGGGTAAATGAATGGTTTGGTTTAGAGCCACACTGGATACTACCCTTGGCATAAAGGAAGGGTTAGTTCGTAAAGAGACTCTGTCGATGAAAAATGAGGAAAGGCTCCAGTGCCATTAGGGCCTGTAACTCTGAGACTCTTCGTGCTGAAGTTATTGCTAGCAGCAGGGCAGTTTTCCATGATAAAAATTGTAAATCAGCTGAAAAAGCTGGCTCGAAGGGCGGTAGTGTAAGTTTTTCCAAAACAAAATTGAGGTCCCAAGTTGGTGTTGGTGCTCTTCGGGGCGGTCTTATGTTCTTAGCCCCCCTGAGGTACTGCCTTAATAATGGATGTGAAAAAATAGGAGGATCCGTGTTGTAATGAGCTGAAATAGCTGAAGCGTGGATCTTTATAGATGAAAAGGAAAGGCCTTTGTGCAACATCTCAGTTAAATATTGCAGAATCCGAGGAATATTTGGGCCAAGAGGATTTTGGCCTTTAGCCTGGTTCCAGGCGCAGAATCTTTTCCATTTGTCTGAGTAGGTTTTCCTAGTGCTGGGTCTCCTGGCCTCCAGAATGACATCCATAATAGCTATAGAGAGAAGTGTTGACTGTTTGTTTAGATAATCTGTCATGCAGCCAGATTTAAAGTCTTGAGCTGGCTGTGTAGAATCTGACTGTTTTGCTGAGTCAGCAGGTGAGGAATTTGAGATAAAATCCATGGTGGGCCTTGAGCCATGTTCCTTAACACTGGATACCAGTGCTGGCGCGGCCAGTCTGGAGCAATGAGTATCATTTGTGGCCCCTCTAATCTGGCTTTTAGCAGCACCTTTGCCAGAAGAGGCAGTGGAGGAAAGGCATACACTGTTGGTGTTTTCCAACTGAATGAGAGGGCGTCCACTTTCCAAGCTAGTGTGTGGTATGTCCTTGTGCAAAACTTTTGCAGTTGGCAGTTCTGGGGGGAGGCAAACAGATCTATGTCTGGGCTCCCCCATTTTTGAGTTGTCATTGTGAATACTTGTGGGTCTAGTTTCCACTCGTGAGGATCCATGATATTTCTGCTTAGTTTGCCTGCCAATGTATTTTTCTTTCCTGGCAGGAATTGTGCTTGTAGTTGAACTTGGTAGGTCAGTGCTGTGTTCCACAAGGTCATTTCTTGCCTGCATAGGGGGTAGGAATGTGTGCCCCCTGGTTTGTTTATGTACCACATCACTGTGGTGTTGTCCGTCTTTATTAGAAGTTGTCCTGGATGTAGGAGGTCCTTGAAAGCTGTTAGGGCATTTTGTACAGCTAGCATCTCTTTTGGATTGACGTGGAGATGCATTTGATCTGCAGACCATTTGCCCTGAATGCACTGTCCGGCCATGTGTGCTCCCCAGGCGTAATCCGATGCATCTGTTGTCATTGTTTGTCTGGCTGTGGGCAAGGTGAAAGGCTGACCCTTTTTGAGTTGACATGCCTGAGCCCACCATAGAAACTCCTGTTGAAGGCAGGGAATTAGTGGTATTATTGTTTCCAAGCTGTGGCTGTGTTGAGTCCATACGCTTTTCAGGTACTACTGTAATTTCCTCATATGCAGTTTGGCATATGGTATTAGTTGTATGCAAGATGCCATGAGTCCCAAGGCCTGCAGAATTTTTCTTGCAGGGAGTTGGGACTTTGCTGCCATCATTTTGAAGTATTGAGTCAGTTGTCCTTGCTTGTCTGGCATGAGATAAACCATCTGGGTCATTGTATTTAAGCTGGCACCCAGGAATATTATGTCTTGTGAGGGCACTAGTTTTGACTTCTTTTCGTTTACTGTGTACCCTAGGCAACTTAGTAAGTTTTTTACAAAAGCCAGATGTTTTAAAAGAATGCCCTTGCTGTCTGCTTGAATAAGGCAGTCATCCAAGTATGGATATATTTGGATTCCTCTTTGTCTGCAGTATGCAATTACTGGTGCAAGGCATTTTGTGAAGACCCTGGGTGCAGTAGATAAGCCAAAGGGCAGTGCAGAGAATTGGTAATGAGTTATACCTGCTGTAAATCAGAGGTATCTTCTGCAATTTTGCCTGATAGGGACATGCAGGTATGTCTCCTTGAGGTCCAGTGTTACTAGCCAAGCCTTCTTGCCCAGCATGGGAAGAAGTTGCTGTAGTGTGAGCATCTTGAATTTGGGTACTTCCAGGTATGTGTTTAGAATTGAAAAGGTCCAGAATGGGTCTCCAGGCTTTGTCTTTTCGAGGAACCAAGAAGAGTAAAATCCTTGTCCTTGCTCCTGTGTAGGAACCTGTTGAATGGCTCTCATGGCCATGAGTGCTGTAATTTGTCTTTGAGCCTCTGCCCGTTGATTTGATGGCAGATTTGGCATTCCTTTTATCCTTGGTAAAGTGTGAAAGTGGAACCTGTATCCTCGAGTTACAATATTTAGGACCCCATTTGTTGTTTGCGATGATGTGCCAATTGTCTGCAAAAAGTGCAAGTTTTACTCCCAAGGGAGCTGCCAAGAGTGATTTGCTTGGCAGTCTGAGGGGTAAGTCATTGTGATTGTCTTCTGATAGTTTGAGACCTGTCTTCTCCTCCTTTCTGGGTTGTGATACCCCATTGTCGTGGCTTGTAAGAGCCTTGTGGCTGTGACCTCTGCCCCTTGGGTGCCTGTATTTGCCCCTCTGTAGTCTGTCAGAAGTTGGAAAGGACCAGTTTTTTGTTTGCCAATTTCTGCTGAAACGAGGGGATTGGACCTGTAAAAAATCCTTGACTGTCTGCATAGATTTTGCCTTATCCTCCATTTTCTTTAAAATCTCTTCTGCTTTCACACCAAATAAAACATCCTGCTGTAAGGGTGCATCCAATAACTTTGCTTTAACATGATCAGGTAAAGTTTGTTCTTTTAACCAAGCATGCCTACGAATGACAGACCCTGTTACAGCTGCTCTGCAAGAAGCTTCCATTTAAATCAAATCCACATTGCCAAGTATGTTTTCCCACTTGTTCTGTTGCATGTAACAAATCTTGCATTTCCTTGTAATCAGGCTGCTCTGTATGTGTGCTCATTTTTTGTTTTAATTGAGACATCAAATATTGTTGATATTTCAGCATGTGAAACTGGCAATTTAAGGCCCTCACAGCTAGAGTAGCTGAGGTATATACTTTCTTTCCCCATCTGTCTAGTGCTCTAGAATCCCTTTCAGATGGTACAGGATTTTTAGCAATAGAGGCCTTAACCCCTTTGGGACCCTGGGAAATGGTTTCTGGGTCAGCAACAGGGATTTTATATAGGAATTTATGCGAGTCAGGGACTCTGTAGTATCTGTCTGGTTTGGCTGGTGCAGGAGGTAATGAATCTGGGTTAAGGCTAGATTCTGAATCAAGATCATCCACAATGTCTAACACAGGTGAAATAGCAAGGGGTCTGTGCTGGGGTAGTTAGAGGAACTCTCAGAGCCTTTTCTTAGAATCAGAGTAATCCTGGCCCTCCCAGTGGAAATGTTCCCTCATGGTATGTTAAGTTTCCCCAAAAGAGTAGTCTTCTGGGGGAGATGCTGAAGGAATAGACTCTTCAGCATCAAAGTCTTCATAAGGGGGAAAAGAGTACTCCTGTTCCTCAAAAGAATCTGAGGTAATGGAAACTTGGTCAGAGGAAGCATAGTCCTCCTCCTGTCTAGGCCTTTTGTCAGGTGGGGGATGGGAACCCCTGATTAGGGTAATTAAGTCTTTGGCATGGGGCCTTGCACTGGAGACTGCTATACAGGCTTCCTTACTTTTAATTGAGTTTTCAGTTTTGCAAAAGATATAATAGTAAGTGTAGTCGGTCTGAAGACACCTTCAGTAACTGACGGCCTTTCAACTGCTCCGGAATCCCCATCAGCCATGGAGTCAGAAGGGCCTAAAGATAAAGGCTCTGGAGGCCCTGCAATCTCCGCTTGGGAGTCGGATACAGGCTGGGGTTTTAAATCAGCGGTAGTCAGGGGCTGCGTAGGCGCCTCACTGAAAACCGGAGAACCGCCGACTGGCCTAGCAAAGGCCTTGGTGTCTGGTTTGGGTCTCAGCTGCCTGTCCTTATCTTTGCACTTTTTATGCATCCCAGTCGCCGGTTGCTCTGATGGCATGGTATAATTAAATTTTCTACCAAAGTAATGTTGGCTGAAATCAAACCGACGTTTAATAGTTAGTTTGTTAAACCTGGCACAAAACCGACAACCTGTGACGTCGTGGTCTGGGCCTAGGCAAGGGATACAATGAGAATGAAAATCCTTATGAAATATTTGCTTCCCACAAGAAATGTAATTAACTTTTTCTGACATCAGACTGAGGCAAGAAAAGGTTCCCCAACGGGGTACTTAGCTTTATTGAAGACTTCGGTATGAAATTCGATTTGAAAATCTCAGGAGTCGGCCGACTGGCACTTGCGAACTGCTTCTGCTTCGGGCACCGCGCGGCAAGAAAGACTGAAGAAAATGGCGTTGGCTGCCTCTTTTATACCCCTGTCGCACTGACGTCAGGGAAGAAGCGTCAGCAACCGATGCCGGACCAAGACTTTGGAACTCGGGCCAACTGCGGGACTGCCTGACGGCAGATAACCCAAGTGTGATGACTGCAGCAGTGTAACACGATGAACATCAATACTTATTCATCAGAAAATATAACACAATGTTACTTTAGGTATTATAGCAATAAACACAAATTTAACATCTTTAGAAAGGCGTGCATATACTTGAAACTGTCATTTCGCTTGCTCTTCTACTTGAAAGCTCATGCAAGACTGACTGCAGAAATACTGTCCTGAAAATTGTGCAAGACTAAATGGAAGGAAAATAAATATTCGTAAGCAGGGTTAAATCCAGGTCAGAAACTCTCTCAGTAACGGACAAGTTGCAAGATTTACAAAACATTGTGTAAAATGAAAGTACTATTCATCAGTTTTCTATTCAGAGTAAAAATATAAATTATATCAAAAACAGAAAGTGCTTTTGTGACTTAAGGCCTAAGTAAATATGTATTTCTATACAAAAGTGTTATTCTGCTCTTTAAAAAAAGGCATACATGGATTTGAAATGGTTAGTTCTCAAAAAATAATTATACAGCTGTTCCCTTGCCTTTGAGGCAAGGGGCACAGTCTAAACATATTTTATAGTGAACTATCCCACTACAGTTCCCTGAAAACTTCATAAAAATACAAACCATTCTGGAGACACAGCCATTTATTTACAGGGAGCAAACACAGTCAAGCTGTAAACAGTAATGGGGTAGGCAAGTGAAAAGTTCAACACAGAAAATCACTGTAGTTTTTCATGGGAAGAGTAGTGGAAAATCAGAGCAGGTTATGTATGTAGTGGACAGTAAGCAGCGAGTTTGTCAATAAGGTCTAAGGTGGGTGGACACCCAATTGAAGGTGCAAAGGAAGGGTTTATGAACGATACTAGTTACACAAACAATGAAAACTACAGATGTGACTTTTTCTACCATCAGAACTACAATATATAACACCTCGCTGTGCCAGAGACGGAAAGAACTGCTATGGAAAAGCTAATTCATCTAGCCATACCAGCATCCTACTGCACTTCAGCTATGTGTAGTAAGCACACTGCACATTAACATTTCTATTAATTTAGCTTAACAATCTTGGTTCAAAATTGCAGTTTCAACAGTTTTAACTTTTAGGGCTCCTGCATGCTAAAAGTAAACAGCTACTTAGTAAAACAGCCATTCTTTGTGCAACAACTCACTGCACTACACTCCTTACCTGACATATACTTCAGCTCGTGCACATCCATGAGGATTAATAGGTAGCTCCTCCTCCTCCTCTTCACGCTGGTGGAAGCGGAATTTGTAATTCTTGCATCTGTGTGCTCCATACAGCTGCTCCACAAGGAAGACAACAGCATCATGAAGTATTCCCAGCATTCGTAAACCATTCATTGCTGAAAGATGGCAATTGGCATAAAATGTCTGGAATCAGTGATTTTTGTAATACAGAAGATACAAACCATACTATACTAAAAATACATATGTTTCTGCACAACAAGGTAGTATTAAGTGAATTACAAAAACATATTACAGTCGGGACAGAAGGCAAAATGACAACAGCTGTAACTATCAGCTAATAAAATCTGATCCTTCTAGCTAAAAATAAACAAAACATTAAACAGCTACTTTGTTACTCATTTCATCTAATCGGAGAGGCGTCTCTGATAGGCCTGTGGCTGGGGTACTGCTTTTTCACTAGCAAGACTACAGATTTTTAAACCTTGCATTTGATGCAAACCGTGGCATAATGTGACAGCAACAAAAATGTACACACAAGCATGTCATTTTGTCCCTAGGGAGCACAAACCAGTTAAAAAAAAAGTTTAAATAATTTAAGAACATGTACATTTGCCATGATTACGTGGAACTCCCAACAATAGCTGCTGAGAGATATTCCTCTTCCATCAAGGATAAATCACTGGAAGATCAAGTAATAAAGTCAGTCATATCAAACTTTCAGATACCTCAAAGACTGGTCCTCTGCTGGGATAAATTTCAAGCAATAGCAGGACTTGGAAGGGGTCAGCCCAAAGCCAAACCTCAGATGGCAGAGTCCTGAAGAACAGAATTCCCAAAAGTGGCCCAACTCCACATGACACTGTCAAGACAAAAACGGCTGATGAGCCTGTTTATTGTGGACTAAGGGGCAACAGCACAAATGTCTGCAACAGAAACACCTTTAAAGTAATAGAGGTAGCCACACCTCTGGGAGAGTGGGCTCTGACCTCATCATTTGTTATTGTGTAGTTAAGTGACTGACTGGGAAAAGGCAGGTGGCAACCTGCCTGAAGTGTGAGCCTGGAGCAATGGTCCTAATCCTCCGGTAACAACTAAGATGCTAGTGAATGAAAAGCTCTCACCTCCACCCCCAGTTTCTACTACTAAGTAAACAGGGAGGAAGACGGAAGGATTAGTTCATGGAAAAATTGTTAGCCCATAGTGCACCATATCATTATTGAAGACCCAACTATACTCTCTGGTTTGTACTACACTGAATGTTTCTCTGTAAATAAGGGCTTGATAATAACTCTCAAAAGTGATGCCCTCCAAGAAGAGTCTTCAAGAAATTACTACTAACACTGCAGAGCTAAAAAGTTCAAACAGCAGATAGGTAAGCCAGTCTGCCATGAAATTCAAGTCACATAAGAGCATTTCTCAACTGGATATGTTCATATGCCTGTCCCATTGCCAGAGGTTGTCTGAGGCCCAGCACTTGGCTGCTCTCCCAAGGGGTGAAGCAGGACATCCACCTGCCCCTTTCCCACAACCTAGGCAGCCATGCTGGATATGGAAGGAGTGTGTGCTCTTAAATAACTGCCTGACAAGCTAATTTTGGTTCAGAGTTCTGTCCTCCAGAAAAACAAGATGAATAGAAATGGCTACCAAATGCATTCTGTCCATGGGATCAGACCCAAGATAATACACATTCCTGAAGTAAATCAGACAGTTAGGGACAATGCACCACTCTATCTAAACTGAGAAACATTTCCACCCTGAGGCATAAACCATTTTAAGTAGGTGGCCTCCTGGCAGCCTCAATCCCCTTACAGTCTAGGGTTGGCATGTTCAGTGCAAGATGGAGATCCATATTAAAAACTAGGCCTTGAAATAGCTGCTTCCCCCAACCAAGAGGGATATCCACAACTAATACTAAGATTGTTTCCTGTATTGCTAGAAACCACACCACCCACTGCCATCAGCCCCCCCCCCCCAAGAACTCTGCAAAGGTAAAGGAGAGTGGATTTAGCAGAAATGGTGAGAATACCTATATGAACCTCTCACACAATTAAATCAAGAACATGTCCAAAGACAACTCATTCCTATCTAAATGACTGGTTAGAAGACAGGAAGAGCCACTTTCTCCTGAATGGTAAAGAAACTGATATAAGGAGTGTCCCACATTTGGAAGCCTTGATGCAGCATGGCCTCAGAATATGAAGTGTCAATACAGGGCTGCTCAGAACATCTGCCAGCTCATTATTTTCTCCAGGGGGTGAAGCTACCTCTGTCCCTAAACAAATGCAACGTAGCTATAATATCTCTGTACAGGAAGTATGACTCCATGGGCCCCTGCTTTTTAGACATCGTGCAACACACTGCTTGAATAACGTCAGAAGCAGTAATTTTTTTTCCCAAGACTTCAGGGCAACAATACTCCTCTGAATTTCAACTGTCTGATATTGAGACTCCTCTTTTGGAAGGGGGGACCACATTTTCTGAACTGTCTTGGATGCTATGAGGTCTTCCCAGGCAGCATAGCAAAGCATGCAATTGCAAACAAAGTATCAGTCATCCAAGTCAGTGGGAGGTTAAGCTGCAGAAACGGAAACCCCCACATGAAGACTGGTAGCAACTTTTCTTTTCCACAGGGCTTAGCAATAAGGGTCCAACACTAACAGCCAGTCCAAGAACGTATCATGACTTAGAAGTCAATGTCATTTTGCAGTCCACTGCTGCACTCATCTTCAAAAAGGCAAATGTCATCACAAGAATCAAGTCTTCTGGACTTTGAGATGTATTCTTAGCCTGCTGGGGAAACGTGTTTTTTTTTAACCTATCTGCTTAACTGGAGTCCAGCATAGGTCTCAACTGTCCAGATTTTTCAAAATTTCCAGATTTTTGGTGTATTACTCATAAAACTGTAGTTTTCTGGCAAATTACTAAAGTCAGAAAATAATGTCTGAATTTCAGACTTAATATCCTTCAGAAAATTCATGCTAATGCAAAACCTGCTATTCTATCAATTTTGTAAGAGCAATATTTAAAAAGGTGTCCCTATTTTTTGGTCTTTGTCCCCTTACTTGCAGCTTTGTCCAGATTTCTTGCTGTTAGACGTTGAGAGGTATGGAGTCCAGGGATAATTCTATTATAAACCTACATCTTTTCTAGCCTTGAAACAGGCTTATTTATGTATTGTTAAATGAGTTGTCCAACTTGGTTACGGTCACAGGAGAGAAGCATCACATAACACACTCACATACAAATAGAACAGTCTTACATTCTTAGCATAACAGAATGAACAACTCACATACAAATTAATTAACCTAAGTCAACTGCATATTAAAGATGAGAATGGAGCTCAAGTACTTTTAATGCAGACCAAAGAAAAAAGCAAGTAAATGCACAGCAAGGACAAACACAGAACACTAAGTAAAACACTGACACTGCAGCACAAATAGTGAAAGTGACTCAAGTCCATGAGTGAGTTCTGGCAGGCAGAAGGAAGCTATTGAAAAAGGCGATTGTATACTTGACAAATAAAACAAGCATGTTCAGGGGCAGAGGCAGATAGTCTATGGGTGAAAGCATCACACATCATCAGGGAAGAAACAGACAATGGAAATTAGTGAATGCAGGAGAATTCTGGTAATAAGGGATGAATGCACTATGACAAAGGAAAGGAAGACACTTATTTATTTCTTTTATTTGCAGTTGGTTTACCAGGATAGTCCATTGGGCCAAAAATAACCCGTTTTCAATGGAGTCCTGGGGAGAAAAGCTCCAAAAAACAAACAAAACTTACAAAGTTTTTGGTTACAGTAACAAAAATATTAGTAAAACGAAAAAAAATTACAAAGTTTTGGTTACACTAACTACAGAAGTACAAGTAAAACAATACATTATAAAGATACAATTTCTGAGACAAAACATCAAAGTTTGTGAATTTTGAGTAGATATTTACAAATTGATTGGTTCTTACTAAACCAATGTATAAGACAGGAGATTGAGGTACCTGAAATGTCAGAGGTGTAGAGAGGAGGAGAAGAGATTATGTGGGGTTGGAGCAGGAACATTTCCACTGAGATACAAGGTGCGAGTGAAGTGAGTTTTTAAAAGAGGAGAGGTTTGTGGTGGTATGGATAGATGGTGGTAGGGAGGTTCCACTGATGTCTAAGGGCAAAGGATAGGAGATTTTTGCCTGGGGGATGGGTAGGTTTATACAGTTCTATTAGGTTTTGATCGTTAGATCTTAAGTCTTTCAGGGAGGTGCATTTTGAAGGTTGAGGATAGGGAGGGACAGACGGAGGGGACGAAAATGAGTTTGTGTGCATGAATAAGTTGAATATAGGTCAGATAATTGGGCAGTTTGGTACTTGTGTTATCGCAACCAGATGTTTTTTACATCCTGTAATTCATAACGTTTTCGAGAAATGAATTCAGCTGTAAGTACAATGACTGTGCATACTCCAAATTACTATTTTACCACATTGCTTTGGAAACAGGAGCAGGAACAAGACATGTCAGCCGGATGTTGTCAACCAACTGCTTGCGGACAGAATTTCTTTTGCTTTTAAAACAACGGAGCCTACAACCGTTTTGTGTACTGCTTATTACACTGACCAGAAAAGCAGGAGAAGTGTGAACCTCTAAGTGTTTTACTTCTCTGTACTACTGCTGAAAAGCACTTCCTACATCAACACTGCCATTTTGTAGTACTAACTGCAGTTAACATGTGCCATCTTAACTTTGCATATTTGAGACACCCTTTCAATACAGAACTGCCACGACCATGGACTTTTTATCCATCACTCAAGTCCAATTTTGAAATTAGATTTGCAGTGTTGCATTTAATTAAGTATTGCTGTTTATAGCAGATGTTTAGATTTTAGATATTCAGGACTTGTTGGTCATTAAACACCATTGGGAATGCAGCCAGAGATTTGAATGTGTCGTTTGATGGATGTTATCATTGATGTTTGCGATGTGTGTTCCAAAGGCAAATCAACTAACTGCTTTACTTAACCTACAAAATAAATAGAGAGTAAAAAATGCATTGGGTAACAGAAGGGATGTGGGAAATCAGATCATGAGTAGTGTGGGCCAATGCGCAGAACTAATGATACAACTTCTGCCATTTTTTTACCGAAGATTTACGGAATTACAGGATGCAAAAAATATGGTTGTGATAATACCCAAGTACCGGCAGTTCTAATCAATTTAATTTGGGAAGGCCTACACAGTGATGGGTACAAGACTTGTGGTTTGTGGCAAACTTGGCAATTTTATTATAGCAAGAGGAGAGTTTTGACTTAAGAGAGGATTGTAGGTTTGTTAGGAGTGCAGCACCATAAAGAAGAGAGGGGATGAGAAATGTGGTAGAGAGAATGAACATAGTAGGAGGAGTGAGATAGCGATTGTGCCGGTAGAGCATACCAAGTTTTTCTTTTCTTTCTTTTTTTTTTTTTTTTTTTAATATTTATTTGTAGGTGGGAGTTGAATCTGAGCTAGTCATCGATATGGACACCTAGTAGTTTGGCCTCAGGTACTAATTCAAGAGGTGTGTTGTTGTGGCTTTTGATGGAGAATGAGTTTTTATCTATACTGGATGTTTTAGAAGGGGTAAATAACATTAGTTTATTTTCTGAGGCATTTAGTGCTAGGTGATTGTCTAACACCCATTATTCAGTGGTAGAAAAAGTGTCTTGTGTTAGCTTTATGAGTGTGGGGATGGAGGTGGCAGAACAGATTATAGTTGAATCATTGGCGTATTGGATAAATTTAGTGTTGGGGACTGAGCAGTGGAAATCATTTATGAATATACTGAAGAGGAGGTTCCCAGTACGGAACCCTGTGGGACACCAGTGGGGGTGTTGAGGAAGGAGGAGGTGGCTTTTTTCCATTTGACTGCTTGCTATCTATTTGTACGGTAACTGTTGAACCAAATGAGAGAGGAAAGGGATAGATTTAGATTAGAGAGTTTAGCTAGGAGAAGGTTGTGAGATATGGTATCGAAGGCATTAGAGAGGTCAAGTAGGAGGGTGGATACAGTACAGCCAGGGTCACGGGCTTTGTTGACTATTTCCAGAAAGGAAAGAAAGGCAGTGGTAGTGCTGTGGCCGGGTCTAAATCCGTGTATGTGGGAGTTAGTAAGTGATTGTCTATAAGATAGGGTAAAAGTTGTAGATGGATACATTTTTCAAGAAGTTTAGAGATGGGAAATAGAATGGCGATAGGGCGGAAGTTTGTGATATTACTGTTGCCCCCTTTATGCAGGAGTATGATAAAGGCCTTTTTCCATAGTTGGGGAACGTAACCTCCTTGGATTGAGCGGATGATGAATATACACATGGGAAAAGCAATGGCTTCAACAGCTATGGTTAGAAAGTAAGAAGGAATGTTATCGGGGGCGTTGGAGTTTGGTTTTAGTTTTTGGAGAAGTTTTTTTATGATAGATATGGGTATAGGTTTTATACAGAAAGGAGGCAGTTGAGAGGTGAAGGTATTTGTGGGTGGTGATGAAGGAGAGGTCTGGGGAGGGGATGTGGAAGTAGGCAGTGTAGTGTTGTTCGAGAAAGATGAGGTTAGTTTGGTAATTGAGTCGATGAAAAAAAGAGTTAAATTGGGTGGCCAGATCTTTGTCTAGTGCATTAATTCAGGATTAAAGAGAGTGGAGATACCATTCCAGAATTCTGTAGATTTGTTTTATGGCTATTTTGTAGTGAGGAATATTAAGTTTTTTGGTCAGTTATAATATGCTTTTTGACTTTGTTGCGAAGTGTTTTGTATTCATTAAGGGTGGAGTACCCAGGCTTTATCTCCAAGATGCATGGCAGCTAGTGTATTTTTGGTTAGCCAAGGGGCAGTTTTGCTTTTTATTCTTTTAGATTTTAGGGGGGCACAGCTGTTTAAGAAAGTTATACTGAAGTAGGTAACAGCATTTTCTAGGGGTAAAGTTTTTAGAGGACTCCAGTTTATTTATTTTAGGAAGTTAGAAAATATACTAGGATTGAAGTTTTTTAGGTAGCGAGTGAATATATAGTTATGAGATAACTAAGTGGGAAGGAAGCCGGCAAGCAAAAGTGGGGAGGTAGTCACTGAGGGGAGTCAGAAAGTGTGACACTATCAGAGAAATAATGAGGGTGAGAGACTAAGATCCTGTCTAGGGTACTACCACTACAACAATCTTTGGAGGGTATGATTGTAAAGTTGATAAGTTGGGAGAAATTATAAAGGTTAACATTTAGTGGGTTTGTGACAGACTGAATGGAGGACCAGTTAATGTTTGTGTCATCCAGAATTATAGTTTCATTGCTAATATTACTGGAAAGCCAGAAAAGGATATCTTCCAGTACTGAGACATTGTCTCCAGGGGGAATGTACAGTGAGGCTTTACATATGTGTTTATGTCTAATCATTTGAAGTAGAGCCAAAATTAATTTGGCATTAGTGAATTGAGGAATAGGTAGGATGAGTACTTGAAAGTAAAAGTATATAATGTTCAAAGAAAACTACTCTGCTGTAATTTTATTCAACATTCAGAGATCTAATGGAGTGATTGTCATCTGGTAGGTGGGTCCAGGAGCTGCCAATATTGTTAGAAGTGCATCACCACTGTGGTTGATGCACATTAGGCCCCACATTATAAGATGAGTCATTGTGCAGTTCAGATTTCAAGGGGTGGCACGGTGACAAGTTAGGAAAGGAAAAACTGTGGGGTTCAGTGAAGGCAGCAGAAGGGCAAATGGAGCAGAAAAGACTCAAGTTTATCTGTGAAGATAACTCACTGCAGTTCTTTGCAGAGGTTGAAGTAGTATGTTTATAAGGAGCAAGAATAATGAATCTGGCAAATTTTGATAATTTTTCATTTCTTTTATACTGCTTGGATGCTGCAGAGCAGCAATGAGAACTATTCTGCCTCAGGACGAGAGGTTCTCCAGTTCAGTTCTCAGCTGGGGTGCCTTCTGTGTGGAGTTTACATGTCCTCCCCATTTTCGCATGGGTTTCTCAAAGACACATAAGTAGACTGGCAAATTTTCTGAAGGTATGTGTGTGCAGGTGACTTGAAGAAAGCCCTAGTAATCTTTCTTCCCCTACTTGCTTAGTCAACTCTCTGGATAGTGGTAATTACTGACATGATTGCTTCAAGAGTTGGATGCAACTGCAACTTGACAGCAATTGATAAATGGTTTAGCTGCTAGTGAAAGGGACTGCGAGGATGACATTCTCGTGGAAGAATATGGGCAACAGCAGAGAAGTAGGAAGTTTGTGTCTTGTGTTAAGAGAACGTGGTCATTTGATTCAATGTGGGGAACCTAATATCAGACATTTATTAACGATACAGTCTATATGCGAGAGTCCAGTGACAGGCAATGACAGACTGACCGCCCAATATTTAATAATGTCAAATGCTATTGCTTAAACTAAAAGAAATGCCTGAAGAGTGCTTTGTGGAACAGTGGTTACTAGACAGCAGGACTTACTGTTGTTGAGGTAAGGTTGAGAAAATGTTTAATCATTACCTCAGGTTGGACTAGGCTTGCAGCAGTGAGTTATCTTTTCAGGAGACAGCATACCACAGACCGTTACAGACAGTGAAATGGAAGAAAGGGTTAACATGTACAATGAATAAGGTTAGAACAATGATCAAGCTTTTACAAGGTTGAAATTCACTGTGTGTTCTTGTCAGAGAGAGCCACTAAACCAGCTATCTGTGGTACTGCTGAAAGCCATGCTGCTAAGGCATGTAATTAGATAGCTGTGGCTCATCACAGATTAACAGGCAAATATCATACCATATTATATATCAAAAGCCTAGGAAAAATCATGGAACAGGGCTGGAACATCCTTCAAAATGTTAACACTCTGAGCATGTGATCTGCGACTGACAGAAATGCAGGGCTAATGGAGTAATATTTGAGAAATGTATACTAAGCATTAAGTAGGTTGCAAGATTCAGTAAAGTGGGACAGCTAAGGACACTGTCCGCATGAAAGATGATGAAAGGTTCCACTGCCATAAGGGCCTGTAATTCAGATACCCTTGTAGCTGAAGTGATTGCTAAAAGGAAAGCTGTTTTCCAAGAGAGAAATTTTAAGTCTGCAGTAGCAGCTGGCTCGAAAGGAGGTAGAGTGAGTTTCTCCAAGACAAAGTTAAGGTCTCAGGCTGGGGTTGGAGCTCTCCTGGGTGGTCTCAAATTTTTGACCCCTCTGAGGAACTGCTTGAGCAGTGGCTGAGAGAAAAGGGGAGGTTCTGTGTAATAATGAGCTGAAATGGTCGAGGCATGGATTTTAATGGAGGAAAAAGATAGGCCCTTGTGAAGCATCTCAGTTAAGTATTGTAAAATCTGAGGTAAATTGGGTGCTGCTGTGCTCATCCCTTGAGAATGGTTCCAGGCACAGAATCTTTTCCATTTTTCAGCATAAGATTTTCTAGTACTAGGCCTCCTTGCCTCTAAAGTGATATCCATCACAGGTTTACTGATGGATGGTAAAGGAGAGATTATGTAATTAGCCAGGCTGCAAGGTTCAGTGTTAGAAGCTGAGGGTGCAGAATCTGGCTCTCCTGCTGAGACAGCAGGGAAGGAGTCTGAGGCAAGTGTCATGGGGATAACCGTGATACACTGCACAGGAGGGGGAGTCCAGTGTTGGCGCGGCCAGTATGGAGCAATCAAAAATCATCCTTGGTTTGTCCCGTTTGATTTTTAGTAGTACTTTGGAGAGCAGAGGCAGAGGGGGGGGGGCATAGACTGCTAGGTTTGTCCAGCTGAAGGACAGAGCATCCACTTTCCAAGCTTGTTTGTGGGGAGTCCTTGTGCAAAATTTGTCCAATTGGTAGTTCTGGGGAGAGGAAAACCGGTCTATATCTGGGCTCCCCCATTTGCTTGTCAAACATGTTGGAAATCCTTGGTTCCAGTTTCCACTCGTGTGGGTCCATGAGGTTTCTGCTTAGTCCGTCTGCCAGTGTATTTAATTTTCCTGGCAGAAATTGAGCTTGTAGGTGCACTTGGTAGCTCAAGGCTGTGTTCCACAATGCCATGGCTAGTCTGCAGAGGGGGTAAGAATGTTACCTTATGTTGCTTGTTTATGTACCACAACAGTGGTGTTGTCCTTCTTTACCATTAGTTGTCCTGGAATAATGTGGTCCTTGAAGGCTGTCAGAGCATTCTGTACAGCTAACATTTCTTTTTGATTGATATGCAGGTGCTTTGACTTGGGTTCCATTTGCCCTAAATGCACTACCCTGTCAGGTGAGCCCCCCCCATGCATAGTCTGATGCTTCTGTTGTTAGGGTTTGGGCGGCAGGGGGTGGTGTGAAATGTAGTCCCTTGTTTGGTGGCAGGCCTCTACCCACCAAAGGAACTCTAGGCATAGGCAAGGTATGACAGGAATCATTGCTTTTAGATCCTGAGAATGTTGACACCACAGGCTTTTTAGATACCACTGTAGTTTCCTCATATGCAGTCTTGCATATGGAATTAGAAGAATGCAGTTGGCCATGAACCCCAAGGCTTGCCGTATTTGTCTTTCAGATAGCAGGGTTTTTGTGGCCACTTGTTTGAAGTACGTTGTCAAATGAATTTGTTTCTCTGGCGTGAGGTAAGTTCATCTGGGAAGTTGTATTCAAGCTTGCTCCCAGGAACATGATTTGTTGACAGGGCACCAGGTGTGATTTCTTTTCGTTTATGGTGTACCCCAGACAAGTTAGAACCCTCTGTACAAAGGCCAGATGATTCAAAAGTATGTCCTGGCTTTCTGCCTGAATTAGACAATCGTCCAGGTATGGGTATATTTGAATATTTCTTTGCCTTCAAAATGCTGGAGCTAGGCACTTTGTGAATACCCTGGGCGCAGTAGATAAACCAAAGGGCAGTGCAGAGAACTGATAGTGCGTGTAACCTGCTTTGAAGCGTAGGTATCTTCTGCAAGATTCCCTAATTGGGATGTGCAGGTATGCTTCTTTTAAATCTAATGTTGCTAACCAGGCATCTTTGCCTATCATAGGAAGTAATTGGTGAAGAGTCAGCATCTTGAATTTTGGAATTTCCAAAAAGGTGTTTAGAGTAGAGGGGTCCAGGAAAGGATGCCATGAATTGTCTTTTCTGGGTACCAGGAAAAGTTTCGAGTAGAAACCTAGTCCCTTTTCCTCTTCTGGTACCAGTTGAATAGCCCCCATGCTTAAGAGAAAGTACTTGTTTTGGGGCCTCTGCCCATTGATTTGGGGGTAGGTCCGGCCACCCGCTTGGTGTTGGCAACATGTGGAAGTGAAATCTGTATCCTTGGGACACTATTTAAAACCCATTTGTCCTGGGTAATGAGTTAAAAATTCTTTGCATGAAGAGCAATCTTTCCCCCCAAAGGGGCAGTCAGTTGATAAGTGCTTGGAAATTTTAAAAGGAAGTCATTGAGACAGTTTACCATAGGGGGGAGTCTTATTCCCAGATTTGGAAGTGGAGACCCCCAACTGCTTAGTTTTGTGTGTCTCCTGGGACTGAAACCTGGGGTTTGGCTTGAGAAGACCTGGAAGGGGCTGGAAAGGACCAATTCTTAGAGGGCCAGTGCCTACTAAATCTAGGAGGATGAACTTGTAAAAAATCTTTAACAGTCTGCATAGATTTAGCTTCATCTTCCATCTTTTTGAGAACTTCCACAGCCTTGTTGCCCAACAGGCGGTCCTGATTTAAAGGAGCATTCAACAATTTAGCTATAACACGATCAGGCAAAGATTGCTCCTTAAGCCAAACATGCCTTCTGAGCACAGATCCAGTAACAGCAGCCCTGCAAGAGGCCTCTAATGAATCAAAACCACACTGCAAAGTATGTTTTCCAACTTGTTCAGCAGAATGCATTAAATCCTGTAATTCCTTATTTTCTAGAGTCAGGAATCAACATCATTTTCTGTTTAAGCAATCCAATAACATGTTGCTGATACTTTACCATATGAAACTTTCAGTTTAAAGCCCTAATGGCCAAGACTGCAGAAGTGTAAACCTTACCCCATCTATCCAGTGCCCTGGAGTCTCTATCAGAAGGGGTAGGAATTTTAGCAGTAGACGCCTTAATGCCCTTGGGCCCCTGTGAAATAGTCGCTGGATCTGCAATAGGATTTTTAAAAAGGAACTTGTGGGACTCATGGACCCTGTAGTACCTGTCAGGTTTTCTGGGAGCAGGAGGCAAGAAATCAGGGGCCAAACTAGACTCCGAAAAAGCATAAACAATGTCTAGTACAGGAGAAATAGCTAAAGGCCTATTGCTGAGGTAGGAGAAGGAAATCCCTAAGCCTCTTTTTTGAATCAGAAAAATCTTGGCTTTCCCAGTGGAAATGCTCCCTTAGAGTATGTAAGGTTTCCCCAAAAGAAAAATCCTCAGGAGGGGAAGCAGAGGGAATTGAGTCCCCTGCACCAGAATCTTCATAAGTAGATAAAGGCAAATCCAGATAATCAGAAAAAACAGAATCCTGATCAGAAGACTTATAATCAACTTCAGTCCTAGGCCTCTTAGAAAGGGGGGGGGGTTGGCTACCCCTGATTAGAGTTATTAGATCGTCAGCCATTATCATTTGTTTTTTAGGCATGGAGGCCTGAGCATGAAGCCTGGGCGTCATTTTTTTAGGCTTGGTTCAAGATTTGGCGGCTTCTGTTTAATATGCAAGTCCGTAGGCCTGAATACACCCTCAGAAGCCGGTGCCTGCACAGTGGCTCCGGACCCATCCAAGGTAGAGACATCCGCAGGTTCCATAGTTGAAGCATCTTGCGGCATACCGGACTCCGAATGGGTCTCAGTAGAGGCCTGCGAATCAGAAGTTGCGGGTATCAGGGGCTGCGAAAGTGCCTCACTGAGTACCGGCGAACTGGCGAGTGGCTTACGAGAAGAGTCGTCGGCAGTGTTGGATCTCGGCGGCCTGTCTGTGTCTTTATCTTTGCGTTTTTTCAGAATCCCGGTAGTTGGATGGCTAACCGATGACATTTATGGATAATTAAGCCGAGAACCGAAATATTTAGAGGCGAAAATATACTGACGACGGATAGTGCGCTGATTAAATAAAGCACAAAACCGACAGCAAGGTACATCGTGGTCACGGCCTAGGCAAGGAATGCAGTACAAATGAAAATCTTTACGAGGTATTTGCTTTCCACAAATAATGGAATTATTAACTTTTACTAACATCGGTAAGGAGCAAGAAAAAGTTTCCCCAATGGATGAAACTCGAAAATGAAAATTTCAGGAGTCAGCCGACCGGCACTTGCGAACTGCTTCTGCTTCGGGCACTGCACGGCAAGAAAGACTGATGTAATGGCATTGGATGCCATGTTTTATACCCCCTGACGACCTGACGTCATGGAAGAAGGGACAGCAACTGACACAGGACCCAAGACTTTGTTAATCAGGCCGACTGAGGGCTACCTGCAAGCAGATAACCGAAATGTAATGACTGCAACAGTGAAACACGAAGAACATCAGCAATTTTTTCCTAGGGAAAAAAATCACTGGGCCATTTTCGGGACTTTGACATTTCCTCCACTGTGGTATGCTCTCTGAGTTGGTATACTTAAGTGGGGGGGGGGGGGCACAGCCCCCCATTATTTTGTGTTTCGTTTTTTTTTCCTTTGGGATTTGGGTGTTTCATTTAGGTGTCGATAAAGGGGTGTTCGAAATTTTGAATGTTCGTTTATTTAATAGGGAAGTGGCCTCTGTTACAGACCATGTGGCTTGGGCAGTCTTTCCCTCATAATACCATCCCCCATTGCAGAAGGGAAGTTGTCCACTGTCATAGTGGCCATTGAGTATGGACAGGACAATGTTCAACCCCAGGAGACAAGAGAAGATGTCAACCATCACAGAATGCGATGCCTACATACCGAAGTGAGGTGTACTAGAAAACAGCAACACTGGCATAACACTGACCACTGAACTAAAAGGGTCCACTGTAGTAGTCTCGAAATAAAGCCTTGCTTGTGGGACCAGAGTAGCTGATGCAGCCATCGATCCTAAAAGTCTAACAATTTGTCTTGCTGGGGGATTATGTGAAGCAAAAACTTGTAAGATGAAGATTAACAGAAAGGATCCTTGACTGCAGCAGCCTATCTGGGATTTTGGGTCCAGGTGGCACCCCATAACCTCTGTTGCCAGTACTGGAGCCAGTTGGCTTTTTGTCAAGTTTATATTGATTCCCAAGTGTTGGCAGAACTGGAGTGCACTACATCAGTTGATCTCTGGCAGGAGATGTAAACAACCAGTCATCTAGACATGGAAATACTCTGAACCTGTGCAGTCCCAGGTAAGCTGCAGCCGCTGTTATGCATCTGATTTAGTTGGCTGAGATCCCAGGGTTTTTTTTTTTTCTGGAAACAAAAAGAATCTTGAATAGACTATGGATCCTTTCTAGTCAGGAAGGACCTCTCTGGAAGACTGTATTCTACCAGCTTTGCTACATTGGTCTGAATGGGTGGAATTGTTGGGGATTCTTTTTGCTGGTTGCAAGGAAAGCAAAGTGAATAATGCAGCCTCTGGTGATTATCTTCTGAGCAGAGATAAGTGTCCCCCAGCTGCCTCCAGAGTGTGGCAGCTGGGCAACTGCTCAGAAGCACTGGAAGGATTTCTCAGTGAGGGGGCCTTGAAACCCTCGTATTTGCAGATTGGCTCTGTCTCTGGGGTGATGTCCATTGAAGCTGTTCCCCTTCTGCCTTAGGGGCATCTTTAACCAGAAGTGTCTTGGGCAAATTCTGGGATTTTCAAAACCAGTGCTTTTCACCCATCTGATTCCAAGAAAAATTCCTTTGGGGGAGGAAAAATGTATCCCAACAGCAGACAGTCTTTCCCTCTTGTTCACTTCTAGTGAGCACCTTTTTTCTTTTTTTTTTATACATTGAATCCAAAAAAAGTTGACCCATCAAAGAGGGTGTTGATGAACGACATTTTGAATCTTTCCGTAGAGATGCATCCGGGCTTGCCAACAAATAGCCATACCAGTGCCTGCTGCTCTTGCAGTGTTATCCACCAGATTGGAGAGGAGGTACATGAACACAGACTGCAGGGTAAATAGCTGGGATTCCACCATCTTCTGGATGTCGGCAGGCAATTTACCTCTGTAAACAGGTTGTATGGCAAGTAGTTTTGAGTGCAAAGAGCAAATGTCGCTGAAGCACAGGTCTGCTTTCCAAATCTGTCCAAAGCCCTGGACTCCCCGTTACAGGAATGGGCAGGGATGCTCTCTTTGGAAAGCTCCTTTCCTTGTGGCTTCTGTCACCACCATATCTTTGACTGGGGGACCATTGCTCCACTGTGACCTTCTCCGTGGAGGCACTAGTATATCTTATTTAGTTTCCTAGGAATCAACTCCACCACTATGGGTTCCTTCCAAGCCTACTGTGAGAGCAAATCTATGAGCTCATCAGTTGCCAGGACCACCCAGGCAGCAAATGAGCCAGCCCTAACAGCCTCAGTGAATACAGAGCCTTCTTGGGATGGAGCTTTGACAACCTTTAAATCATCAATTCTAGGAACTATCCTAGACCTAAGGGACTCATCCCCTTCGTGGAAGTCAGCATCTTCTGTCAGCAATTCCTGGGAGGACTCTACATGCATCTTCTTGCATGCAAGTCTCTTGTGATTTTCCTCCAGGAGGTATTCTAGCAAGGTCTCAAGTGAGGATCCTTGAGGCTAAATGAGATTGGCTGCCCCTAATGGATAGATGTTTGGTCAAAACAGTAGAATCCAAAGGAAGTTGAGACAAAGTCGAACCAGTGTAAGGAATCTTCTCTCCAGATCTGGACAGGACCCTTTTTAACTCTTATGATGGAAAAGCTGAAATCGCAACAGAAGACAGTCTCCCAGGACCCACAGACCTTAAGGAAGTAACATCCCCCACTCGAGCTTGATTCAGCACCATAGCGGCCATAGAAGCTGAGCTGGCAAAGACTAAGGCACCGAATGGATGAGACGGCTCCAAAAAACTTGAAAGCTACTCAAGCCCTAAGCTCTGGACCCAAATTCTCAGCTCTGAGACCCCTTGTGATCTGACATAGCCAGAGCTGAAGGGGTAAGGGAAGTAGCTGGAGACAAAGCGGAAGTTGCTCTAGGCTCCGATAATATTCTCTCATGGGTGTCACTCAGCACCATGGAATCCTGGATTGAGGGCTGTACTGGGGAAGAAGAAGCCAAAATGGGAACTGACTGGGAAAGCCCCTGCAACCCCACAGAGGGGGTGCAGGAAGGATCCTCATCTGGACTTGAGTTCAAAGAAACTTCTTCATCATACTGATGTTAGCAGAAAGACATTTCCTTGACTGAAAGGACTTGAGGGAGAAAGCTACCAAAGGTGGTCTCAAAGATCGATGTCTGTCCTGCAGGATGGACAGATGTAATCTAGGACTCGCAGGTTCTGGGGAGAAGTGGCAAAGAGGAAATGGGAGTTCAGACCTGCTGCTGCTCATGGTGTGGTGTCAGATCCATCAACATGGGATTTTTAGGTGTCAGCGCCAACTTTAAAGTCAGCTCCAGAGATCTCTTCTTGACTCCGTAATTTTATCGTTTTTTTTTTTCTTTTCTTTGTCCTTACTCTTTCCTTTCTTTCTCTCTCGCTCCTTATCTTTTGAAGTCTTTAATTTCTCTCATTTTGAGGAGAAAGGAGAAACTGAAACAGCAGCCAGAGGGGTCAATACTCTCACTTGGGCAGGGAGAGAGCCCTTTAACACCAATTTGTTTCTGTGGCCCACTAAAACTCTTGTCCTGAAAGAGGCACAGGACTGAGGTAGTCAGCTCACAAGCAATAAACGCACACTTTAGGCAGATCTTCTGGGGATCTTGTGCCCACAGGCACTGGATTTTTTAAACCTAGAGGCCTTTGTCCAACATGTTCACATTCTACAGATAAACTTCACACACTAAAGACTGTACAAAGCAGTAACAGCTACCAACAAAAAGTACTAGAAAAAAATATGAAAATGTCTATGACAAGCTATAAATAGGAATAATATGAAAGACTAAGACTCAAAGACGATAACCCTTCCACTTTTGTGTGTGTTTTAACGGGTAGGGGAAAGGGAGGAAAGAAGCTTCCCACGACAGAAAAGTTCAGTCAACAAGTATAAAGAAACAAAACAGTCTTTCAAAAATACTAAACTATCTATCTAAATGTATATTCTAAGAGAAATATCAAAATTATTGGAATCTGAAAACCTATCTGCTCCTAAGTGCTGATTCCTCACAGATCACATCTGGTCTCTTCATGCAGCAAATGACATCTGGGTACTTTAGGGAACAGAAAGGCATTATGGGGAGGAGTCTGAGCCCTGGATCTAAGAGCTGGAAAAAGGTACCAAGATCAGATCCAGTCAGATTCGACAACCCATTTGTTGAGCCAGACAGAATAAGACCACTTCAGATCATGGAAATGTAAGGCTATACTTCTTAGGATCCTCCCAAATCAACAGCCTATTAAGTATGTATGAACCTATAAGGGCATCTCTGCTGTTAGGGTCACTGGGATGAGAAGTGAGTTAAGAAGATGGACTTCTTGTTACAGTCTCGGACAGTGACATCAAAATCCTTTGAATCCTTACAGGAGCCCAGGACCAAGAGAGTACCACAGTTTATGGCATCAATGGAAAAGGACTTGTGCATGGGCAAGAATGTGGCAGTCTAATGTTTAGCATCACAGAATAAGCTGCCAGCATTAAACTGGTGAAACTAATGTATGATAAGACACTTAAAAGCAATCTTTCTAAACAGATAACACCTAGACTGTCTGCTGTCAAAGCTATGACTCAAAGCCTAAAGGCATGGGGCGGGGGGGGGGGGGGGCACTGCGTAACACCACACATACAGTCACACGCAATGCAGTCACACACAATGGAGTCCCAACCACTAACACCCTATGACAAGTAAACACTTCTCCTTAAATTCTTGCCATGAGGCCTCCATTGCAAGACATACTGATGCCCCTCTTACTAGGCTGAACAAGAAGATAATGGTTAGTTGCTTATCTGCAGCCAGGATCATCCAAATCAAGCATGCACTTAAGTTATTACACCACAGTTACCACTATGACTCACAGTCCATGTAGGTGTAAATAACCTAAAATGTACCTCCCTGGACTACATGAAGAGGCATAATATATAGCTCCCAGAATGTTTTACAGGCTGGTATTAGCGTAGCAGAGGGCAACGTATTACCATTAACGAAGATAATGCCAGATGCCACAATATGAGCAAAAGACTACCAATTTTAAACATTGGCTGTCTTTCTGGTGTCATGTCCAATATTTGTCAGTTTGACAGGACATAGTTAACAGACTACATTGCTTTGCCAAGGCTGGTCTTGTCCCCTCTAGGCTTTCAAATACTGGCTAAAACTTTATCCACCTCCATAGTGCCTTTTTAGGCAATACCAAATTGACAAACCATGTTGCTAGTTCTAAACTGACAAACCTACCAACATAGCAAAATTAATGAACCTCAAGGTGCTACTGCTCAATGCCAAGTGCCTAAATAAACTACACTCCCTCCAAGCACTCCTCACACTTGAGAATACAGACATTTGTGCAGTTACCGAAACATGGTTTAAATTGTCAGAGTATAACCCAGAAGTATAAGGTACAAGTGCCTTCCACACTTTTAAACCAGTAGCTGTACAGATGAGCTAAATGTGGAGGTGTCTCAATTTACAGCAGTAACAAGCATGCCTTTAGGTTGGTCAGACAGGATGATGAGTTGGAGTTCCTCCACATACAGATCATCACAGACGAAGTCTCATAATATACCCAAGCCCAGCTATAGATCATCCTCCATGCTCCAAGAAGCTTAATGCATACCTGGACTTACTGAAGACATCTGCCACCCAACCTAACACCCTACTCATGGGAAACTTTAACTACCCTCTGAAGACTGGAAATCCTACACTGCCTCAATTCTACAGGTAGACAGATTACTCGACTTTGTAAATAGAAACACCATTGACTACGACTTTGCAAATACAAACACCATTGACCAAATAGTGAAAAATGACCACTAGAGGCTCCAACATACTGGACCAAGTACTCATAAATATGGGAAAATTCTGCATGAGAATGAAGGATTGCAATGGTTATCTTCATTCATAAGGAAGGACCTTCAACAGGTTCTTAAAACTACAGACCCATTAGTCTGAATAGACACTTTGGCTTTGTCAGAATAAGGTCATGCTTACTGAACTTGGTGGACCTCTTCGAAAAAGTCACTAAGGCAATGGATGAGGAGGAAAGAGGTGAATACTGTCTACCTAAATCTTTCTAAAGCATTTGATACAATAATTGAAAAATAAAACGAACTAAACATGACTGATGGAAAACAATAAATAAGTTTAATGATTTTGATACAATATCCCACTCAAATACTGTCAACGAACATACTGAATTAGGCATAAAACACCTTTATAAAACACTGGATAATTAACTAGCTCATGGGTATGACCCAACGGGTTACTATCATCGAGTCCACTTCCACAGAGAGGCTTGGTCATCAGTGGGGATCCCCCCTCAGGGCTCTGGGCTGGGTCCAATTTTCTTTGTCATCTACTTCTTGGAGGTCAAAGTCAATGTCAAAGGCCTCTGGCTGACCACGTTCTCATATGATTGCAAACTGGGAGCAGTCACTGAATCCTTCCCAAGATAAGCACACCCTTCAGGAAGGTCTAACACAGGCAAACATGGTGTCAAAGCCATGTCTTAAAACTCAATGCCAAGAAATGCATTATAGTACCTTTTGTGAGGTCAGCCACTCAGGGCAACTATGTCATCAATAGAACCCCTTAAAAGTTGATTCACTAGTCAGGGATATGAGAACTCATGTAGCCAATAACCTTGCCTTTGACCAACATGGGTCCAGTAGGAAAATCCTTCTATGTTGCTCAACTTATAAGTAAGTAAGGGTCCAGCATCAAGGTGCAAAGAGGTCATTGTACTCTGCCCTTATCAGACCCATCACAGAGTAGAATGCCCTCCTTTTGGTATGTACCTCACCAGCCACAAGCAACAACTGAAATGTCCACAAAGGATCCTTGCAAAAAGGATACAGTGAGTAAACAAAATGTCCTACGCTAATTGCTTCAAAGCCCCATCTCTTTGCTTTGTATCAAAAACAGACTGTTGAGAGGTGATCTTTGCATGGCATACAAGGCATCTGTGGACCTTGTTTCACATCCACAAAACAAACAGCTTCAGAATTATTAGAACAAAATGACCTAAGTTTTGCTTGCAACATAAATAGGAAATGTTGGAGAGACAAATACATTTCTCAGAGAATTCTCATTCTCTGGAACAGACCCCACCCCATCCATATGAAGTGGAGTTCCTACCAAACCCTATATAATGGCAATTTAGGCCAATGTATAGGTAACTGGAAATTCACTTCTGGTCTGGCAACTGGGTCTCTCATAAACAATGGCAGTCACTAAATCACCCCCTATATAAAACAAATTTGTAGGTCATATTTGGATTGCATGGCTAGACTTATAAGGGCCCTATTGGTAGTTAGCACAGTACACACCTATAAACCGATGAAAAGGTGCGCACTTTCCCTGCTGCAAAACTTCAGGCTGAACTTCCTACTGGTGTACTCTTCCACATGTGACTCAACTTCCATTAGACATCAAATATCTGCTTAATGTTCAGGTTTTGGAACATAGCAGCTAAATGGGATGGCCATATAGACCATCACTGGTCATGGCCTGCTAACCCACACAAAACTGGGGGTGGGGAGGAAGCCAGAACCGCAGGAAAGTCCTTTGGTCCCAATTGTCCACCCCCGCCCCCAAATCTGTGACCTAATAACACAAAAGATCTACCTCTAAAATCAGGCAGCCTGTCAACAGATTTCAACTTACCATCTGAAGATAGGAAGGAGCAAAAAACAAGAAAAGTGGGGAACACCTAGCCAAAGAAAGCACGAGGCATTTTTTTTTGATGACCGGGTCTTCACTCAACTTGAACAGTCACTACTTGAGGATGAACTCACCAGGTGAATGGTAAGGCGGATATAAAAGTACAGTTGTGTACACTTACCATAAATGTAGATGTTCGAGTGCATTCACTGTTGCAGTAATCACACTTGGGTTATCTGCCTGCAGGTAGCCCTCATTCGGCCCGAATACCAGAGATTTAGTATTTCTGCGCCAGAAGCTGTCGCTTCTTCCATGACGTCAGGGGTATTAAAACAGGCAGCCGATGCCATTACATCAGTTTTTCTTGCACCAAATGTCAGGAGCCTCCAAAAAGGGAGCTAGTATATTGGTGGGGAAAACACCACCAGTAAAAAGTAAATACCAATACCAGTAGGAATAGCCATAGAGAGGAGAGATAGAGAGACAGAGAAAAGCAGGGGGCTGGAGGGAGGGAAACCAGGACTGCAACAGTGAATACACTTGAACATCTACATTTATGGTAAGTGTACACAACTGTACTATGTTCTTCATGTTTCACTGTTACAGTCAACACACTTGGATTGATTCCCAAAGCTGAGGAAGGGTGGAGGCAGTTAAGAAGAGTTATGGCTGGCTAGTAGACCTTGCAAGACTGCTGTAGCAAATCCTGCCCTGGTCTTGGAAAAGATAGGCAGGTGGTAATGCTTGGTGAAGGTGTGTGCAGAACTCCAGGTAGCAGCTTCCAGTATGTCCCTTGTAGGGACTCCCCTGAGAAATGCTGTAGGTAGATGTAGCTCTAGTGAAATGTGTTCTGACCCCCTGAGGGGTTGGTTTTCCATGGTGCTTGTAGCAGAAATGGATGCAGTGTGCTATCTATTTGGAAATGGTTTGTTTTGAAATGGCCATGCCCTCTGCCCCTGTTGCAAAGCTGACTAGCAGCTGGTCAGATTTTCTGAAAGGCTTAGTCCTATCGAGGAAGAATCTGAGCTGTCTGTGCACGTCCAGAGTGCAGGATCCTTTCCCCTTTATTTTGAGGATTAGGGTAGAAGGCTGGCAAATGGATGGATTGGTTGAGAGCCACACTGGACGCCACTTTAGGCATAAAGGAAGGGTTAGCTCGGAGGGAAACCCTGTCAGCATGGAAAATAATGAAGGGTTCCACAGCCATCAGTGCTTGTAACTCAAACACTCTTCTAGATGAAGTGATGTCTAGAAGCAAGACTGTTTTCCAAGACAGGAATTTTAACTCTGCTGAAGCAGCAGGTACAAAAGGGGGAAGCGTGAGCCTTTCCAGAACAAAGTTAAGGTCCCAAGCAGGTGTGGGTGCTCTCCTTGGAGGCCTTAAGTTGTTTGTCCCTCTCAAGAACGGTTTGATGAGAGGGTGAGAGAACAGAGGTGGCTCAGTATTGTAATGAGCCTAAACGGCAGAGGCATGGATCGTAACGGAGGAGAAGGATAGGCCTCTGTGTAGTAGTTCTGCTAGGTAATCCAGGATTAGAGGCAAGGCGGGCAGTGCTGTGTCCTTTCATTTAGACTAAATCCAAAAACAATATCTTTTCCACTTTTCAGCATATGATTTCCTAGTACTGGGCCTTCTGGCTTCAAGGATGACATCCAGCACCTGCTTGCTTAGGCTTGCTGGTGGGGAATTGAGGAATAAGCCAGGCTGCAAGATTTAGGGTTTCCAATTATGAATGCAAAATCTTTCCCTCCTGCTGAGAAAGCAGGGTTGGGATCTGGTGTAGGTTCCAGGGTGGCACCATTGTCAGACTGTGCAGGAGTGGTTACCAGCGCTGGTGTGGCCAGTCCAGAGCAATCAGAATTGTCCTTGGCCTGTCTTCTTTTATCTTGAGTAATACTCTTTAGATAAGGGGCAGAGGGGGGAAAGGCATAGATTGACAGGTTTTCCCATTGAAAGGATAGAGCATCCACCTTCCAAGCCCTGCTGTGAGGGTTCCTGGTGCAGAATTTGCTTAAGTGGTGGTTGTAGGGGGAGGCAAACAGATCCACCTCTGGGGTCCTCCATTTCTGGATAAGAAGGTTGAAGGTGCTGGGCTCCCATTTCCACTCGTGTGGGTCTAGGAGATTTCTGCTTAAGTCGTCTGCCAGTGAATTGTTTGCCTGGCAGCAATTGAGCTTGTACATGAACTTGGTTGTCCAAGGCCATGTTCTGCAGGACCATGGCTAACCTGCAAAGTGGGTAAGACTGGGTTTCCCCCTGCTTGTTGATGTACCACATAACTGTGGTGTTGGCTGTTTTTATCAGCAGTTGTCCTGGAAAGAGTAGGTATCTGAAAGCTGTCACGGCATTCTGTACAGCTAGTATATCTTTTTGACTGATGTGCATGAGAATTTGCCTTGGGCTCCAGTGGCTCTGAATACATTTGCCCACCATGTGAGCCTCCTATGCATAATCTAAGGGGGGGGGGACCCACCTCTGGATCAGAAGAAAACAAAAGGCACCACAATGAATGCAGCAATAAGAGGCAAACTTCAAAATAAATAAAAAACAGTGAAGCAAATAGCGTAGTAAAATTTAATTCTCCGCTTTCGTCGAAAGACTTCATCAGAATAAATGAAAACACTACAAAACAGGTTTAAATACACCACAGATAATTAATTAATTGAACAATTTAACAAATAATCAGTAAAAACAACAGTGAGTCTTTTAATTAAAAAAAGAGGCAATTATATCATTCCTTTTATGGATATGCAACTTCCTATGCTTTAAAAAACATTTTATATTAATGGCCTCATTTAAGCCAGGGAAACTGTCAGCTTTAAATTTAATCTGCCACATAGTTTCCCTCTGTTGTATATAATTTTTAAAATCACCCCCCCCTCATGTCAGTTTGGCAAACTTCCAACACTGAAAACAAGAATTTTTTAAAACCAGAACAAACAATAGAATGCTTACAGAGAGCATTAGTAACATCTTTCTTCTTAATACCATAAATGTGCTCTCTAATACGAGTCCTAAGACATCTACTAGTCATCCCAACATAAAAAGCCGGACAGGTGTTGCACAAACTAATGTAGACAACACCTTTAGTGTTACAATTAACACAGTTGGGTACTGTCAAAGTTCTGTCGTAGGTTTCTACTGTAATATAGGGTCCTTCAGAAATAAACCTACACATGTTACATTGATAACAGCACTGCATTCCTTTCTTGGTACTAATAGTGCTGCTACTAAACTAGGATTAAATTCCAAAATTCTCTTTAAATTGGAACTATTTTTTGACACAAAAAAGGTTGATCACCTAAAACATCAGAAAGATCTAAGTTTCCCTTAACGACAATCCAGTTTTTCCTAACTAAGTTTTGTATATGGTTTTGTCTCTGGATCAGAAGGTTGAAGGTGCTGGGCTCCAATTTCCACTCGTGTGGGTCTAGGAGATTTCTGCTCAAGTCTGCCAGTGAATTTTGTTTGCCTGGCAGGAACTGAGCTTGTAGATGGACTTGGTTTGTCCAAAGCTGTGCTCCACAGAGTCATGGCTAACCTGCAGAGTGGGTAAGAATAGGTTCCCCCCTGCTTGGTTATGTACCACATAACTGTGGTGTTGTCTGTTTTTATCAGCAGTTGTCCTGGAAGAATGAGGTATCTGAAAGCTGTCAGAGCATTCTGTACAGCTAGCATCTCCTTTTGGTTGATGTGCAAGAGAATTTGGCTTGGGCTCCAGTGGCCGTGAATGCAAGTGCCAGCCATGTGGGCCCACCATGCATAGTCTGATGCATCTGTGGTCAGTGATTGGGTGGTGTGGGGTAGAGTAAAATGCAGTCCCCTGTTGTGGTCGCATGCTTCTGCCCACCAAAGGAACTCTGCCCTCAGACAAGGTATGATAGGAATGACTGTTTCCAAGTCCTGAGAATGTTGGCACCAAAGACTTTTTAAGTACCACTGACGTTTCCTCATATGCAGTCTTGCATATGGAATTAGCAGAATACATGAGGCCATAAACCCTAGGGCTTGCAGTCTTTTTCTTGCAGTTAGCTGGGTTCTTGTGGCCATTTGTTTGAAGCAGTCTGTCAGATAGACCTGTTTTTCTGAAGTGAGAAATGCCATCTGGGAAGTTGTGTCCAAGCTTGCTCCTAGGAAAACAATCTTTTGACTGGGCACCAGTTGTGATTTCTTTTCATTGATGGTGTATCCCAATGAAGTGAGAAGGCTTTTTGCAAATGCCAGATGCTGAAACAGCAATTCCTGGCTGTCTGCCTAAATCAGGCAGTCGTCCAAGTATGGGTAAATTTGGTTATTTCTCTGCCTGTAGTATGCAATGGCTGGAGCCAGGCATTTTGCGAATACCCTGGGTGCAGTAGATAAGCCAAAGGGAAGTGCAGAGAACTGATAATGCATAGATCCTGTCCTGAAACGTAGATATTTCCTGCATGATGCCCTGACGGGGATGTGCAGATAAGCTTATTTTAAGTCTAGGGTGACTAACCAGGCATCCTTGGTTAGCATAGGGAGAAGCTGTTGCAAGGTATCTTGAATTTTGGGACCACCAGGAAGGTGTTGAGAATTAAAAGATCCAGGATTGGGTGCCAAGAGCACTCTTTCCTGGGTACCAGGAATAGTCTGGAGTAGAAACCCTGACCCCTTTGTTGTACTGGAACTGTCTGAATAGCTCTGATGTTGAGCAGGGAAAGAACTTGGTTTTGAACCTCTGCCCACTGGTTTGGAGGAAGGCCTGGAAACCCACTTGGGATTGGCAGCTAATGGAAATAAAATTTGCACCCCTGGGATACAATGTTTAGGACCCATTGGTCCTGAATGATGGACATTCAGTTTTTTGCATGAAGGGCAAGTTTTCCCCCTAGGGGCACAACCAATTGGGCAGGGCTAGGAAGTAGAGTTGAGAAGTCATTGTGAACTTTTTCCATAGGGAGGTAGCTTACCCCTCCTTGTTTTAGGGGTGGCAGCACTCCACTGTTTAGATCTCCGCATACCCTGAGACTGTAGTCCGGGTGGTCTGTTTCCCTGGGTCTTGTTTGGGAAGGCCTGGAGGGAGCTAGAAAGTACCAGTGTTTTGAAGGACAATGCCTACTGAATCGAGGTGGTTGCACTTGTAAGAATTCTTTAACAGTTTGCATAGATTTAGCTTTTTCATATTTTTAAGAACAACTTCTGCTTTGGTGCCAAACAAAACATCCTTATTTAAAGAAGCGTCTAGTAATTTGGATTTGACATGATCTGGCAAGGTCTGCTCTTTCAGCCAAGCGCATGTCTTCTCAGTACAGAGCCAGTGACTGCAGCCCTGCAAGATGCTTCTTGGGCATCAAAACCACACTGCAAAGTATGCTTACTAACTTGGTTTGCAGAATGCATAAGCTCTTGGAATCTTTATTTTCTGCACAATCTGGAAATATTACCATTTTTTGTTTAATGAGTTCCATAATATGTTGCTGGTACTTCAGCATGTGAAAATGGCAATTCAATGCCCTGCTAGCAAGAGTTGCAGAGGTATATACCTTCTTACCCCATCTGTCCAAAGCTCTGGAATCCCTGTCCGAAGGGGTAGGATTTTTGACTGTAGTAGCCTTAATATCTTTAGGTCCCTGGGAAATGATCTCTGGATTAGCAGTAGGATTCTTGAAAAGAAACTTGTGGGAATCAGGTACTCGGTAGTACCTGTCAGGTTTCCTAGGGGCCAGAGGTAAGGTGTCTGGAGTAAGACTGGATTCCATAAAAACATCATCCACAACATCCAGGACAGGGGGAATAGCTAAAGACCTGTGCTGAGGTAGCTCTAAAAATTCTCTGAGTCTCTTTTTCGACTGAGGATAGTCTTTGCATTCCCAATGGAAATGCTCTCTTCAAGTATGCAAGGTTTCACCAAAAGAGAAATCCTTTGGAGGGGAGGCAGAGGAAATGGATCCCTCTGCATCTGAATCCTCAAAGGGTGATAAGGGCATGTCCTTATAATCAGAAAGGTCAGAGTCACTGGACTCCTGGTCTGTAGAATCTGAAGGCAACTGAATTCTTTGTCTCTTAGCAGGGAAAGGCTGGCTTCCCCTAATTAGCGTTTTATGGTCTTCAGCCATTCTAAGCATTTGTTTTTGTGGCATGGGGACCTGAGTATGCGCTTTGATCGTCAGTTTTCTAGGTGTAGTGCGTACTCTGGGCCTAAGAAACTCGGCAATTTTGGCTAAAAAAGAAGTCATTTGTTTGATTTGAACATCGGTAGGTCAGAAAACACCTTCAGAAGACAGTGCCTGCACAGTGGCTCTGGACCCATCCAAGGTAGGGGCATCCGCTGGTTCCACAGTCAAAGCAGCATCTCACAGCACACCAGACTCCGAATGGGTCTCAGCAGGGGCCTGCGAATCCATAGAAGTGGGCATCAGGGGCTGCAAAGGCACCTCACTGGGTACCAGTGGAATGGCGACTAACTTAACGGAAGCATCTGCAGCAGTTTTGGACCTATGCAATCTGTCTCTGTCTTATTCTTATGTTTCTTTGGAAGATCGGTAGTCGGATGGCTTACGGAAGCCATTTCAGAATATGGATATCGAAGAGTGAAAGAATTTAGCAACAAAAACAGCCTGACGACGTATGGTTCGGGCGGTAAACAAGGCACAAAACCGACAGCGAGGGACATCGTGGTCTGGGCCTAAACAGGTGACTAAGAATGAAAATCTCTGAGAGGTATTTGCTTTCCACAGGCAAGACAATTGTTAACTTTTTCTGATATTGGTTAGAAAAAAGGATCCCCAATGGGGTAGTTCGCTTTAGAAGACTTCAGGATTATCAACTCGAAAAACGAAAATTTCAGGTAGAGGCCGACTGACACCTGCGAACTGCTTCTACTTCTGGATCCTCCTTTGCAAGAAAGACTGATGTAATGGCGTTGGCTGCCTGTTTTTATATGCCTGATGACCTGACGTCATGGAAGAAGCGACAGCATCCGATGCAGAAATACTAAGACACTGGCATTCGGGCCGACTGAGGGCTACCTGCAGGCAGATAACCCAAGTGTGATGACTGCAACAGTGAAACACAAAGAACATCAAAGAGTTGTTTAGATTTCCCAATGGATTTAGTTTTGTCCAGGTAAAATCTGTGTGTGCCTGTGTACATCCAGGAGTGGAGTATCCTCTCCCCTTCACTTGTGGGAGAGGGAAAGAAAGTAGGTAGGTGGATAGACTGGTTTAGAGACAAGTCATTGACCACCTTGGGCATAAAGGAGGGGTTAGTTTTCAGGGTGACCCTGTCCTTGTGGAAGGTGGGGGGGGGCAAGCCATTAAGGCTTACAGCTCTAAAACCCTTCTGGCTGATGTGACAGCCACCAGAAGGACAGTTTTCCATGTACATATCTGTAGGGAAGATGTCCTAGCAGGTTCGAAAGGGTGTTGGGTAAGCTTTTCCAGGATGTAGTTAAGGTCCCAGGGCAGAGGGGGATAGGCTTCTTTGGACGTCTCAAGTATAACACCCCTTTAAGGAAGAGTTTTATGTTGAGCCTGGCTAGCAAGGGTGGATCAAGAGGCAAGCAGGCTGATATTGCAGAAAGGTACTTTCACTGAAGAATAGGAAAGTCCACTTTGTATCAAGTGACACACAAGTAAGAACTAGGGGGGGGACCAGCAATGCAAGGGCCCCTTCCCTTGTCTAGACACCACTTAGTAAATCTTTCCATTTAGCTAGATATGATTTTCTTGTTGTAGGTTTCCTCGCCTCCCTCAGGACTGAAAGCACGTCCTCTGAGTAGTGGTGTCTGAATGGGATCAAAAGTTTATCACCCACAGTGTCAGGGACAATATCTGCAAGTGTGGGTGAAGAAGAGTTGTTTTTTCTTGTGTCAGGGGGTCCACCTTGTAGGGTAACTTGTAGTGATTGCCCTTGGCTAGATTGTGATGTAGGGGGAACCAGTGCTGCCTTGGCCAGTAGGGAGTCACTAACAACATTTTCGGTTTGCCCTTCCTGAATCAGTGGGAAGGCATAAAGAAACTTCCCCTCCCAGGAGATGCTGAAAGCATCTACTCTCCAGGCTAGAGGGGAATAGGTCTTTGAGCAGAAGTTCTGCAGCTGCCTGTTCTGGGGGGAGGCAAACAGGTCTATTTGAGGAGTGTCCCACTGGTGGACTATATCTAGGAAGACAGTCCTGTCCCGCATCCATTCGTGTTGCGGAGAGGATGTCCTGCTTAGGAGATCTGCCTGCTTGTTGTCCTGCGAGGGGATGCATGTTGCCTGCAGGGGACAAGTTGTGGCAAGAGGCTAGGTCTCATATCAGCAGGGTTAGTCTGCACAGCTGGTATGCCTTTGTCCCTCCCTGTCTGTTGAGGTACCACATTACAGTGGTATTGTCTGTTGCTATTAGAAGAACCCCTGGGAGAAGCAGAGGAGTAAAGGTTTTAGAGTGAAGAAGACTGCTATTATTTCTCTGACAGTGATGTGTTTGGCTTTTAAGGAAGGGTCCCAATTTGCTTGAACCCTGTAAGATGACACTGTTGCACCAAAACCTGAATCTGAGGCATCTGTATGCATTACTTGGGTTGGGGGGGGGGGCTGAAGTGGAAGTCCTGGGTTTGGGTGGACTTGTTGGATCCTCAAGCCGATTTCTTCCTTTAGACAGGGAAGGAAGGAAATTACTTGTTCCAAGTGATTCAGGTGCTGGGACCAAATGTTTTTGAGGTAACACCTTAGCTTGCGCATATGCATTCTGGCCACTGATAGCACAGGGATGGTTGCTGCCATTAAGCCCAAGAGTTGAAGGAATTGCCTTGCAGTTACTGTCAGAGTGTAGGATCTCTTTGAAGTGGGAGGTCAGGGATAGTACCTTGTCCTGTGGGAGAAAGGCCCTCACTTCGTATTCTGCAATCCAGAAAAATCTTATCCTGGTCTCGGTTCAAGGAGGACTTTGGAATGTTGAGGGTGAACCCTAGACTTTGCAGAAGGGACATAGTGAAGTGCAGATGATTTAAGAGGGTATCTTTTGACTCTGCCAGTATAAGAATGCCATCCAAACAAAGGTAAATCTGAATTCCTTGAGCTCTGCAGAGGGCAATGGCAGAGGCTAGGCATTTTTTAAACACTCGGTGGGGCAGTGGACAAACCAAAGGGCAAACCAGTAAACTGAAAATGAAAGGAAGGTCCAGAGAAATGCAGGCATCTTCTGTTGGAAGTCCTGATGTGTATGTGTAGGTAGGCCTCTTTTAGGTCCAAGGTGGCCATGAAAGCCTTGGCTGGTATAAGAGGTAGCAGGGTGGGAAGTGACAGCATTTTGAAGGTGGGCACCTGAAGGTAAAGATTTAGGATGGAGAGGTCTAAAATAGGTCTGCAAAGGCCATCTTTCTTGGGGACCAGGAAGACACGGGAGTAGAAACCTTTTCCTTCCTGTCCTCAGGGGATAGATTCTATGGTACCCAGCTTCAGCAGATCTGTCAAGACCTGTGGAAAGAGATGTAGCTGTTTTTTTTTTTTTTTTTTTTTGGGGGGGGGGGTTATGGGGTGCCTCTCCTGGGTAGTTTTTATTTCCAGGAGAGGAAATATCCTTCTTTGATTATGGATAGTGCCCCACTGGTCCGTGGTTATGGTTTTCCAGAAGGGGAGGCATGCTGAGAGTGAAAGGTGGGCAAGGGAGTCACGTATTGTTGGGGCCTCCTCTGTCCTGAAATGGTTGTCTGGGCTGAGGTTGCAGGGCTGCAGGTCTGGATGTGCTGGGTCTTCTTGCACCTCTTCTAGATCTGGAAGAGGAAGTACCTGCCTGAGTGGGGTTTTGCCTTACAAAGGTGGCTTTAGCAGGGAAGTTTCTGTAGTACTTGGGAATTGGGGGCACCAGTAAATGTTTTATGTCCTGCAATTCCTTACTTTCTTCTCGGAGACTCTTGAAGAGATCTGCAGATTGCTTGTCAAAAAGGAAACTGTGATCCACGGGGGCATCTAAGACCTTTGACTTGAAGTCTTCTGGGAGATTATGAAGTCTCAGCCAGGAGCATCTCCTGAGAACAGAAGCAGATGCTGCAGAGCAAGCAGATGCTTCTGCAGCATCACAGCTGCATCTAATTGAGTGTCTGGCTACTTGTGTAGCCAGAGAAAGTTTGGAACAGATGTCAGCCTTAATGGGGCTGTCAGGGCTAGAAGCCAGCATGGAGGAGCTTGAGAGACCAAGTCCAGAGCATACTTAGTCATGTGCATCTGATAGTTAATGGCTCTGAAAGCCAATGAGGAGTAGTTGTATACCATTTTTACCAATCCTATCCACAGATTTGCTGTCTTTATCAGTGGGTAGGAGTGAGGCGGAGGGAAGCAGCCTGGATTGCTTATCACGGTAGGTGTCATCACTACTGGGTCTACCAAGGGTGGTTTGACTAAGAATTTCTGCTCATCAGGCACGTTGTAGAAGCAATTTGAGCACTTGGGGGCAGGTGGCTGTGAGTCTGGGGCCTTAGATGCAGAATTAAAGGCATCCAAGTATGCAGGCAGAACTGGAGGAACAGCAGAAGGGGAAGGGCGATTCAACCTGAAGAAGCTCAAAGTACCTCTTTTGGGTGTCAGTCATTTGTGAGGTATCCCATTTGAAATCTTTCATCTTGGTGAATGTCTCACCAAATGTAATATCATCAGGGGTTGAATCCCCCTCAAAAGATTCCTCATCAGGAGAATAATACTCCTGGGGAGATGCAATCTGGGAGGTGTAAGATATGGAGTCCTCTGAGGAGGAAAAGGAAGTATCATGCTCTTCCTCCCTAACCTGAGATGTCATGGGGGGGGGGGGGGGGGCTGAAGCAGGCCTTGGGCTGAGCAAAGGTAGAGTAGTGGGGGATGAGGCTGAAGGCCTAAGGGACAAAAATGCCTGCATCAGGTAAGAAGTGAAGAACTGCCAATCTGGTAGGCCTTCTGCAGTTGAGGAGGCATGCTTGGTTTTCTGTTTCTTTTTAGCCAGGGTAGATATTGGAATGGGCCTGGAATAAGGTTTAGTATGAACCGTATCAGAAGTCTGGATCCCGATTTGAGGTACCACAGATTCTGGTTCCCCTTCAACCTCGACGGTAGTCGGTGTCTGGGTAAGCTCCATGGACGTGCCGGTCATCGGCTGAGCAACGGCTGCCCCAAAGGTCATTGTTGAAGTTGACGGATCCACCAGGCACCCCATAGCTCCTAAATCAGCAGCTGACAGGGCGTTCGGTAACAGAGCGGCAGGCGAAGAAGGCCTACGAAGCTTGGGCTTCTTACGCGGAAGTTCTGACACGGCCTCAGAGGCAAGATCCATTCTTAGGCAGGCGAAGGAGGCCTACGAAGCTTGGGCTTCTTACGCAGAAGTTCTGACCCGGCCTCAGAGGCAAGATTCATTCTTAGGGCTAAACGCTTAAGGCATTGGCTTTCTAAGTAGAGGCTTAGTGTGGCCAGATAGCTGTGTAGGGTCTTCGGCACAAACTATTGACAAATGGAGCAAGCAGAATGGTTGTGCTCCCGCCCTATGCAAAACACACATCTATCATGGGCTTCTTTATGGGGCATGTGGTGCCCGCATTGGCATTTACCCTTTTTACCTGACATTGGCTATAATTTGCTACAACAAACCAAGCCTAAGCAATAACACTCTGATATGAAAAAAATCAAAAACCCAACGGGTTACTTAGCTTTATTGAGATGTCTGATGAGAAGAAGCGAACACACGATACATCGGTTGTCTGCAGCTGAAAAGTTCTGAGGATTGTGCATGCAGACTTCACATTTAAGGCCCCTGGTTCATGGCCTTACATGTGACATCCCACACAGCTGCAACAGCCAAGCTGAAGCTTTTGTATAGGAGCTGACATACGAGCCGCCTGAGGGCAGGAAATCCCACAACTAGAATACTGCAACATAGGAATAGAAGGACATATAACTACCTACAGAGGGAAAATACAGCTTTGTCTGACACATGATACTTCTCTTTAAAACAGGCCTTTTACAATCTGGCCTTGCTTCTGCATCAAAATTGGGTTTATAACAAATACACTGTCTTTGCTTAGCATATATGTCTTTTTACTATATATATATAAAACAAAAAAATATCTTGTACCACACAAAAGTGACAATACCCTAGCAGTGTGACCACTAGCTCAAGGTGGTCATCACTGCTGACTGACGCCGCAACCCCTTGTACAAAATGGGAAAAATGGAGTTGATGCCGATGGAGTTTCTACTTACAAAGGAATTAAAATTGTTGCTTTAAAGTTACTTACAGTACTATTACAATGAAAACATGTTCATGTTCAGGTGACAAACTGGCTATATATGAAGTAATCATAATTAAAAAAATGTTTTAATACACTGGTACTTTACCCACACTAAAACCATTTACTCATTTCCTCAATGCAAAAAAAAACACTGAGAAAGAATAGTTGTGTAAAATCTTAGCATAACCACAGGTGTCCTTTTCTTCTATGTTGCAGTATTCTTTACATGCGGGAAGTCCTCTGCCCAAGCAACCAGACATCCGGCCAGCATACAACAGCTTTTAGCTACTGCAAAGTACACGGAATGTCGCACATATGTACTAACGTCAGCCATAAAAGGACATCCACACGTACAATCCTCAGAACTGCAATGCCCCAGAAGGAACACCACACCTAAGGAGCAATAAAATACCATCACAGGAAAGAAACAAGACACAGGGAGGAAGGAGGGAGGGACAGAATACTGCAACATAGAAGAGGAGGACATCTATGGTTATGGTAAGATTTTACACAACTATTCTATGTCCTTCTATTCAATGCTGCAGTATTCTTAACATATGGAAGAATGCCAAAGCTTAGAAGGAACCCTGAGAAGAGGAAGGAGCAGAGGAGCTTCGAACAGAAGAGCTTTCCACAAAACCATGCAGAATGGCTCTAGCAAATCCTACTCTAGATCTAGAAATGGTGTCCAACTTGTAATGTTTGGTGAAAGTATGCACAGAAGACCATGCAGCAGCTTCTAAAATACAGACAGTATCCAGGCCTTTAAAGAATACACCTGAGGAAGCCATAGACCTAGTGGAGTGAGCCTTAGCAGCAGCAAGTCTTACCATGGAAATCATAACAAAGCAGAATTACCTTAGACATCCAAAAAGAAATAGTCTCTTTAGAGACGGGCAAACCCAGAGCCCTGGGATGGAAAGAAAAACAGCGGATCAGACTTTGATAACCTTAGTCTTATCCAAATAAAATCCGAGTTGTCTATGCACATCCAAGGTGTGCAAGATCCTTTCACTAGAGGACTGAGGAGAAGGGAAGAATGTGTGCAAGTGAAGATATTGAAAAGCATAAAAGAAGGATTGGAATGCAAACAGGCCCTATCATTGTGGAAAACCAGGAAAGGTGGAGAAGCCAAAGCTTGAATCTCAGAAACTCTCCTGGCAGAGATTAAATTAAACAGAAGAATTATTTTCCAAGTTCAAAACTTTACAGAAGTTGAGGCTGCAGGTTCAAAAGGGACCGCCACAGTAAGCTTCTCTAAAACATAATTAAAATCCCAAGGAGGTGGAACTGGTTTCTTGGGAGGTTTAATATGGACACCTTTAAGAAAATGTTTTACTTCCAATCTGGAAGCCAAAGGTGGAGATATTGGCAGACATCCAGAAATAGCTGGCAAGTGAAGCTTTCACTGAAGAGTAAGCCAAACCACTATTAATTAATTCACACAAGGAAAAAAACACATTGGAACATTCACTGAAAGTGGATCCAAATTTCGTGAAAGAGACACCAGACTGAAAACCTCTTCCATTTGGATAAGTAAGATTGAACACCTCTTCCATTTGGATAACTAAGATTTTCTAGTACTGGGCTTCCTGGCATCCTGCAGAATCCTAAGCATATCCTGTGAAAAAAGATGCCTGAAAGGAATCAAAAGGTGATCACCCACAGGGGTCAGTTGTAGGGCTGACAAATGTGGATGAAGCAGAGATCCCTCGTCTTGTGTGAGTAAGTCCACTCTGTGAGGTAACTTGTGATGATTGCCCTTGACTCAATGCAGAAGAGGGAACCAATGCTGTCTTGGCCAAAAGGGAGTCATCAGCAAGATTTTTGGTTTGTCCTGCTGAATCTTCAGCAGGACTTTCTGAACAACAGGAAAGGGGGGAATGCATAAAGAAACATCCCCTTCATTGGAAAAGATACGACATCCACCCTCTAAGCCAAAGGATGTAGGACTGGCACAAAATAGAGGAAGTGGTCTGTTCAGAGGGGAGGCAAACGGATCCAGAAGAGGCATACCCCTCCGGTGGATCAAGTCAAGAAACACATCCCTGTGAAGCATCCATTCATGGGACTGGGTCATGGACTTGCTTAAAAAGTCTGCCACAATATTTTGAGCACATGGGATATACACTGCTTGAAGAGTCACCTTGTACTAACCGCCAAATCCCATGCCATGACAGCTAACCTGCGAAGAAAATAGGACTTTGTCGTCGTCCCCCCCCCCGACTTGTTGACACACCAGAGAACTGTGGTGTTGTCAGTAAACACTTTGAGAGGATGAAGGACCTGCAGAGCCAGAATAAGAGCCCTCATTTCCTTGATGATGATGTGCTGTTTCCTTTGAGAAAGGGACCAAAGGCCCTGTACCTTCTTTGAAGCAAATGTTGCTCTCCAAACTGTGTCTGAGGCATCTGTGAAAAATTGTTGAGTAGGCTGGGGTAGATTTTGGAGGAAGTCCTGGATTCAGAACAAGTTGCTAAATCAATAAATGAAGCTTCTTTTTAAGCATGGGAGAAGAGGGATCACAAACTCCAGAGGGCGAGCATGCTGCCTCCAAACTGATTTTAGGTACCACTGAAATTTCCTCAGGCAGCATGGGTATTATGGATGCAATGAAACCCAGAAGTCTCAGAAACTCCCTGGCTATATTGGAGGAGAGAGGCAAGAAGGTTTTCGAAGAAGAAAGTGAGGGACTGAATCTTGTCTTTAGAAGAAAAGCCATCAAAGTCTGTTTTGAACCTGCATCCTAGAAAGAAGTGATTTTTGAGGAGGAAACGGGAAAGTTTTTTTGAAATTTATGGTGAACCCTAGACTTTGTAGGAAAAGGATGGCAAACTGCAGATTAAGAGTCAGCTGCTCTTATAGAGTAGCCAGAAAATGAAGATTGTCCAGGTATGGATATAACTGAATACCCCTGACCCTTAGAAAAGCAATCATAAGGGCCAAGCACTTTGTGAATGCCCTTGAGGCAGTTGAAAGTCTGAAAGAGAACTGAAAGTGCAAAGAAGCCACAGAGAAATTAATAATTTCCTGTAAAGAGGATGTATGGGGATGTGAAGATAAGCATCGCTGATGTCTAGAGAGGTCATGTAACAGTGAGGGGAATCACACGAAACAGATGCTGTAAAGACAGCATGTGGAAGGATGGTACTATTAGAAATGTGTTTAAGCGGGAATGATCCAGAATTGGTTTCCAAGGACAATCTTTTATGTGGACAAGAAACGTCCTTGAATAAAAAAAACTCTAATCCATTGGCACCTGCTGAATTATGCCTTGTGAAAGTAACTCTTTTAGAACCGGAGGAAACAAACTGAATTGGTTTTTGGAGGGGCTGCGGAATCCCCATGAAAGGGGGGAGATTCTTCCAAGTCATGAAATAACCCTGTTGGATAATGGAAAGAACACAAGAATCTTGAGTTATCCGTGCTCAAGCTGGAAATAGAGAGAGAGAGACGAAAAGATAGAGAGGTAAGACTGGGAACAGGCTTTAGTCACAGAGAACTTGGCCTGGCTGGAAAGGACTGCTGGGAGGAAGTTGCAGAGCTAGTAGTCAGACTGTAGAGCTCTCCTAGCAGATGAGGAAGAAGGGTGCTCTGGTCTTCTAACAAAGGATGTTTTTGTAGGAAAATTCTTGTGGAATTTTGGAACAGGAGAAACAAAAAGGTGCTCCAAATCTTGAAGTTCCTTTCTCTTCTCTTGCAAGGTCTTAAATAAGTCTGCAGCTGCAGAACCAAAAAGAGCGAATTTATCAAGAGGTGCATCCAGCAATTTTGCTTTAATGTCGTCTGGCAATGGTTGAGGCCTCAACCAAGAGTGTTTTCTAAGTATAGATGCAGCTGCTCTGGAGGATGCCTTAACAGCATCATAACTGCACATAATGGAAGCCTAGTCACTCGAGAAGAATCTGCTAAAAGAGATTACCTGGTTCTTAATGTCAGAATCTGGAAGTTGTGCAAGAGCCTAAGAGGCCTGACAGAGTAGGGTCAATGAATACATGGACAAAAAATGAGTTTGGTAACTCATAGCTCTGTTGGCTAATGTGAAAGTAGTATAAACTTCCTTACCAAGTCTTTCCAGAATTTTTCTCTCCTTATCAGAGGGAAGCTATTTAGAGGAAGAACACAACCTGGACGACCTGTATGAAGCAATGGAAACAACTGCTGGATCAGCTAAAGGATAGTTATACAAGAACTTGCAGTCATTGGGCACCTTGTAGAACCTGTATGGCCTTTTGGGAGCAGCAGCCTGAGAAGTCAGGGGCTTAAGAGGAGGAACTGAAAGTGTCCAAGTAAGCTGGTAAAACAGGAGATACACAGCAGAATGGGAAGGAACTTCCATTTATAGAAGATCATAATACCTTTTTTGCTCTTCAGAAATCTGAGCAATCTCATTTGCAAAATTCCCTCATTTTATCAACTCTCTCTCCAAAAAAAAAAATAAAAAAATCTCCCCACTGGATTCCTCCTCTGGAGAGGCATATTCTAAAGGGGAATAATAAGTGTAGAATTTTCATCAGAGAAGGAATTATCATAATCATCAGATAATACCTGTTCCTTAACTCTTTGAACAGGAGAGGATGTGAAAGAAGGAACAGAAACAGCAGAGGAAGGCATCAAAGCCTTAATCAGCCCCTGAAAGACAGTATCCCCTGAGACAGTATCCCAGTCAGACTGAGGACAGGAAGGGGCTTGAGAGTGTCTGGTTTTCTGTTTTTTTCTTAAAATGCATTTCTGCATGATGAGATATGGAAGAATCCAACATATGCCTTAATGCCTGCGACCGAATATGGAATCTGTTCCCTAAACAGAGTGGGAGGTATGTCCCTAATTTCCCTCTAGCACAATGAGCCATGGTTCCAGTAATTTAGTGGGGAAAAAAACGCACTCGAAGATGTTTAAGATAAGTGAATCACAATATATAAAGTCAAATAAAAGGTTGAAAAAAATTATGAAAATTTTACTTGCTATTCAGATGAACTGATAAAAGATCCAAAAGTCTGAGTTTTAAACTTATAAAAAAAGGCTGGCTGAGCAGTAGACTTCTCAAGAATAGCTGTGTAAAAAAAAAAAAAAAAAACAGTAGATTTAGAAAGACTGAACAAGCAGAGGAATACATCAGATTTTCTGCTGTACAAGAAAAGTGGAAGGAAGTCACTGCATTAACTGATGCTCAACAACTAATAGCTAAGATGGAAAGAGCAGCAATAAAGATAGATGTATAAGCAATTAACAGGGAAGTCTCCAACAGAAAATGGTACACCTGTGGAAATTTGGAAGTTTGCAGGGAAGAGAATAAAGATCTGGAAGGACATATTTAACAATATTTCAAAATGCGTGTGCATATTTGTGCTGGGGGAGGGGGGGGGTTAAAGTGCCAATATTTTGGAAGAGAGTAGCAGTGGCTGTATTACCAAAAAAAAAAAAAAAATGGAAATACCCTTCAGATCCCGCTTCGCACAGACCCATTCTGATTAAGTTGTATGTCTTTATTAGCTAAGGAAATAGAAAATGTGTGACCAAAATTGACTGACAATTATCAGTGTGGTTTTGCAGAGGGTTGGGCAAACATCTGATCTAAACACCAAAGCAGCAAAGATTTCAATAGCAAATTCCCACCTCATCTCCACCCTACTTTATGCCTCCCCAATATATATACCAACCTAAGGCAATGCGATCTAAACAAGCTAGAGACCTGCTACAACAAAATCGCCAAATTCGCCACAGGGGCATCCAACCCTAGTCACCACTGTCTCTCACTTGCTGAACTGGGCTGGCTTGAACTCCCTCACCCCCTTCAATGGTATCAACTCTCACTCGCCCACAAACTAGTAAACCATCCACTAAATGTCCCGTCCCTCCAGAATCTACTCCAACCCTATCGCACTACCAGACCACTAAGATCCAGTAACAAAAATCACCTACAGATCACTAAAGCCAATAACTCTGTTGGTGAAGCACTATTCTCTTGCACCATAGCCAAATTATGGAACTCCCTCCCACCCACAATTACCTCCATACCATCATGCACCCACTTCAAAACTTTACTAAAAGCACATCTAAAAACATGCTGGCTATGCCCTTGCAACTCCCACTCTAATATCACCCACCCCATCCAACCACTACCTTTCTTTCCACTCCACTAACTACCTGGATTATAGCAAGCTCAGATGCTCATAAGCCAGTACTTATTACACAGCAGGAACTTCTTCTTCTTGTAACATTTGTTAATGTCTGTTATGCAATTCACAGATAAAGATTCTAATTGTCTTCTGATGTACTATGTTCTTCATTTGTAAATATGTTGTAAGTAATTGCTATGTTAAATTGTTAATCGCTATGTAATCCAATGTAACTACTGTCTGTATTTTAACTGTGGAGCTTTTCTTCCTGGGCCTTCGCTGAAAATGGACCTACGTCCAGTCGGACACCTCCGGTCAACAAATATAAATAAATAAATAAATAAAAATCTGATAACAAAATAGAGCAAAGACAATCCAGATGGAAGCAGAGAGTAAGGAAACAATTACTGCTGGTGAGTCTTCATACAGAGAAAGCAAATGACAGAGTAAACTGAGATTGTGTGTGTTTGAAGCAACAGTAGCATTTGCACTCCCCAACAGAAAAATAGGGCTGATAAAGAGGACATATGACGGGTTAGAGGCAAGAATTCAGGAAGGATGACTCCTCTATGACAAAGGGATGTCCTCTTTCCCCTTCGTTATCTTCTTTATAGTTAACTGTTAAAGAAAATAAGGGATTCACACATTTAAGAATGTAACTAGTTTAATAATCAAGAAAAGTTAGCCTTATTTGCAGATTATTTTGCCCTTGATCAATTCAGAAAAAAAAAAAAGTATTTAGGTGTTGTGGAACATTCTGAAACAATTTCAAGTCTTTTAGAGATATAAAATAAACAAAGATAAAACAAAAACCATAAAGGTAAATTATGCAACCACGCATGAATATGTTTGGCAGTATTTATTCTTACGGGGACACAAGATAAAATATTTGGGTATATGGATTAATACAGATTCTGTTAAGAGAGTTGAGAATATGTGCAAAGTGACTACAGAAAAAGTTAGACAATGGAACTCATTATGTGGATATCAACACATAAGCAATGAAAAGCAGATCAGGCATATTTTTATCAACTGGAAGAGAAGGTGAGGTGATAAATAGTCGAAGAGTTAAGACGGACAAGCTGATTTTTCCCATAGAAAAAGATGGTTTACAGCTGCCTGATTTGAAGAGGCACTTTAAAGCTATGCAGTTAAGCCTCAAATATGCACTCAAGCAGGACATAAATCAAAGTGGAAAAGGATAAAACCGTGAGCAGTTCAACAAATAAAGACAGCAGAGGGTTTTAGATTCATAAAGCAGTAGAAATGATTCCAAGAAATAAGCCAGCACTGGAATGGAGAAAGGAAATTTTACCAATAGAGGTGTCTGCAAAAAGGGGTATAGAAAATATGCAAGAGGGGACTGTACATTAGCAAAGTAACTCAGGAATTTGGAGGAAATAACTTGGGAGAAAAAGTTAATAGAGTTGGGATGAGGGCTAAGCCAGAGTCTGGCCTGCAGGTTAGAGATTGCCCTCCCTAACTAGTAGTGGTGAAGAGAAAAGCGTAGTGTGTTAAGTGAAAGACCATATTTGGTATAGATTTCAGGTGAGCCCAAAACAGAAGGTGCTATTAAAAAGGGGGGAAATTAGTAGGTTGTATAAAATATTCCATAACAATAAGAATCAATCAGAGCAGATTATAAAATACTGGGAAAAGACAAAGGTAGATTACAAGGAAACAATGGGATGAAATCTGTAGTACTCCCAATTATGCAAAACACTCCAGAAGGTTTAAGATTTCTGCACGGAAATGTCTGCACAGGTATTTTATTTCTTTTTATATCTCAAGAAGACTTCAGAAGATTATGCCTTACGAAGACATCACATGGTGGACATGTGATGGGGATGAGAGAGCAAGCTGACAGCCTTTAAAAATTTTCTAGAGAATATTTTGACAGAAGTGTTGGGGAGACAAATGGTAGTAACTAAAGAAATGAGTCTTTTGAGCTGGGATATAAAATCGGAATTACATCAGCATAGTGCATTATGGCCTTGGGCGGCCACGGCGGTGCAGCGGTTAGCGTTGCCGCCTCACAGCAAGAGGTTCTCCAGTTCGATCCTCGGCTGGGGTGCCTTCTGTGCGGAGTCGGCATGCCCTCCCTGTGGTCACGCAGGTTTCCTCCGGGTGCTCCTGTTTCCTCCCACATCCCAAAGACATGCTGTAGGTGGATTGGACACTAAATTTGCCCAATGCATGTGTGTACCTTCTGTGGAAGATTGGGCGCCGGGCTGGCAACTCGACACCGTAAAACTCCACTGCCAATCATGAGCAGACAGGTGATCCGCTGTGGCGATCCCTAACCGGGAAAAGCCGAAAGACGAAGAAGTGCATTATGGCCTTGTTAAACTTAATGTTACTGGCAGGTAAAAAAAGCAGTTACTGGAAATGGAAATCAGCACCTTAACCAACAGTTACAGAAGATTTAAATATTGTAAAGGAGATAAAATAATTAGAGTTGGGATCTTCAGAAACAAGGAGCAAATCTCAAAAAAATAAAGGGAATTTGTGAGAACAGCAAATGAATAATGGTCAGGTGGAGGAGGAGTGAAGTTTAATGGATGGCAGGAATTAAGCAACTTAAAGTTCAACTGAATGAAAGTTGTTTAAAAATCATTTGTATGACTTGTGTCAAGAATAGCTGCATTTGTTTATGACTGCAAGGATGACTCTTTCCTACTAATATATTCTGTCACAAAAGCTGTGTCTAAGCAATTAACATCACTTTTGCTGTCCTTAAAGATGGTCTTATTCCACAATGTGGTATCGGCAGGGCTTCACAACCAATGGAAGTGGTAGCATTGATGATAACATATAGATGGCACAGAAAAATAAAGATAAGGATTCTCCTTGCAGAACAAAGTAAAGCAACATTTCTGTTATTTTTTGCAACATGTCTTCCATCCCTTCTTGTTGATGATACCAGTGTTGCCATTCTTTCTTTCTTCTTTTTTTTTTTAAATTTCCTGAATGCCAAGCTAGGAAAATTAGTTGGGGAGTTTTGGTAACAGTTCCTCACTTTCAGCGTTAAAACCTTATACTGCAAACCACTGCAGTGTTGGTTGTCCCTGATCTACTTAACAGCCCCATCTTATTTACTCAACAGTGGAAGGATCGGCAGAAGACTCCCTTAAATGGTGGTGAGGGGCACACTGAAAGCTACAACTGTTTTTAATTAAGTAGCTTCTATTTTAGGGAGTGGTAAACCATCATAAAGATAGAAGAGGCATAAAAACCAAGACAACTTACATTATATATGGTCACCACAAACCGGAAGAACCTTCACATGTCAAATGTATAATTAAAGAACTGCATCTTCTCAGTCATGACAATTTCTTTTTGATTTGGTGCATCTTTCAAACTTTTGCCTTGAGTTGCTGGTATGAACCCTACTTTTGTAAACATGAAATGTAATTTTGTGACAAAATCACTATTTTGGTTTCAGCGGTCTATGAACCAAAGCACAAAATCCTGGGACAATGAAGTGGTGCTAACAAAGAATTTGGCACATGACGACTAAAGCAGCAGTCAAACTCCTTTGCCTGTTAGCATAATAGGCGGTCTTGCTTAGAGACACTACTGGAAATCCTCTTGAACCAACTGGCATTTAATGGAGTTTGTTAGTGAACTTAAATTACCTGCCTCTGAAGCTTCTAAAGAAGCTAAATGCTTGGGACAGATAAGACAAGACACTGGAGTATCCAGATATCAACTTCTTCCTGAAATATCCTAATCCAAGGGTGTATGTGTCCAAAAAACATCATCAGACTAATGATTTGTTTACTAATGCTTTAACAGTATACTATTAAAATGCAGATGTAATGTGATTTGCCTAATTCAAGTCACGGAATGAAGTTACTGCACCTAGTGCACATGGTTCAAAATACAATCTGGTTGCTCAATTTTGTTGCAAAGTAGTTCCTAACACAGCTATCCAACAAAAACAAACAATTCAAGGATAACACTCTTCACACACACACATGCACACAAGTGACAGCTGTGTGGTAGTCTGCTTATAATGCAACTGAAATCAGTGCAGTCATGCTGTTAAGATCATAGGTCTTCAATCCTTGCTGGTGGGTTACACCACACACTAAGAAACTGTACTGAGAATATTTTGATGGCAGGTGTAAATCAAAAAAAACAAAAACAAAAAAAAAAAAACAAAACAAAAAAAAAAAACAGCAGAACTCTGGGAGTTAATACAGCACAGGAATGGGGGAAGGTTCTGAAATGGGGTAACAATGGAGTCTGCTCGCAGTAGAACATTAAAGAATAATGTACAGAACTTTTACAGTGCTCTTTGCTGCACAGAAAGTAATGCAGGCTCTATCTCTTAACAGTAAAACACTGTGCCATAACGAATAAAACAACAACAAACGAATAACATTTAATGACGATTACGGCAGAGGATATTTCATGAGGATGGGGGAGGTTGCAAAAGAAAGACCCTATCACAGTGCAAACATGGGCTCTCACCTTTCTGTAGTGCAGGTATGGCATAAGAACAAAGCAGTATGTGGATACTGTATGTATGTTCCAATTTGTCTGCATTTTATGTCAATATATGGACAGAAAGTAAGGGAAAAGTCAAGCTAGATTCATATGTAGCTGACTTAAAATATTGTTTTCATCTACACTTCTGCTCCAAGGTGGTGGCTGATTCCCGGACTGTTTGCTGTAGTTGTTGGTGGTTGGATTTTACAGCATTCTTTTTTCGTTGTTTGGTGATATGGAAGCTGGTTCGGGCACTTCCATTGCAAGTGAGGGAAGTGGGACCGGAGTACGGTCAGATATGGGGGATTTATCTCAGCTCACGGGTCAATTGACTCAGTTGGTTAATTTACTAACTCCTCTTGGACTTGGTTTACAAACTATTATTTCGGACCAAAAGGAGGTTCTCAAAGCCGTCACGATGCAGACGACCGTTCCAACTGTTGCTTCCTCCAATTCGAATGGTATGGGCCGTTTGCCAGCGTCGGAAGTTCCTAGGACTACGGAAGGGACTGATTTTTTCAATACCCCAGCTGTTTTTCGTGATGGTGCTCAGGGGACTTCTGTTGTTCAAAATCAGCCTGTAGAGGGTTCCGACGCACCTCCAGCGTCTTCGTTTCAGGAATGGGTCAATTCCAAACCCTCCTTTTCGTTTTCTGGGTACAATTCAAGAAATTCTGTGGACACATTTTCCTTTGCGGACAGTTTACGCTCCTTGGAAAATGCTCTTTATAGGTACAAAACCCTTGAGTTGGACAATATTTATTTAAAAGAGTGTATAAACAAATGTATAGTGCCTAAGAGTTTGCGGGTATATAAGTACCCTAACAATGTCGTCTGTGGAAGTGAATTTCATTCTGACTTGATAAAGGCCTTTGACCAATGTGGGTTTGACATCGTCAGGGCTATTATCAAGAAGAATTAATCTGAAATAAGAGTTTTGTCTGATGAAATTTTGAAATATAATGAGAATATTACCACAGATTTAATGTTTAACATTGAAATTCATAAACAAAATTATTATGAAATCCGTAAGCACACTGATAAGCAATGTGATATAGTGCTTAAACGGAAGTATCAAAAACTTAACAGAGATCTTAGGGAATACGAGGAGGGGAGGCAATACCCTAAATCCACCTTTTTCCAGGGGAAGTTATTCTATTGACCCACAGCCCCAGGTAGGGTCTGTTACTAGAGATAACCCTATGTCCCCTATACATGAAGAGCAGGTAGGTGATGCTCCCATTGACTTACAAGAACAGTCTAACGGGGATTTTTTACCCAGGAGGTCCGAGCGTATACACAATCAACAGGGGGGAACCTCAATTTCCCGTGTATCCAATACACCCGCAGGGGAGGGGGGTTCAGTCCCGGGGATGGAGAAGGAACAGGAATCAGGACTGGTAACAACAGGAGGTATTATTGTAACCAATATAGGGGAATATCAGCTATACACTAAAAACGGTTATTATATTTACAATTATAGCGATGTCCCAGTTACTGATACTTGCTTTGATTTATTTACCAAGGGCTTCAAATTTGTTCCTAGTAGAAGTAGCCACCCTGTTAATATTATTCTAGACCTCAAGTTGTTTATCCGTAAACTTAACCTTGAACATTTGTTTGGTAATGGACCTGTGGCTCCTAGTTTATTTTTGAGCAAGTCCAGTACTTTCAACACACCTTTACATCCTCAACTCAAGAACCTAGAAAACAGGATAGAACAACAAATTCGTAGGGAATTGCCCCAGGCTAAATTTGCCCCCAATTTAAGTCATGAGGAATTGACTTTGCTGTATGATTTAGGTCATAATTCTTCTTTAAGGGTTACGGAACCAGACAAGGGTGGGGGGGACAGTCTTTATGAGCCAGATTTTGTATGAGAGCAAGATGTGTGATATTTTATACGATATTACTAAGTATTCTTTAACGTCCATTAATGAGATTCATCTCTCATATAAAAAAATTGATTTGGCCATTAAAGATTTGTTGGATCAGGAAGTTATTGAATTTGACATCTATTCTTATTTGGAGACACCCCCTTTCTTAAGGTACCTACTATCTTTGGAGTGCCTAAAGTTCATAAAAACATCCAGGATCCACCCCTTCGACCTATTGTGGCAGCACAGGGATCTAAAACCCATACCATTTCAAAATTTTTAGATTGGAAATTGAAACACATATGGGGGAGGCAAACTTATTTATTAAAGGATTCCTGGGAATTTCTACGCAGTGTCACCAATGACTTGTATAGGCCTAATCTTATGTTTTTAACCATTGATGTGGTTGACCTGTTTTCGATCATACCCACGGAAACAGGTCTAAAATGGATGGAAGAGGCCCTTTGGGATTGTCCAGGGGTAACAAAAAATGATGACTGCATGGTCCTTGAGTTGTTAGAGTTAGTTTTGAAGAACAACTTTATATGTTACGGTGGGGAGTACTTTCAACAGACTACTGGGGTGTCCATGGGGGCTAATTGTGCCCCAACCTATGCTGACATTATTATGTCAGTATGGGAGAAAAAATGTGTCCTTAATAGTGGATATGCTAAAAACTGGATTCACTATACTAGATTCTTGGACGATATTTGTATTTTCTGGGTGGGGCCTACTCACAGTATAGATGAATTTACATCCTATATTAATTCCACAACTACCTTTTTAAAGTTTACCCACCAGGTATCTGATAATTTTGTTAACTATTTGGATATTACCCTTACTAAGGAACTACAGGGGTTTAATTCGAGTATTTATCGGAAACCTACTTTTTCAAATAGTTATTTGCATTTCCATAGTTCACATCCCAGATTCCAAAAGAGGGGAATTTTAAAGGGACAATTTGTTAGGGTCTCACGTATGACCTCTCAAGATTCACAGTTTAATATTGAGTGTGATAAACTTACTACATTGTTTCTTGAAAGGGGTTACCCCATCTCTTTAATTAATTCAGTCAAGGGTGAAGTGTTGCAAGCCAGAGCCACTAGATTCAGCCCTATTTTGGGTAAAGGGCGTTCAGATGTTCTGAATAATAAAGGGGATGTGGTTCCGGCTTTCAACAGTAGCCAACTTGTTTTCATCACTGAATTTAGTGCTAATATTGGACAAGTTACTAATATTATAAACAAGGAATTGAAGTCCTATCAAGATTTGACTGATATGAGTAATTTCAAGGACAAAACATTCAAAACTGTTTATAGAAGGGGATTTAACATCAAAAGGGCCCTGGAACAGGAAATTCATCAATTCCACTTGGGTGGACCGAGGAAAGGGACCTACAAGTGTGGACGTTGCCCCCAATGTAAATATATTGTTCATGATGATCACGTGTACTTGGAGGGTAGAAATAGGAGAATTTCCTCTACTAGATTTTATAACTGCAATTCTATTGGAGTCATTTATGTGGCAGTGTGTCAGTCCTGCCAGGCATTTTATGTCGGCAAGACTGAAAGGCAGCTTAGGAAACGTGTTTATGAACACTATTATGATATACAGAAATTTAATATTAAAAATGCACTTTATAGACATAATACTACCTGTGTAGGAGCGGTTTTTCTGTTTTTTTGTCCTAGATTCTGTCCCCAGGGATGTCAGGGGTGGACATTGGGAAGTTAGGCTTGCTCATCCGGAAACATATTGGCAGATTTTCTTAGATTCCAATAGATTCCCTGGCCTTAATGATTCTATATCTATAGTTCCTTATTTGAAACTTAAAGCAGGGAGAATATAAGGAATTTTTATATTAATATATTTTTATATGTATATAGTTTTATTTTTTGTTTAGCTATATATATCAGTGTCCAGCTTATTTGGTTTTATTAGGACATTTTGTTTTAAAAAATTTTATATTGGGGTATGATTAAAATTTTTGTTTACAAATATGTTATGTAGTTTTATAGAATATACATATATATTGTTTGCACACCCTCAAATATTTTTCAATACACAATTTTTCCATGGTAGGAATGTTGTGGCTTTAAATGAGAGCAATTAATTCCATCAATTGTTCAATTAGTTTTAATGATGGGTGTATATATATGTGATTCTTTTATGTATAGACTTTGTCTGATGAAGTCGCTTTATTGATGAAAAAGTACAGTTTTGTACCTACCATAAATGTAGATGTCCGATAGGTATGCATCTGCAGTCCTAACATATGGGTTGTCCTGCCACAGGCAGCCCTTCGGTCGGCCGGATTCCAAAGTCTGGGTCTGGCCTCGGCTGATGTCGCTCTTCACCCGACGTCATAGCTGCTGTGGTATAAAGGCATCAGCCGACGCCATTTTCCTCAGTTTTTCTTGCCCCAGATGCCAGGTGCCCTCTAGGAAGGCTAAATTTTGGATAAATGCAAATAATTCCAAACAGTAGAGATCAAAAAATATATATATACATATGTACAAACAAATACACCATAATAAATTCCCCCAGCTAGCTAAAAGAGGGGTAAGTACCCTAGGAATACCACAGAGGGGAAGGAGGGTGGGTAATCGTGACTGCAGATGCATACCTATCGGACATCTACATTTATGGTAGGTACAAAACTGTACTATGTCCTTCAAGGATGCATCTGCAGTCCTAACATATGGGTAGAATACCATAGCCAAACTGGGGGAGGAGGCACTAAGATAAAGATGGTGTAGTCAAGATCCCTTGCAAAACAGCAGTTGCAAAACCTGCTCGGGATCTGGAGTATAGAGGAAGATTATAATGCTTGGCAAATGTATGCACGGAGCTCCAAGTAGCAGCTTCTAAAATTTCTTTGGTAGCCACACCTCGTAGGAAAGCTGTAGTGGTGGCTGTAGCTCTTGTGGAGTGAGGTCTGATATTTTCAGGAGTTGTCTTTCCATGAAAAGAGTAGCAAAATCTAATGCAATTTCCTATCCATTTTGAGGTTGTCTGTTTTGAAATTGCTTTCCCTTGTATTCCTGTTGCATATGCTACCAGAAGCTGGTCAGTTTTTCTGTTGGTCTTAGTTCTGTCCAGATAGTAGCGTAATTGTCTGTGCACATCCAAGGTATGTAGAAGTCTTTCCCCCCTGTTCTGTGGGTTGGGGAAGAATGTAGGTAAATGAATCGCTTGGTTCAATGATACTCTGGAGACCACTTTTGGCATAAAAGTAGGGTTAGTTCTCAGAGACACTCTATCCTGATGGAAGATAAGGAAGGGCTGTACTGCCATTAATGCCTGCAACTCAGATGCCCTTCTTGCTGAAGTGATTGCTAGCAGGAAAGCAGTTTTCCAAGATAAGAACTGTAAGTCTGCTGTTGCTGCTGGTTCAAAAGGGGGTAGTGTTAACTTTTCCAGCACAGAGTTGAGATCCCATGTAGGTAAAAGTGGTTTCCTTGGAGGCTTTACATTTTTGATTCCTCTCAAGAACTGCCTGAGTAGAGGATGAGAGAAGACAGGAGGATCCATGTTGTATTCTGCTGAAATTGCTGATGCATGAATCTTAATGGAGGAGTAGGACAGGCCATTGTGGAACAGTTCTGCTAAGTATTCCAGGATGTGCTATGTTTGCCAATGAGACATTTTCTCCCTTTGCTGCACTCCAAATGAGGTATCTTTTCCATTTGGCTGAATAAGTTTTCCTTGTGGAGGGTCTGCGTGCCTCCAGGATAATGTCCTTAACCCTCTGAGATAAATCTGGTTTATTTTGTTTTATGCAATATTCCAAGCAGCTAGCTTCAGTGTTTTCAAGTTTGGATGTAGGATCTTGTAGTTGTTCTGTGTTAGAAGTAAGGGAAATAGAGGTAGAGGTCATGCGTGTGTCCGAGACATGCTTCTCAGTAGCGGATACCAATGTTGCCTCGGCCAGTCTGGAGCTATCAGGATTACCCTTGTCTGATCCTCTTTGATCTTCAGTAGGACTTTGTACATCAAAGGAAGAGGTGGGAATGCATATGCTGTCAGGTTAAACTCTTTCCAATGGTGAGAATCAAACCATGCACCTTGTGGTTGAAAGGCATGCATTTTAACCACTGTACCATTTGGCCTTTCAGGTTGGGATCCCCTGATCAAAGAAATAAGATCCTCAGCCAGGCTGAGAATTTGGGAACTAGAGGTTGGCCTGTGTGAGGGAGATTTAGCAGGTAAGGCCTTAGAAGATTTAGCTGCTTTAGCCCTGGAAAAGGCCTTGATAGACAGAGGCAGGGGGTCTAGCAGCCCCACGTGCAGGGGTTGATATGTCTAAGGGAATAGTGTCTGACAAATCCTGGGTGCCTGCTTCTGTAGCAGTAATTTCAGTAGCAGATTCAGCCATGCTCTGTGAGGCCTTGGCTAACGGAGGCATGCTTTCGGCCGAAGGAGGAACCGAGGACTCGGTTTCAGCCGAAACTGAGACACTCGCGGTTGGCCTAACCGAGGCTTCAGCCGAAACCGCGGACCGCGAGTGTCGGTCCTTTTCCTTGCGCTTTTTAGCTAATTGTGTAGTCGGAGTCTCCGACGGCATTTTGTATGCAAAAGCGGGACCAAAAAACTCCTCTGCAAACTCCGACCGACGTCTAAGCGTCCGTCGGTTGAAGGAAGCACAGGCTAGACAAGCTGATACGTTGTGGTCTGGGCCTAAGCAAGGAAGGCAGTAAGAGTGGAAATCCTTATGAGGTATTTGTTTCCCACAAGTTAAACAATTATTTACTTTGTCTGACATCGGCTGAGGCAAGAAAGAGTCCCCAACGGGGTACTTCGCTTTTTAGAAGTCTTCGGTAGTAGGAATCTCTGGATCTGACCAACCAGCACTTGCGAACAGCTTCTGCTTCGGGCACCGCGCGGCAAGAAAGACTGGGGAAAATGGCGTTGGCTGATGCCTTTATACCACAGCAGCTATGACGTTGGGTGAAGAGCGACATCAGCCGAGGCCAGACCCAGACTTTGGAATCCGGCCGACCGAAGGGCTGCCTGAGGCAGGACAACCCATATGTTAGGACTGCAGATGCGTCCTTGAAGGACATTGTGTATCTTTATTTGTGGCGTTAATAAAATTTTACTACTTTGAGGATCTGGTACCTTATTGTGAGCTGTTTTCATCTACACTTCTGCTCCAAGGTGGTGGCTGATTCCCAGATTGTTTGCTGTAGTTGTTGGTGGTTGGCTTTTACAGCGTTCTTTTTTCGTTGTTTGACTTAAAATATTACCATGTAAGCACATTGCTTTTTATAAAGTAAATCAACTCACCTGCAAAAGACAGATGTTTGAGACGAGCATTTGTCCGGGCTTCTTGAACCTTCTCTACCACCATCTTCCATGCAACTAGGACAAATAAATTAAAATCTAGTTAATAAAACATCTAGTACTGATATAACAAACTCTACAACAAAACAAATTGCAATATCAAAATCAAAGGCATCACTATAAGATATGTTTTCAAAAATAATCATTCACAGCAGTGCTGCATTAACATACACATTAAAAGAAAAAAATAAAGGCAATAGTTTAATAAGATGAAAGACGCTAGTATCGGCTGCAGTTTTTGTAAGGTCTAGGAGAGCAAGGGAAAAGCCATTTCTCTACAGAAGGGATGATGATGATGATGGGAATTAAAAAAAAACTGTGCTTGTGTGGCAGGCAAACAGCCCTTAAAGACTGCCACACAAACTGCTTCTTTTGCCAATGCCCAGAATCAGGTAAGTTTGAATACTGCAGGTAATTTAATCAGGCAACCAAGGTGAGAATGTAGAAAGTATTATTACATTTGTTTAAAATAAAAGCACAACAGGCCCATCAAGATGAAATCAAAGAAACCCCAGAGAACACTGACAAACCAAGAATACCAGAACAATGAAGCAACTCTTAAAAATAAATACATATATAAAGTTGATCCCATAGTTACAGATCTGGGAGTTTGTCAACAATGAGCTTTCCATCAATCATGATGCACCTATTGTTGTAAGGAAGTCCTTTTTCATCTTATATCTAAAGGTATGGTGTCTAGATCCAGGGATGCAACTGTTCCACTGTACTCGGCACTCATTAGGTTGATACAGTAAAATGCTCTTCTAGGTATTTACCTGTCTAAACACTTGCCATAAAGAACGACCACTATGCTTTCTCATTTAAAAAAAATAATAAAAATTCAAGGACCTAAATTGTACAAACTACACAGCCATCTCAAAGCCATATATTTCTTCTAAGTATCACAAAAGATATTAAGAGGTGACCTCTGCTCGTATAAATAGCCTCAACAGACACTATTCTATCACATTTTTTCCACATTTACAAGTCCAATGGTAAACACCTGCTCAAAGGATTTTTTTTTTTTTTTGCAAAATTAACAGAAAATGCTGGATTGATAGATATGTCCCAGGAAAAATACCTTTCCTATGGAAACCTCTTCCAATCCAGATAAAGCAAAACACTTCCCTTACTCTATTCTCGTGTGATTTGGACAAATAGGTAACTGCAAATTCACCCCTGGCCTTCATGGATATGGGAAACGTAATTATGCCAACATATACTTGTTCAAACAATCTTTGGAGAGTTGTATTGAAAAATATGAGGGCTAACAATTACAATGAAATTGCAAGTCTAGACTTCAAGATGCTCACAGATTAACAGCCTAGGAAGTACCCATGAACCTAAATTCAAGTTCTTTAATATACAACTGGAAACTGTAGACACTGCTGCTAGTTGTGATATACTGACCATAGGATTTGTGTGCAGAGAGGCATTATAATGGGGCAAGACTGTTGCACTGGGGCTGCACAAACACTACTATTCACAACTAGCTGAGAAGCACTGGAAACATGATCCACAAAGCATTACTGAAAATTAAGTTCTGATCACTGGGGATCCATCCAATACCAACAATTCCAGTAGCAAGAAAACAATATACAGTGGACCAAAAAACAAGAACAAAAGAAGCATTAATCAATGAACAGCTACACCCAGCAGTTATAGTGTCCTACATACTGAGGCACACAAAATCAACAAATAAGATTTGTAAGCAGAAACCACAGCAATGTGTGATAAAGACACCCATATAGTTACAACAGCAGAAAGAGCAACACTGCTAATAAAAACGAAATTTCAAATGTACTTTAACAGACTATCAGTACAGGTAACCCTGCATGAACTACAGGAAGAGGCAATTCTGGGTACACTGTTTGGCAAGAGAGCTGTTTCCAGCACTCACAAAAACTTAGCAATATCCTACTCAGAAACAGGATCCATTCCTTCACAGTATTAGAAATCAAAAACATTTGGAGAAATTAAAAAGAAGTTAGAAGCCCTCCCCTCATTTCCTCAGAGGGAGAATCATTTCAGTTTCCAATATTTAACTCCCTAGGTTATTCACTAATCTGATCATAAATACTCTTCATTCCCCAGGCTTACCTCCCATAGATGACTTCTTCAATGAAATACTAACTTTTGAACGACCTGTAAGAGTTTTCTTCTCCTAAAAAGATACTTACTAATGCTTAAAGTTCTGGACTCTGTGGGCAAGCTTCTGGTGATGTTTAATTTGTTTCAGGATTTGTACAAACAAAATACTGAACACAGATACTCAGCCACCAGGACAAAAGTCATATGACAGTTCACATTTATACATTAACAGAAGGCAGATACAGCAGGTATGATTATGCCGCCACTACCTTTTTATGACAAATTTGAAGCCCCTGTAGGTAAGCTGCACTTTCACAGTACAGTGACTTTTGGACAGATTGAAACAGCATATACATAAAGTACCTTAAACAGGCCCAATAGCTACTTAACACACAATGTCTTACCAAAATTCAGTACCATCAAAGATTGGAAGTACTTACAATAGTATGCCAAACTAACAAGAAAATAAGAGTTTAACAGTGCTAAAACTACACACCTTTCTCTATTGCTCTTATGACCCACAATTGATGCTATATAGCCACAGAAGCAATGAGTTATCTGAAGACGCAAGATGAGGTCATAAAACTGAATAATGTTAAGTATAAATCATTATATTTTATACTAACTATCTTGGAACATGGTGAATATTCCAAGATAGTGCAATCTCATTATTAGTATGTAGTCACACTAACTTGCTCTTTCAAAGAGTGCAATTACTGTCCTTATAATTTAAACTAAATTCCTTCTACATTACCATTCATAACAAGCAAGACATCCATCCTTCCAGAAACCCTTACACAAAAATCAGATTTACCAAGAATGGCTCTCCTCAAGAAGAGGACCTCAAACACGATTCTTTGATATAAAGAAGAAAGCAGTCAATGCCATTTTTGTTTTTGGCACTGGACCACCACTTAATACAGATAAGATCTCTGAGAAAGGCATACAGTACATACTGGGATGACATTTCCTCACAAAGAAGCCTGTCAAACCCAACTTCCAAAGATCAAATCTGTGTAGAACAAGCCTTTTGCTCACTAACAATGGGACCTTGCAGCCAGCTAGAAGGTGACATTTTTTATGAAGCCTCCTTGAGAGCTGGGAGAGATTAAGAAATAAATCCTTACTGAAGCAGTGATACTTTTATTTGAACATCTACAGTTATGGTGAGTATACTCACAGAGTTGTAGTAAATTATTTATATGTATCACTGCTCCACTATAATCTGCTTATACGTGGGAGAAGTACTAAAGCATTTTGCTACCTGAGGGTAGCAGACCCCAGTCTGCAGAGGTTACAAATATGAGAAATCACAGTTTTGCTATGAACTTACATAACTGTAGAAGTTATTTGCTGTTGCAGCCATCACTTTCAGTTTCTTGCCAGCAGGAATCTAACACACTGGCCCAACTTCCAGAGTTTCAACATCAGGATGATGGTGGTGAAAGAGGGCTTCAGTCAATACCGCCTACTGGTCTTTCTTACCTTGGGAGGACAAGGAACTTGTCTAATATCACAGAGCACATATGAACCTAGGGGAACTAGCTCCCCAGGATAAGCATTCACCAAAGAGGAACAAATTTGCCTCTCAGGGTTTAAGTCACGGTCATAGGAAACATGAGTCTGGTATTAAGACTGAAGCTGGGCAGAACAAAATGTAGAAGGGAATCACTGCAACCCCAGGTTGCTAAAGTGCGAAAAGAGGGGAAATGTGTGGGGTTGTTGGGGGGGGGGGGGTTTCAACAGTAAATGCAACAAAACATCTACATTTATGCTAAGTTCACAACCCATCTGTACTGGTCTGTAATATTCACTGCTGCAATAATCACTTCTGGAAAGACTCCCAGTGCAAAAGAATTAGTGGATGTCTGGCCCTGACAGGAGTATCAGGAGAGCAGACCTTTGAGAATGGCCATGGCAATGGGAAGGAGATCTTGGTGAATGGTCCTGGCAAACCCAGCTCTAGCTGGATACAGACTCCAAAACTGTAACATTTGAAGAAGGTGTGGACAAAAGAGCATGCGGCTGCTTTCAAAAATGAAGTGTCAACCATATGAAGAGTATAACAGTGGCAGATGTGGTTCTAATGGAATGATCCATTATATAGCCTGGACTGTTTTCCATGAAAACAATACAGAGGACAAGCAATTTTGATAAAGTTTGCTTACTGACATGATTTCCTCTCTTGCCTTCTACAAAGGAGATAATGAGCTGATATGACTTTTTTGATACCCTTAGTTCGACCTAGTAAAACCTCAGCTGTCTAGGCATATCCCAAAGCATGCAAGGCTCTTACCCCTACTCTGTGGGTTTGAGAAAAATACCAGGTGGTGAACAGTATGACTCAGCAGTAGTTCTATCACCACTTTGGCCATAAAGATAGGATTAGTATGCAAGATGTCTCTGTCATCAACTTGCTTTTCTCATCACATCTGGTTGTCACATTAACATTAGTCAATGTGATCAAATCACCTCTAAAACAGGTACTTCAGTGGAGTAGCAGTAGGTTCAAAGGGAGTGAAGGTTAGTTTCTCTAATACATAGTTGAGATCTTAACTGTTGTCCTCAAAATGTTAAACAATTCCCTTGAATGTGTTTTCTGGGTGGTCCACGACAATGCAATGTTTTTAAGAACTGCTTGACTGGCAGAATAGAGGTCAAGGGCAAAACTAAAGCCAGAAAGGCTGAGATAGCTGAAACATGTACAATTAAAGACACATAAAGCCCTAATTTGCAAAGGTGTGGCAGCTAACAGAAGAAGCAGCACTCAAGGTTCTTTATGGTTCTAGATTCTAGTATGACACAAAACAGAGAATCTTTCCCACTTTAAGATGTCCTTCTGTATAGTTTCCTAGCCTCCCTCATTACATGTAACACATCGCCTGAAAATGTGCTTGGAAGAGATGAGTGCTACAATATCTATGCTGTCAGCTTCAACAGTTCTGAGGCTGGAGTATAGCAAGAACTATTTTTTTCTTTCTACCCTCAAATGACCTAGCCCAATGGCTCCTCCGGTTGTATCTCATTGGCCCACTCTCCCTGTGAAGGGCAAGAGCCAAGGCCTTCAGGGTGAGGCAACAGCCCTCTGGCCTATTGTATATGCTGCCCAGAAAGTCCAGTCAGCCCATCTGTTACCCCAGCAGCAAGCTGTCCCTGTAGGGCAGCCTACTCTACCCTTGGTGGAGCACTCCTCTTTCCTTCAGTGACCCTTTAAGAACTGGTACATGCTGTCTTCACACACTATACCCCCCTGTGGTATAAGCTTCTTGGATGCGGCAGCCACTGTTCCCACTAGCCTTCATCCAAGTGGCATGCCATAATCTCCCTTTCCTCCCCATGGGTGTACTGGTGATGGCTGCTCTCTCCCATCCTTCCCAGATCCTAGAGAAACCTGAGCTGTTACTGAAACCCATTTCACCTGCATTGTAGCTGGGGCTCTCTCCCTCTACACCACAAATCTGACTCTAGGACTATTTCCTCTGTCAAAAAGTTCACTCACTGAGGGACCAGCACAAGTTCTTCCCTTCCTAGGCTTAGCAGGAGAGATAAAGTACAGTTGTGTAGGATCTTACAACATAACAGTAGATGTCCTACTTCTCACTGTTGCAGCATTCTTTTACTCTTGAGATATCCTGCAGAGGATAACCAAATGTCTAGCCAGCATACCAAAGCCTTTACATCTTCTGGGTGCTGTACGTCAGATGTCTGTCCTACGTGTGAGCAAGGCATAAGGTACATATGTAAAGCAAGAGCGCCAAATCCTCAGAATCAAAGTGCTCAGAAAAACCAGTGCAACCCCAGAGGAAAGCAAAACTTACATCCAGGAAGGGAAGAAAAGGATGAAAGAAAGACCCCCTCGGCCAGAAGGAAAACAGATCCCACAGCCAGAAGGAAAACAAACTTACAGTGGGGTAGGAGGGAGGGACAGAATACTGCAACAATGAAAAGCAGGACATCTATTGTTACGGTAAAATCTGACAAAAACTGTACTATGAACATTCTTTACTCTTGGGAGAGTACAAAAGCTACTGTAAAGTGTGGGGAGAAGAAGGCAGAGAAGAGCCCTCAACAATCTCATGAAAGACAGCCCTGCAAATCCCTCCCCTGGAAATGACATCCAACTTATAAAGTTTTATAAGTGTGTGAACAGAAGACCCAAATAGCAGCTACTACAATGGATCTAGTATACAGGTCCTTGGAAAAAAAAAAAGCACGAGAGACCACTGACCTGGTAGAATGAGCAGCTTACCATGAAAAGAACAATAAAAAATGGCCTTAGATATCAAGGATGAGATTCTTTGCTTAGATACAGCAAAACCCAATTTTCTGACATGAAAGGAAACAAAAAGCTGCTCAGATTTTTTCAGATTTTTGTTTTGTCTTGCCCAAATAATATTTGGGCTCTCTAAGTAAATCAAAGGTGTGAAGAACCTTCTCAGTACGATTCTGTGGAGAAGGGAAAGGAGGAGGAAAATGAATGAACTGATTCAAGGACAAATCCCTAGCCACCTCGGGCATAAAAGAAGGATTGGTACGAACAGACACTGTCCCTGTGAAATACCAAAAAAGCTGAAACCACCAAGAGTACGTGAAGTTCAGAGACCCTCTTGGGAGAAGTAAGACCCACCAACAATGCAATCTTCCATGAACAATTTTGTAGGAAACAAAAACTGCTGGCTCAGAAGGGGACTTGGTCTATTCCTGAAGAACAAAATTAAGTTCCCAAGAAAAAGGAATATGCTTTCTTGCAGGCCAAATCTGAAGGACGCCTTTCAAAATTTGTTCAACTTCAAAACTAGAAGCCAAAGATGGCTACAGAGGCAGATAAGAAGAAATGGTTGAAAAATGAACTTTAACAGACGAATATGCTAAGCCGGAATTCAGCAACTTGCACAATTACGAAAGGACTGCAGGAATCTCACAGAAAAAGGATCCAGGTCATGTTCGCATGTTTGAGACTCCAAACAGAAAATCTCTTCCATTTAGTCACAGACAATTTTCTAATAGTGAGTTTTCTGGCCTCCTGCAAAAACCTGAAGCATGTCTGCAGAAAATTGATGCCAAAAAGGAATCAAAACCCTATAACCCAGAGTATCACTTGAACAGTGGGCAAATGAAAATGAATGAGGTCTCTCGTCTTGTGACAAGATCCATCCTGTGAGGTAACTTGAAAGGACTGCATCTGGTCAAATAAAATAGGAGGAACCACCCGTGCTTTCTGGGCCAAAAGGGAGCCCAGTAAGATTTTGGACCTGTTGTCGGAGGAGGCTTCCCAACCATTACTGATGGCATCCATGTACAGCTCCTGAGTAGGGAAAAGTGTATGAATAGCATCATCCTGGAAGACAGAACCTTAAGAAAGGTGTTGAGAAAAGAGAGGTTTAGAATAGGCCTTGACAACACATCCTTCCGGAGAACCAAAAACATCCTAGAATAAAAATCTAATTTCTGCTGAGACAAGGGGGCAGGTTGGATGGTTCCCTGTACTACCAGATCCTGAAGAACCAAAGGGAAATGTGGGAGCTAACAAGGAGGAAGTTGAGGTAGACCTGAGAATGGAGAAAGGGACTTCCCAACTATAAAATAACCACTGTGATTAACTGGAAGCATCCAAGTGCCTGTGGTTACCTGTTGCCAAACAGGAAAAGTCCACCTGAGAGACAGAGGAATTTGGCCGAGGAGTAGGAGTGGCTGGATGTCAAAGAGAAACCGATCTTTCAGGGAAAGAAGCCTTTTGACCCTTAAAACCCTGAGAAGGTTTGTCTGGAAAAACTCTCCTGGAAGCCCTCTTGCCCAAGAAGGCTTGTCTGGAAAAACTCTCATAGAAGCCCTTTTCACCCAAGAAGGCTTGTCTGGAAAAACTGTCATAGAAACCCTTTTGCCCCTAGAAGGCTGTTTAGGTTGCCTAACAACAAAGAAAGGCTTAAAAGGATAATTTCTCTGAAACTTAACAGGAGAGACAAAAATTTGTTTCAGATCGTCACCACTTTACCCTTACCCTGAAGGATCTTGAAACAATTCAGCTGCAGCACTGCCACAGAGATTCTGGTTGTTTAAAGTGGAATCCAATAATTTGGCCTTTATGTCTTCAGGCAGGGCCTGTACACTCAAACAAGAATATATCCTCATAACAGATTCAGACGCAGCTGCCCTAGAGGTGGTATCAGCAGCATCATAACTACATTTAATAAAATGACAAACCACCTGAGAAGCAGAGCTCAAAAGGAAAATGACAGATGTCTTACCCTCTGGATCAGACAAATCAGACAGAATGGACCCAAGGTGGGAGAGAACAGGCATATAATTCTGATAATTAACAGCCATGAAGGCCAAGATAGCACAGGTATATACTTTTCCCCACAAATGTCCATGGCACAGCCGTCCTTAACAGAAGGTAAAAGTTTAGAAGACAACAACTTGCATGGTTTATCAATGGCTACAGAAATAAAGTACAGTTTTGTACCTACCATAAATGTAGATGTTCGAGTGCTCATACAGCTGCATTCATCACAGATGGGTTATCCTGCCATCAGGCGGGTCCTCGGTCGGCCGAATTCCAAAGTCTAGGTCCGGCATCGGTTGTTGTCGCTTCTTCCCTGACGTCAGTGCGGCAGGGGGTATAAAAGAGGCAGCCAACGCCATTTTCTTCAGTTTTTCTTACCCCAGATGTCAGGTGCCCCCAGAAGGAAGGCAAAACATAAATTTATGCAAACATGCAATATAGAATAATCAAAAAAACAGTAGTTGCAAGCAAATACACCATAAGAGAATACCCCAAATAGGTTGTATGATAAGGTGTATGACATAAGGCCTGTCCTAAGAGGGGACGGAAGGGGGGTAACCTGGACTGCAGCTGTATGAGCACTCGAAATTCTACATTTATGGTAGGTACAAAACTGTACTATGTTCATCGTGCATACAGCTGCAGTCATTACAGATGGGAAGAATCCCAAAGTTAAGTAGGGGTGGTAGGCACTAAGTGGAAGTAGGAGGAGCGAGGATGCCCTGCAAGACTGCTGTGGCAAAACCCCCCTCTAGATTTAGAGTATAGTGGAAGGTGATAGTGCTTGGAGAAAGTGTGGACTGAACTCCAAGTGGCTGCTTCCAAAATGTCCTTGGTAGGGACCCCCCAGAGGAAGGCTGCAGAGGTAGCTGTGGCCCTGGTGGAGTGGGATCTGATGCATGCAGGCACAGTTTTTCCATGAAATGAGTAACAAAAGTGTATGCAGTGGGCTATTCATTTTGAAATTGTCTGTTTGGGAATAGCCTTTCCTTGAGCACCTGTAGCATAGGACACAAAGAGTTGCTCGGATTTCCTGAACGGCTTTGTCCTGTCCAAATAGTAATGAAGTTGTCTGTGAATGTCCAAGGAATGTAGTAGTCTTTTCCCTTTGTTTTGTGGATTAGGATAAAAGGTAGGTAAGTGGATAGTCTGATTCAAAGCTACACTGGATACTACCTTTGGCATAAAGGTAGGGTTGGTTCGTAAGGAAACTCTGTCCTGATGGAAGATGATGAATGGTTGCACAGCCATGAGGGCCTGTAGCTCAGAAACCCTGCGTGCTGAGGTGATAGCCAGAAGAAAGGCTGTTTTCCATGACAAATATTGTAGTTCTGTTGAAGAAGCTGGCTCGAAGGGAGGAAGGGTCAGCTTTTCCAATACGAAGTTGAGGTCCCAAGCAGGGACTGGTGGTTTCCTTGTGGGTTTTATATTCTTTGCCCCTCTGAGGAACTGCCTTAAGAGAGGATGAGAGAATAAAGGAGGATCTGTGTTGTTATTGTGCAGAAATGGCTGAAGCGTGGATCTTGATGGAGGAAAAGGAAAGTCCACTGTAACATCTCAGCTAGGTACTGTAAAATTTGAGGTATATTTATTACCCAAGGATTCTGGCCCTTTTCTTGATTCCAGGCACAAAATCGTTTCCATTTAGCGGAGTAGGCTTTTCTAGTAGAAGGTCTTCTGGCCTCCAAGATGACATCCTGCACCTCCTTGGAGAGGAGAGTTTGTTGGGAAATCAAGGAATTCTCCCCATGCAGCTAGATTTAGGGTTTTGAGCTGGCTGTGAAGGGTTTTGTAGTTGTGCTGGGACAACAGAAGAGGGACTTGAGGTAGGATCCATGGTGGTGAATGTGTCAAGACTCTTCAGGAGCGGATACCAGTGTTGTCTTGGCCAGTCTGGAGCAATGAGAATCATTTTCGGCCTCTCTGCTCTGGCTTTTAATAGAACTTTGGGCAGCAGAGGAAGAGGCGGGAAGGCATAGACTGTCAATGTTGTCCAAGTGAAAGAAAGTGCGTCCACTTTCCAGGCCTGTGGATGATAGGTCCTTGAACAAAATTTTTCCAACTGGTAATTTCTGTGGGTAGCGAAGAGATCTATGTCTGGCTGTCCCCATGCCTGAGTTATCTTTATCTGTCATATTTCTGCTTAGGTTGTCTGCCAGGTGTTTTCCTTCCCTGGCAGGAATTGTGCCTGTAGTTGAATTTGCAATTCCAGTGCTGTGTTCCATAAGGTCATGGCTTGCCTGCACAGGGGGTATGAATGAGTTCCCCCCTGTTTTTGTACCACATCACTGTGGTATTGTCTGTCCTTATCAATAGCTGGCATGGATGCAGTAGGTCTTTGAAGGTCATAATAGCATTTTGCACGGCTAGCATTTCCTTTTGGTTGATGTGTAGGTGCTTCTCTTTTTGGGACCATTTTCCCTGAATGCATTGATCTGTCATATGTGCTCCCCAGGCGTAGTCTGAGGCGTCTGTTGTGATGATTTGAGTTGCTTGAGGTACACAGAAAGGGAGACCTGTGTTTCTTTGGCAAGCTTGAGCCCACCACAAAAATTCCTTTTGAAGGCATGGAATGAGTTGTATAATTGTTTCCAAGCTTTGGCTGTGTTGAGACCACAAGTTTTTTAGGTACCATTGAAGTTTCCTCATATGCAGCTTTGCACATGGGATTAGTAGGATGCAAGATGCCATGAATCCCAGAGCCTGCAGGGCTTTCCTTGCAGTTAGCCTGGTGAAAGTTGCCATTTTGCTGAAGTATTGAGACAGTTGCCCTTGTTTGTCTGGCGTGAGGTAGGCCATCTGGGTGGTTGTATTCAAGCTGGCACCCAGGAAAATTATTTGTTGAGAGGGTATTAGTTTTGACTTCTTTTTGTTGACTGTATATCCCAGGAAGTTCAACAGTTTTATTACAAATGCCAGGTGCTGCAGTAGTATGTCCTTGCTGTCCGCTTTGATCAGGCAGTCGTCCAGATATGGGTAGATTTGTATTCCTTGTAGTCTGCAGAAGGCAATTACTGATGCCAGGCATTTTGTAAACACTCTGGGCGCAGCAGATAAGCCAAAGGGCAATGCAGAGAATTGGTAATGGGTTGAACCTGCAAGAAATCTGAGGTATCTTCTGCAATCTTGTCTGATAGGGACATGCAGGTATGCCTCCTTGAGGTCCAACGTTACCAGCCAAGACTCCTTGCCCGGCATGGGAAGAAGCTGCTGTAATGTGAGCATCTTGAATTTTGGTACCTGTAGATATGTGTTTAGGATGGATAGGTCTAAGATAGGTCTCCAATCTTTGTCTTTCCTTGGTACCAGGAATAGTCTGGAATAAAACCCTTGACCTTGTTCTTTTGCAGGTACCTCTTGAATCGCTTTCATGTCCATGAGAGCTGAAATTTGTTTTTGTGCCTCTGCCCTTTGATTTTTTGGCAGGTTCGGCATGCCTTTCATTTTTGGAAGGGTGTGAAAGTGGAACCTGTAGCCTCTGTCTATAATGTCCAGAATCCATTTGTCTTTTGTAACAATAAACTAATTTTTCGAGAATAATGCCAGTTTTCCACCCAAAGGTGCTGCCATTAAAGCTTTGCTTGGCAGGTGTAGGGGGAAGTCATTGTGTCTGTTTTCTAAATTACTGTGATCTATCTTCTCCACCTCTTGGGGTTGGTGCTTGCCACTGTCTGGCTCTGAAAGATCCTTGAGGTTGCCCTCTACCCCTTGGGCGTCTGTATCTGCCCCTTTGAGGTCTGTCCATGGCTGGAAAGGACCAATTTTTTGAAGGCCAGTTTCTGCTGAAACGTGGAGGTTGTACCTGCAGGAAATCTTTCACTGTTTGCATTGATTTCGCTTTTCCTCCATTTTCTTTAGTACCTCCTCAGCTTTAACACCAAACAATACATCTTTTTGAAGAGGTGCATCTAATAATTTAGCTTTGACGTGATCTGGTAAGGTTTGCTCTTTGAGCCAAGCATGCCTACGTATAACAGACCCCGTAACAGCAGCTCTACATGAGGCCTCTAAAGCATCAAAACCACACTGCAAGGTATGCTTACCCACTTGCTCTGCACCATGCAACAAATCCTGCAACTCTTTTAAATCTGGTTGTTCTGGTTGTGTCATTTTGCTTTTCAACTGAGATAACAAAAACTGTTGATACTTTAACATATGGGACTGACAGTTTAATGCCCTCATGGTTAAAGTGGCCGAGGTGTACACCTTTTCCCCCCACCTTTCTAAAGCTCTGGAATCTCTCTCTGAAGGTAATGGGTTTTTAGCAGTAGAGGCCTTAATTCCCTTGGGACCCTGTGAAATAGTTTCTGGGTCAGCAGTATGGCTTTTATATAGGAACTGGTGAGAATCAGGAAACCGGTAATACCGGTCTGGTTTAACAGGAGCTGGGGGCAAAGAATCTGGATTAAGGCTGGCTTCTGTGTGCACATCATCCAATATATCTAGAACAGGAGGGATAGCCAGGGGCCTATGCTGGGGGAGCAGAAGAAATTCCCTGAGCCTTTTCTTGGAATCTGAGTAATCTTGGCCTTCCCAATGAAAGTGTTCCCTCAATGTATGCAGGGTTTCCCCAAAAGAGTAGTCCTCAGGGGGGGAGACCGAGGGAATAGACTCCTCTGCATCAGAGTCTTTGAAAGGAGAATAGGCATAATCCTGGTCCTCAGAATGTTCTGAAGTAATAGAAGCTTGATCTGAGGAAGGGTAGTCTTCCTTTAATCTGGGTCTTCTGTCAGAGGGGGGTTGAGAACCCCTGATAAGAGTAATCAAATCCTCAGCCATTTTAAGCATCTGCTTTTTAGGCATGGGGCCTTGAGAGGGGGTCTGAGGACCCTGTTTTTTGGTTTTCATGGCTGCTTTAGATTTAGTGAAAGCTTTAATAGAGAAGGAGGAAGGCCTGAAGACACCTTGAGAAATGGAAGGCCTGGCTGAATTCTGAGTTTCCCCAAGAGTGGCGTCAGTATCTGCAGTAGGAATGGGGACCGAGGAGCCTGCGACCTCGGGTACAGAAGACACCGGTAATGTAGTGTCATCGGTACTCAGGGGCTGCGTAGGCGCCTCGCTGAGCACCGGAGAACCGGTAGTCGGCCTTAGCGTGGTCTCAGTAGTCGGTGCAGACCTCGTACGTCGGTCCTTATCTTTGTGTCTTTTGCTCAAAACTGGAGTCGGAGTATCCGACGGCATAACATAATTAAATTTTTTGCCAAAATAGTGAAGGGCAAACTCCGCCCAGCGCTTAATAGTGCGCTTGTTGAATCTAGCACAAAAACGGCAGGCCGAAACATCATGGTCTGGGCCTAAGCAAGGTATACAGAAAGAGTGGAAATCCTTATGTGGTATTTGCTTCCCACATGAAATGCAATTATTAACTTTGTCTGACATCGGTCTGAGGCAAGAAAAGTTTCCCCAACAGGGTACTTAGCTTTCAAGAAGACTTCGGCTGAAATACTTACGTAAATCTCAGGAGCTGGCCGACCGGCACTTGCGAACTGCTTCTGCTTCGGGCACCGCGCGGCAAGAAAGACTTAAGAAAATGGCGTCGGCTGCCTCTTTTATACCCCTGCCGCACTGACGTCAGGGAAGAAGCGACGCCAGATCTAGAATTTGGAATTCGGCCGAACGAGGACCCACCTGACGGCAGGATAACCCATCTGTAATGACGGCAGCTGTATGCACGATGAACATCAGCAGGATCAGGGGAAAGGCTTTTAAATAAAAACCTGAGCTTTAGGAACTTTCTAGAACCTGTCCAGTTTCTTAGGGACAGGTGCCTGAGAAACTGCAGTGAAAGTATCTAAAGGGGCAGCCAATATCAGAGAACTTCAGAAGGCCGAGGTGAATCTACTTGCAAAAGTTCATATCTTTTTTGGACATCAGAAACCTAGGAACAGCCCCATTTAGTGTTCTATCATACAAGCAACTATATCCCCAAAAGAAAGACAGTTCTTCCATTGGAGAGTCAGGTGAAAGTGAATCCTCTTCTTCACGTCTATAAAATCTTGCCATTTCTTTTGTGGGTCCTTAGCCACAGGGGCCACATGCATAACCTGCGCCTTTTTAAAATGGATATCAGCTTTAACAAATCTAGGAGATTCAGACCCCTGCAGAGATTTAATGAAGGTACCAGGCACCTCTTCCCTAACTAGAATTTGGGGAATCCCCCTAGTAGCCTCAGAAAAAATCAGTCATGGTTTCCCTCCACGTCTGCACCAGATGTAGGCACAGTGTCAGTGGAAGTGGGTAGCCAGCTCCATATCGGCCTCCAACTGGGTCATGGCTGGGAGAGCAGACAGTGGCACTGAATGGGCCTCAGATTCTTCATTCGACCCAAAGGCAACATCCAACGAAGGCTGAACAGTAGCAGAATTAGTTTGCATATTTTTGGCTTAGTTTTTAAGCGATGGCTGAACATTGGGGCAGGCAGATTTGGCAATGATACTGTGACCCAAAAACGTCAACTGCTGGTTCTTCAAATACATGGAAAGAGAAGAGAGAACTGCAGTGCGGCTCTCAGGGACAACCCCCCCCCCTCAAAAAAATCGTTATAGGTAGCATCCAAGCAAAAAAGGCACTATTCGTGTCCATCTTTATGCCTCCCACACTTATATTTTTCCTTCCTGTATGAAATGTAAAAGATAAGAAGGAAAAGACCTCAATGGGGCACTTGCCTTTAGAAGTCTTGGCAGTGGATCCAACTTGGGGAATAGCTTGCAGTACAAATTCAAACATAGATTTTGGACTGGTAGCAAAGATGTTCTGATGATTAGGCACTCGTATGTCACATACGTACCCTATGCCTTGCATGTAGGACATGCATATGACATATGGCACCCAGAAGATGTAACAGCTTTGGTATGCTGGCTTATGTTTGACTATCCTCATCAGGATATCCCAAGAGTAAAGAATACTGCAACAGTGATGAGGAAAGATATCCAGTGCCATCTGAACTAAAAGGTGGATAACAGTATTTTGGCCCCTCCTCCTCTAATGCCCTGTGGATCAGTGAACTGGAGGGAAATCAGGGAAACAGACCTGTCCAAGGAATGGAGAAGGTATCTATTTTCCAGGATCCTGGAGTTGGCATTTTACAGCATAATTTACTAAGGTGTTTGTTCTTTCCACTACTGGCACAGCACACCTCTGGGTCAGATCCAACAACAACTTACGGCTGAGCATCCATTTGTAAGTGTCTGACTGCAACCTGCTCAGCCTTTCTGCCAGAACATTCTCCTGTGATGTGGAAATGAGACGCCCTGAGGGTCAGTCTGGATGCCCGTGCCACTTCTCAACTGTCCAGATTTTCGCAGAATGCTCATATTTTTGGTCTGTTCCTCAAAAATTCTTTTTTTTTTTTTTAGCAAATTGTTGTATTTAAGTCACTAAATAATGACATACTTTTGAGTTTCAGATTTCATAACCTTCAAACATGCATGCCAACACAAAACATTTTGTTCTAGTAACATTCTAAGTTTATAAGAATATTATTTAAAATTAGTCCCTATTGTTGGGCCTTTCCTATCGTCATTTTAGTTTGTCCAGATTTCCTGTTCTAGGAGGTTGAGAGCCAGTTCCAAAGCTTGCGCTGTCAGTCTGCAAGTATATAAGACTGGGTAGCTCCCTACTTGTTAATGTACCACATCACTGTCATGTCTGCGAGGATGTGCAGGGTGTCCTTTACACTGATCTATTTGAATACTTTTAGTGATAGGACTACAGCCATGATATCTTTTCTTTTAGGATTCTGAGCTTATTTTTTTTCATACTGATGTCCCATGCACCCTGAAACATTATATTCTTCCCCCATCACTTCTCCATCTACATCTGAGGAGTCCTGTGTCCAACAGGACATCCTGACAGGTGCTTCTGAACTGAGCTGTACCTGGCTTTTCCACTACAATATATTTTTTATACAGCACAGGAAAGGAACTGTGACCTCCAGAGGTTGAGAGTGTTGACACCATTTCTGAGGTACCATTGTCATTTCCTGAAATGTAGCCTTGCTAGGAATACCATTAAAATCCAAGTTGTCACACAGCCCAGAATCCTGGGAAATCCCCTTGATGTGATAAAATCCCTCCCTAACATAACCAGGAGGGAATAAGACAGAAAGGGCTTGTCTGCGAGAAGGATGACTTTCTGCTTTCTATTTCTAGCAAGGCTCCCAAAGAACACTACCTCTTATTGAAGGGGTCATATAAGTCTCTCCCTCAGCCTTCCCAAGTCCCATCTGACTGAATTATGCAAAGGTGAAATAAAAGATCTTCCGTGACCCTTCTACCAAGACTGCCTAAATAAGGCAGTCATCTGGGTAAGGGTAGATAAGCATGCCCTTGGGCCAGCAAAAGGCAATTAATGGAGCAAGGTATATTCTATGAACATCTGGGGTGCAACAGACGAGCTAAAGGATCAGGAGGTGAATGGGTAGTAGATGCCCCCAATCTTACTCTTAGAAACCTTCTGAAAACATTTGCTAAAGATGTGAAAAAAGGTATCCTTTAAAATCAAAGGTGTCCATGAAGGTCTTGGGGAGTAAAAATTGCATTGTAGGGTGGGCATTCAGAAATCCAGAGCTATTAAATACTTCTTTAGTCTTGAAATGTCTGGAATGGGTCTCCAGAAGCCATCTTTTCTGAGCACCAGAAACAGTCTAAATAGATCCCTGCACCCAACTCCACTATTGGGAATTTCTGGTGATGTGAGGGGTGTGGCTTTACTCCAGTTTTAGCCACGAAGGAAGGTGGCAACCCTAACCATAGTCTTAACCTTCTTTTCTAGCTTCTTGAAAATTTCTTGAGAGCAGCAGAATAGCTAAATATAAAGTACTTAAGCAACTGCCCTTGGTAAATGCTTCTTTATACATGCCTTCAAACCACTGTGCCTGTAGTTGTGCACTTACTATAACTCACCAGTGGCAACATTCCTGTACCTGACTGCATACTTACTCACCTCTGAAGCTACTGCCATAAACCTCATGCTTTTTTTTAACTGTTTAATCCTGTATCTCTGAAGCCATGCTAAAATCTACATGAGAATGTTTTTGTAATACTTAATACAAATTTGACAACTGCAACCTGCTTGGGAAGCATACAATGTTTTATGAAATAAATCCAGGGCTTTTGCTCTACTTGTCATAGGAAGCACATTAAGCAGTGCATTAAGCTGAAAGTCTCTGGATGCATTCATGGATACTACTGCTGGATCCAAAGTGGAATTTTTGCACAAGCATTTACAGGATTCAACAACCCTCTAAACTCTGTCAGGCATATTGGGAATTGGTAAGTCAGAATAGGACTCTAAGGAAGATGACTCAGAGGTATGTATGAACACAGCTAGCTCTGGTGACAGAGTGATAAACCACCAACTACTAAGCAGGTAAACCAGAGTTCAACTACTGGCTGAGCCACTTGATAGAATTAGCAGAGGATAGATGTGCCCATCCTGGAGGAAGGTGGGTTGGAGCAGAGGCACACAACCATAATCCCTCAGAGGAGTGGCATCTCGATCTGTGCCTCTGGGGTGGGGGTTGCTCATCATGCCACCACATGACGGTAGTCTGCATTAGTGACTACATAGAACAGTGCACTTGCAAAGGCAATTACTGTTTGCCCTGCAATAATCTGGATAGCAAGTCTCACCATACAAATGCCCTGACTGACAGGGGGGCAGTGAGGGCGTAGGCAAACCCTCCTGTTTGTGTGGCGGCTCCTCTGGACATATCTTGGCCCAAAGTACTGTACTGGGTAATTCCTTACTAAAGGGAAATGAATGGACAGCATCAATGGGAGATGATTAATGGTTGACAGGCACGGGGGCCAAAAAAGTACCAAAAGGGATATTATCTGAACGTCTAGAGTAGTGCCAGCACTGCTGTATCTGAGCATTAAGAGGTTGACAAACTTTTTATGGGAATCAAGATATATCCTTAAACCCCACTTAAAATGCTCCGTATTCACATTCAATGCCTTACCAAATGAGATGGCTTCTAGAAAAGAGTTTAACAGATCAGCCTGCTCATAGTCATTCATAACAGTACAGGACATCTGGGATCAGTGAATTAAAGACTTTTTATCTAAGTTGAAGGAGAGTCAGAATCCTATTCTTTTCAGTGAAGGACTGGTCTACAGTGCTGAAGGTTTGTCCACCTATGGCCTGATCTAAGTTAGGAAGCCAGATACTCCACAGTAATTCTAAGGCAGCACAGACAGACAAAGTGTGACCCAAGGGTAATGGTCCTCTTGCAGGATGATCTTGTTCATAAGATGAAGTGAAAGCTTGTGCCCTTTGAAGCCTCTTTTTTCAAGATGCTAGCAATAAATTATCAGGCAAAGTAATTAGACGGTAAAGTCTGCAACGTGACAGTCAGACATCCTTTGTGGGTGCCTGAAAACTGACAGCCAGGCTGAAGTTTTGTTCACTTCTGTTCAGGCTTGGGTGCTAAAGGCAGTTACAGCATTAATGTCCACAGTGTTATGGGTCAGGACAGGTAGGGATGCAGAAATGATAGGTCACAAGACCAGGGATAGACAAATCAACACGTCTTTGGGACCACAGCTCTCAGGCCTCCAAGGATTGATAAGGTCCCAAAGGCCTCAAAACTCTCTGCTTGCTTGCTTTAGTTTCTGTCTCTCTCTCTCTTTTTAAGGGGAATGCATTTTTCTGGTTAACTTTACAGCTCCCTCAGAGAGAAGTGGCAGACATCTTGGTGAAGGCTGCTACTAATTTATTTTTTCTTTTTTGTACACAAGAAAGACCCCAAGGTTTCTGGCCATCCTATATAATGTTCTATTAAACTTTATGCAGTGCTCAATGGTGGTAACACTGTATCTCCCCTGAGAAGAAAAGGCATTGCAAGGGGAAAGTTTTGGTGGAACTTGCCTTCATGGAAGACAAATGCTAGTTCATCCTTTTGGGTACACTATAGACCTTGAAAACAGGACCATATAAGCAATTCTAACTCAAAAAATAACAAGTACTAAACTAAGCAGTCAGTAAAATGTAAACAATTCTAATAAAAACAAGATAATCCCAAAAGGAAGACTATCACTTTGGAGGTTACATGGTAGGGAGAGAACAGAATGGCCAAATACAGATTACTTGCCAACGAAAAAAGAACTCAAGAATGGGAGGGCTGCAGCCAGCTCCATGATGCACCGAGATAAAGACCTGACTACATCTCAAGCAAACCACATTCATCATATGCAACCCAGGTTCAAACAAGAGTTTGGCTTCCTGTTGGAGTTGGCAGGGGTGAATGGAAGTGAACACCCACAGTTAGCTCACCCATCCGGAGAGGAGGCAGATGGGCTCTGGCTTGTCACATGGATGGTGCTTGGCAGAAGCATTAGCTGTCTGTCCACTGGAGTGAGAGCCCACTGATCCTGTAGTGCCATGGGCAAGTATCTCAAGTGACAAGAGGGAAATCCAGTGTGTGAAGCCGCACTTTCCACTGGAGGTCAAAGTGGAGTTTGTAACAGTAACCTTGATCGATTTACTTTGCAGATGACTGCAAACTAGGAGCCATAACTGAAACTCCTAACGATGTGGACAGCCTACAAAAGGGCCTCACTGAGACAAATGCCTGGTGTCAAAGCCATGGCCTCTTGCTCAATGCCAAAAAGTGCACTGTCATCCCCTTTAGTAAAAACTCTGTATCCATGAGCTACCACATAGGTGGTAGTCTACTTAACACTGAAAGTGTGATGAGACCTTGGGACACAAGTGGACAGTAGTCTCTCCTTTGATAATCACATTGTCACAGTGGTCAGGAAAGCCTTCGAAGTGGCACACCTCATCACAAAAGGTTTCTCATCCAGGAAAAAAGAGGTCATTGTTCCCCTCTACAAGTCACTCATTAGACCCATTATAGAGTACAACAACTGGAACGGCCACAGCAATACCTCACAAAGAGGATTACCAGCCTCAAACAGATGCCCTACGCAGACCGTCTCAAAAAACTCCAGCTTTACTCCATCGCATATCGCCTACTCAGAGGCGATCTCTGCCTAACATACAAAGCTGTGTCAAACCCAGAGCTGCTGGACATGCTTCACTTAAAGAAATCCTAATCCCTCTGAGCTACACGCTCTAGGGAACTAAACCTTGTCACCACAATAAACAAACATACTGGCAGGATAGATTCCTGTCTCAGAGACTTCCCATACACTGGAACAAACTACCTATCTATATCAAACAAAGCTCCTCATTAGCACTCCAAGAAAAATCTTGATGATTGGATGGGAATTAGGAAATTCATCCCAGGGATCACCTCTGTGGCTCTGCTCGACAGGGCACAGGAAAATAATTTTCTTGGGTGGCGAAAGACAGGGTACCTTTTTGGCTAGGCTTGTATAGGACCTAGGGCCGATATCCTAGTACCTACCTATAAAACTATGCCAAGGGAGAGCGTAGGCCATGTCGCAGGACCAGCTAGCAGGCCCACTCCCTTACCACCCAACTCTTGCCGTAAGCAGATGAGCTCCTGGGGGATTCTTGAGCAGGAATGGATGAAACAATGGGTCTCCTGTCATGGTTAGGAATTTGCACCCTTTCCACACCTGGGAAAGATATGTCTCTCACAATCACTGAACAAAAGATTTGTACGAGACGAGGCGTGGAGCCATCAGGTCAGGATTGAAACACAATAAAAACAGAAAAAAAGATAAAATAAGATAAAAAAAAAAAAAGAATAAAAAGAAACAATGCTCTCAACCTCTCACTGAAATGACAAAACAATTTTTCTACATAACTTACACCTGTACAATCTATTAAGTTGCATGGAGGCTCTCTCTAGTAACTTCCACCTCTGTAAAACCTTAGAATGTATAAATGTAACTATTGTTTGGTACAAATGTAAACAGAAATGTAACTACTGTGTGTTTAACTGGAAACTTAATGTAATGTAATGTAAGCAAATGAAGCTTTTCTCCTTGGCCCAGTCGGACTTTCCTAGTAAACAAAGACAGATTAATTGAATAAATAAATAGGACTGGGGAGGGAATGGGAAGGGTTGCTCTCCCCTTTTAGCCATGCATTAGCCAAAGTATCTGGATGGGATAGTGGACTAGCTCCCTAACAAGAAGTCAAACCAGAAAATTAAGATCTGATGTGGCCATGGCCAATTCCCATGGATGAATTATATGTGGCACTGGCTACTATGATGAATGTCTTGTGAACTACAACCTAATCCAGCTAAAGTTTTATTAAATTTAGCAACCTGCTCTCTGTTTTCTACATCTATAATTAAAAAACAAAGATGTGGCAAATGTCAGCCTTTGGTAAAAATGTGATGCAGGATCAGCATTGACAATTTTGCCATCATTGTCATGTCACTGCACACTGGTGACTGCAGAGGTAAATGAAGAGAGAGAGCGAGACACAAAATGCAGGTCATTAAAGTTCTATCGCTTCTTACCTAAGCGAGTAGTAGACAGTGCGCACAAATATTGTCTGTCTGTCCGTATGCTTTGAACAGATTTTTTATGGAATGGTCCAGGTACTCTTCAGGAACCACCTTCAGAAAGAAATTTGGGGTTTGCCCTAAGGGGCACTCAATCTCTGTGAAGGGCCAGCTCAATGCATAAGGGTTTTCATATCCATAATTCTAAAAAAGCAGAGATGATTTCTACCATAAAAAGCATTGTCCAAGACGTATCAATGCCACTGAACCAGTAGGTTCAAACAGCTGACAGACAAGTTTGTATATCATGAAGTATAAGTCCCAATAGAGGAAGGAGTTTAGCAAAGGATGGAAGATGTACAGAACTCCTTTAAGAAACTACAAGAGTAGCCATTGGTACATCACACAGTCCTACCCTTCAGTGCTTCCTGCTGAAATCTGTGAACCCTGGGAAAGCAATACTTAAAGTGAAAAAAAGTAATACACAAGTCTGAGGCTGCAGTATTTCTGGAGTATTCATCTCACTCCTATGTGTGTAGCAATCTCAAAACTAGTACCTTCAAGTATTAGACGTATATAGATAAAAACCAAGCAGCAAACATTAATGAAACTGCAACAATTTTTCAGATCTGGTGCATTTTTTTTTCTTTTTTTTTTTATTTAGGTGAGGGGTGACTCCATTATTCACAACTCTATTCTGGAAAAAATATTCCACTTCACTAACAGGTGAGGTACACTGTATGGGGAGTAGCAATTGTTATAAATAACTCAGCTACTCAAGTCCACAGATCCTAGTTAAAGCTGATCATACCAGAGGCATCGACGTAAATCAAATATCAAGCAGTTTGGGGTAAGGCAGCTTGTTCAAAGGGTAGAAGTGTTAGTATTTCTAATACCGTAATTTAGGTCCAAGTGGGTACAGGCTCCCATGGGGGAGGGGGGCTGAGATGTAAAATTTCTTTTAGAATTGCCAGTCCCAAGTCCTTTAGGCTCTGAAGTTGCCTAGATGTGCCCCACAAACCAGAGCTGAGCTGTCCGAGTTTAGTCTCTGGTTTGCCTTTGGGTGTTGGACAGGGACTTCTAGGTTCGTCTCGTTGCTCTCAACCCACACCAAAGAATCTCCTTTTTCAAGCAATGAAAGAGGGATATTGGTGTTTCCAAGGGCTACTGGTATTGGGACAAGCAGTTTTTAAGAAGCACTGGAGTTTTTTCCTGAATAGTTTTGTTAGTGGGTAACATTAGTACTCATGAAGCCACACCCCCAAGTTTCCTCAGAAACTCCCTTGCTGTCCTGGTCTGATGACTTCGAACATGGGATCTTAGGAGGCTACTAGGCTAACGGCCCCAGGGTTTTTACAAGCCTAGCAAAGTTCAAACCATGCTCTCAAGTGTGTCTGGTTCAAGCAGACACTAAAATCAGCACCTACTGCCCTTGTCCAATAGGGACACAGGTGGAACTCCCAAGGGTGAATTTCTGGTTATCCAATTGTCCAATTGTTACGTTTAAATAGTGCCAACGAGGGGCTTTGTTTAACATGAATAGGAAGCTTGTTCCAAAGGCAGGACAACCTCTGACAGACATCTGTTTCTCCAGCAAGTTCTGCTGATAACACAAACCATGTTAAGGTCCTTAGAGTGACCGACCTGTGTGCCATTTGACTTGCGAACGTGCAGTACCTCCATTAAAGCTGGATCAGAGATTGCTCTATATGCAAGGCACTCGTCGCCTCTCAGCAGTCTGTATGACAGAGTAAAGTGACAATGATTTTAGTCTGTCAGCATCAGTCAGATCTTGAAGACCCTGAATTTTTTTGTAAGGAGCCTTTGTGGTTTCTTCAATTGCTGCAGGTGTTTGGAAAGGAATATACCAAAGGGAGTGCTGTATTCTACTATTGGCCTGATGAGGGAAGAGTACAGAGGGGTTATAACCTCTTTCTGCAGGCAATGCTCTTACTTATGAGATGATATAAAATGCCCTCCACCACTGTGGAGACATGGTGATCAACGTTAAGGTAGCTGTCGACCTGTGTGCTTAGGGTATTGCGACTGATGTGGTAGTTTGCAGGGTCACCACCCTTGCCGAAAGGGATGATAATGCATTTTTTTATATTAAATTTAAGACCACGACTTTGGGACCAGTCATTAGTCTGGGTAAGACCTTCTTGAAAGATGTTGACATCATTGGTGATTTCAATGATCGCTCCCAGTTTGCAGTCATCAGCAAACTTTGTCAGCCATAATCCTTCAGTTTTAGCCTGTACTTTGGAGAAGTCGAATCAGAACAGTGGGGGTCCCAGAATCTATGTCTGCTGGAGGAGGTGGAGTCCCCTATTTCAACTGTATGAATTCTATCAGTGAGCCAGTTTGCAACCTACCTGACAATATATGGGCTGATACCCAGCTGGGTGAGTTTAACAATGATGCCTGAGTGGGAGATTGTGTTAAAGGGCTTGTCTAAATCTAGGTAGGCCATACACAGATTTGCATTTATCTACGGCTTTGGTGACAGTCTCGAAGAAGTCCATCATTTAACAGGCATGATCTCCCCTTGACAAACTCCAACTGAGTGGAGGTGAGTGTTTGGAGATTTCCTATAGCTTTGTTAATAAGATCCATAATGGTTTGTTCCATGGCCTTGCAGATAAGGCTGATCGGGCTACTGGGTCTATAGTTCCTGGGGTCTGTGGATGCACCCCCTTTATGCAAAGGGATGACAGTAGCAGTTTTCCATTTTACTGGGATGAAGCCAGTGCTTAGGCTATGATTGAAAACGTGCCCAATGGTGATGCTAATTCCTGTTTTAACCCATGCAGAACACAGCCTGGGATGTTATCTGGTCCCACAGTAGCTGTATTTTTGGCCTTGGAAAGGGCATTTAAGACCTCCTTCTCGGAGATACTAGGTGGGGGACAGGCTGTTTTGGGGTATACCTTGGTGGGGACAGTGGAGTGAAGTTTTCACTGAACCTGTCAGCCAGCTGGTTTGCTATATCCACAGGTTCTGTATATGTAGCAGCACTATGAGTTCAGCACAAATCTGGGCCTCACCTTTGAGGTTACAGATGTAATTGATGAACACCTTCAGGTTATCCTTACTTAGGGAAGACACTTGGATTCATAGTTAGCTTTGGAGGACTTCACTAGAAGTCTTATTTGCTTGTTTAAATTGAGGAGTGAGTATTTCCAGTTTAGAGACCGTTCATTCCTATTCTTATACAGCAATGCTTTCTCCTATTATATAGCCTATTAATAGCAGTTGTCTACCAGGCAGGTTTGTTTTTCCTTGAAGATCTTGCTTTGGTTCTAACAGGTAATGCAGAGTCAATACAATGGTACAGGTGCTTGTATAAACCATTGGTGTATAACTCAGCATAGGTGTGTGTTCCATCAGTGGGGGGAGGGGGTGATGAAGCTATATATGCTGTCACATAAGAGGCTGTAATTGGCCTTAGAGAAGTTTTTTAATCTAGTTGTTGCTGGGGGGGGGGGGTCTTGTGTTATAGTTACTTCTGGCAAAACTGATTTTTGGTCAGATCTCACCAGAGATGGCCACACACTGGGGGTGGTGGCAGCAGTCATCCATGTTGATGAGCACCAGATCCATGACATCTGAGCCCCTTGTGGGTGTGTCAACCAGCAGTTCCAGGACACTGGAGTTAACCAAGTCTAGGAACATTTGGGCAATTGAGTTAGAAAACATAATTTACCTACTCAATGGATGGGTAATTAAAGTTACCCAAACCAGGGTGCTTGCTTGCATCTTGACTGACTCAAGTAGATACAAGTAAACTGAGTGGATGCCCTGATTCATGATGGGGGGGGTGTCCCGCAGCTAACAATGACTTGAAGATAGGTCCTACGTACAGTCAACTGCACCTGAAGTAATTCAAGGGAATCGTGCTACTTAATAAATCTAGAGATGTACTTATCTTTAATGAATACTGATACACCACCTCCTTTCATTCTTATACCTTCAGTTTGTGGTCTGAACGTGTGGAAAATAATGTAACCTGGTATCGCTCGGGTGCTCTCCACAGCTTTAAACTAAGTCTCAGTGACTGCACAAATGTCAGCATCTTCCAAGGTCAGGACTGTTTCCACTGAGTGCTGTTTCTGGTTTAGACTCCTAGCACCTGAAGTTGTTTTTAGAGAGTATTTTTATGTATGAAATTTTTTTCTTGTGACATTGCCTAAAAAAGCACTATGGGAGTAGCAACAGCCTTAGCCAGTAACCGAAATCCCAGGGGTAACAGAAGACCACCACCTCTGGAAAGCATTGGGTTCTGTCGACCATGTCACCCAGGCTGACCTACTGGATCCCCTATGAATGATGGCAGAAACTAAGCTAATTGTTAAAGTCAATCTTTTTGTGTTTGTATTGAGGTGTCATCCTAGGCGATTGTAAAATGCTGCTTAAGGCTAGGGACATGCCTGCCTAACACACAATCAGAAAGCTCTCTTATGTCTCTCTTCATATAGTCCAGTGAGGTACGTCTCATGTCGTTTGCACCAACATGGACTATGAAGGAGTCATAACAGAGCCTGTTATTCAGAGACTTGAGTGCACATGTAATGTGACAGATCCTTGCACCTGACAGACGTCTGACAGTGACCTTTTCCTTCTCCATCCTGGTGAGAGGAACAACTTGAGTCTCACAACTGAGTTGCTTATGACTAAGATGTTTGTTTTTGTGTTACGCCTTAGCAGCTTGACTGGTGCAACACTGGTGTTTGATATATTATGTGCACAATGTTCTGCAAAGGACGTATTATGTGAATCATACTTGTGTTTGAGAGGTTTCTGATATTTAGGTAAGTTCCTGTTAAGGAACTCAGCATATGGAGGTTTGTGTGTTGTTGGTTTGGTAGGTACAGAATGTGAGGTGTGCAGCTGACAATATGCTTAGTATCAGATGAACTGACTGGTGAGTGAGAGAGCATGGATTCCAGGCTCTTGATATAGATGCATCTCTCTCATAATGAATTTGTGTGGACTAGAAGAAGTGGGGTGTCAGTACACATGAGGCAACTGTTACACTACCTCAGGAAGCCCATGTTGACCAGGCTAGCTGGAGAAACTGTGGGAAATTGTCTGTCCATAATGCTAGGTAAGTCGATGTGGTCAGAAAAAAGGAAGAGGACAGGAAGGACCAGGTAAAGTAGAGGACAGAAGTGGACAAAAAATATGAAGGGCTGGTGGGTAGGATCTGAGATGGTACCTCAGGAGCTTTGCTGAATGTATCACCTTGTCAGTGAGGGACAATAGCTAGAACTCACCAATGGAGCACCAGCAAAGTACTAAGGGAAAATTTTCAGGCAAAAGTGTTTGTATCTATAACCATCAACAGTGTCCACTGTTGCTCAGCAGTGCGCAATGTGCAAACAAGCACAAACCTGTGCAAAAGCAGTGCTTATGAAGCAAACTACAGCAAACTGATTTAAACCAATTAACCAATAAAAAAACTCAAAACAAAGCCCTTTTCCAGCAACCTTCAATTAGATAAGTTCTAACTGCACACTCTTGCCACTAGGATGCAGGGGAACCCTCTCCAAAAAAAGATGGCCTGGTTTAGTGCTCAAGTTATAAAAACAGAAGTAGATTCAGCAGGTCTGAATCTAGTCTATGCCACAGCAAAGTGCAGTCATTTCAGAAAAAAAAAATGTTCAAATAAGCAGGCTGGTTGAAAGCTTACTGTGCAACTCCCGGCTCAGAAGAGCAAAGGCTACACTCTCTCCTCCCACAAGACTGTAGACCATAAACCTTCTTTTATGTAAAATAAAAGGCATGAAGCCCAAGCGCTTAAACCAGAACTAAGGCAGTTTTAGAACAGACACACTAAGCCTTTAACCAGCAATTCCCAACTTGGAAGGATGCAAGCTACCTCTTGTCACAAGAGTGCAGAACACAAACCTTCTTGATGTAAAACAAGTGGCTTGAAGGCCAAGTGATTAAACCAAAACTAAGAAGCTTAGAATAACAAGTTACAATTTAACCAGGCAACTAACAAGCAGTAATAAATGCAGCAGAATCATGCAACTGAACACTTTTAAGAACAAGAAAGAAATGCAAAATAAAGTAGGAAGAAAGACAGTAAAAGCAGTTGAATAAAGTGCAATTTTTTTAGTTAAGTGGGAAGGGAAGAAACAGAAGACAGTTCAAGGTTAAGAAACTAAGGGGGTGGACCTTCTCAAATGATCTTGCTGTACTCATTGAATGAGCTGATGAGATGGGGCTAGAAGTGTCCAAATATAGTAGGGGCGGGCAACTCAATCTCCAAAGTTTAAGAATGCAATAACAGCAAAGCATGAGAGATCAGCAATATTCAGAGTACAGCAAGCAAGCCAAACAAGCACTCCGGCTAAATAGAAATATTTCTAGCTAAATAAAGAATGCTATTTTCTCAGCTCCTCCTACTAATTAGCTGATGTTGTTCACTGTTTGCAAAATAATTCTTTGCTAACTTTTCTAACTGATCCAACCAAGACCTCTTAAAACTCCAACAGAACAGAAAACTCAAAACAAAACAAATGTAATACAAGAATAAGATACAAAATGGAAAAACTTCAATTCAAAATAAAATGTATACAGTGATCAGCAATACTCAGGCAGAAAACAGCAGGCACGTCAAACAAGCACTCCTAGAACATACGGGATGAATACTGAAAGGGACCTTCTGTTAAGCAGAGTCTAATTCTGCCCCAAGAAAGTAACCAGAATGCTGGGCGTCAGCTCTGACTTCTAGATATTCAGGGCGAGGCCCATCTTCTTGGAGCAATCCCTTATGATTTTCAAGGCTGACTGCAGTAGAGTAGATAAATGTGGACCCCTTGGTACTGCAAAAAGCAATTACTGATGACAGATACCTTGGGTGCAGTTGTTAAGTCAAATGGCAAGGCACCAAAACTGGAACTGGGACCTCCCCTGCCTTGAACCACAAGAACTTCCTTTGTTGCTGGAAAACAGGAATATGAACACAGGCATCGTTTAGGTCCAGTATCACTCTCCATGCCCCTCAAAAAATATGGGGTAGAAACTTTTGTTGGGTTAGAATTATGAATTTGAGTACTACCAAAAATTTGTCAAGTCCTGAAAACCTCCAATATGGGTACCCAGGTTCCCTTACTTTCTTGGTACTACAAGATGGCAGGAGTAAAACCCTAGGTCTCCCTCTTCTGGTGGGGTTGGCTGACTGGCATATTGCTGTAAAGAGGACCTCTTTCAGGATTGGTATCAGGTTTCTTGGATGTCTAGTGGGGGGGGGGGATTCAACACCTGCTCGGAGTAACCCTCTTTTATGAATGACATTAGCCACTTGTCCCAAGTGACCTTCTCCCATTAACTGAGAAAGCAGGAGTCTTCCTCCCAGACTAACTGGAGACTGGGGGTTTGGTACTTGGGTAGGATGTGAAAGAAAGGGAGGGAGATGCCAAACAGAGCTGCAGAGTGGGTCCATGGATCCCCCAGGTCAACAGCATTGGTCAGTTTGCCATTCTCTCTGTTACCTACATCTTTTCTCTTTAGGAATATTTGATTTTTCCTGCTTTGGTTAAAAGGGTCAGGACTTGTTGGGGTAGTTCCTGTTTTATCTAGGAATACTTTTAAAAGTCTTCAGTTGTTTCAGTTGGTCCAGTCTCTTCAACACCTTCTTAGCCGGATGGTCTAAAGAGAAACTCCTTGGCTTAGTGGAGTATTAAACTCTGCTTTAACCTTATCTGACAGGCACATCTCATTGTGATGGACCCCATGCCAGATGTCCATGATGATGTATTCAATGCACCATAACCACATTTTAGTGGATGCCTGGACACCTGGAGTCCTGCACACACAATTCATGGATCTCTTCTGGAGGCTCTTACATTATACCCCCCTTCTGCCTTAATATGTTCCTGTGCAGACTCATGGTACTTCAGCATGTGGAACTAGCAGTTCAGAACTCTCTTGGTCATTATGATAGCTGCGGTGTAGGTCCTTTTGACAAACCAGTTTAAGGATTTTTGGAAGCAGGCACAGATGATCCTTTGGTGGACTCCAGAGAAACCACAGCTGGGTCTACCACTGAATGTTTACAGATATACTTGGACTCAATCACTCTGCAAAAGTGATGAGACTTTCTGGGAGGCAGGGGGAAGGTAATCATGGCTGAAGTGATATGTCAGACAATACATCATCCAAGACTTAATGGACTGGAGGTATGGCCAGGGACCTAGATTACAGAAGGTTCAGAAGGCTCTTAAAATTGACCTGAGCCAGGAAGAACTTCCTAAATTTCCAAATGAAAGATTCCCTTATTCTATGAAAGGCATCTGCAAAATGATAAATCCTCAATATGGCAAGACTGAGAACAAGGTGTTTTCGGATTCAGTATCCAAAAACTGACGTCAGGTTGGATGCTCTACATAGGAAAGTTTGTCTTCATCTTGTGACTCTGAGGAATTAAAAGAGTCTTCCTGTTGGGAGAGCTCCCTTTTTCTTTTCTCAGGGGAAATCCTTGGCACATGTTCCCTTTTCTGGGTGGGTTACCTAGACTTCATTAAATCCATGAAGCCTGCACCAGCCTGAAAACGTCCTGTGGAAAAACCTGGACAAAATGTGACATGGGATCTGGTTAGGTGAAGCAAACCTACCTGACATCTGGGCTTGGGTGTCTTGGGTTTCGGAGGGGGGAATGACAAGGCCTCAGGCTGCAGGTGGATGGTCATGACCTCAATAGAAATTGCAGGGATTTTCTCCCAAATGAAAACCAAGGGAATGTCACCCACACCCTTGGCTACCAGAAGTCTGGAGGTGGCTTGCAAAGCAGCTTCAGACCCAAATGATGTAATTCTGGTATGGGCTCATGAGGCTTTGGGCTGGGGCTCAGTCACTGTAGCCTCTTAATGAGAAGCGCCAGAGGACTCTGATCTAACACATTTTGGACCAGAAGGTTGCAGAAGCACTTTACCTTTGTCAGTGAATGAGTCATGGTGAGAAGGTGGACACAGAGATGTCATCATTGTCCCACACATCCTTCTCCTTCAAGTATTCTTCCTTGCACTTCTTTAGGATGATAGCCTGGGAAATGGTGGAAGCCATGGTGTGCAAAAGTTGAACCCTACCAGGAGTCTTGATTCTGAATGAGGGATTTGGCCTATGCTTTATTGTTTTCTCATTAAACTTAGTGCAGGATGGGCAGTTAGGAATGTTATGTTCAGGGCCTAAACAGAAGAGGCAGAATAAAAGGAAGTCTTTGTGAAGAATCTGCTTCTCTCATGACAGTTAACTTTTTAAAATATCTAGAAACCATGAGGTATTTTACATACAACTACTGAAAGGGCAATGCCCTTACCTTAAGAAATAACCCAGGCACTGGAACCAGAGGTATGAAGACATGTCTCCAGACCAACCAAATGCAGAAGGGAATCAGCTTAGGGGGATGTGCTCATAGACCATACATTTAAACTTAAAATCATTTCTAAAATTGAACAAAGGGCTAGGAGTGGTAACTATGTTAATGAAAATTTTAAAAAACTATTGTTAGAAAGGAGTGAGCTGAATTGGCAGCTGAGGCTGGACGCGTGTGGGGAACCTGGGCTTAACGGCACAAGCTCAATTTCTTGCATACTGAAAATAAAGAGCCTCTTTAGGTGACTGGTTAGATATGTCCAATTTGGGTTGAAAAATGCCAACCAAAAGCAAATTCCAAGTTATATACATTTGGAAGTAAAATTGGCACTATTAATTATTTATTAAGGTCCAGTTAAAATATGACTTGCCTTTAGAGGTGACAGAGGCAATAACAGGAAGTTGTAGTTGGGTAAAGATAGTTACATTTGTAACTTATAGAAACTTGGTTACATGTTACTAATAACAAACTAATATATTTATAGTTAAAGAACACTTGTGAAGTTAGGGAAATTTTGTTTAGGTTTTATGTAGTTAATAACTTTGGTAGGAAACTATAGAAGATGTCATAGTATCTTAATTGGTAATGGCAAGTTAAACATAAGAGATATTTTTTAGATAGATCATATTATACGAAACCAGTGTAGACATATAAGAGGGTAGTTTGGCTAGATTTAAACTGTTTATTTTAAGACTATGTTTTAACTAATATTGTTAGGGGGAACTAGAAAGAAATTTATTTTCAAAGTTATACTATGAATATTCTTGTAACATTTTTTATCACTACTTATTAAACCAAGGAGACCCGGGACTTAAATGAAATTGGGGGTAACATTGCTTAAAGTTATGTTAAAATATGCGTTAATGTAACTTATGATTGTATTGTTTATGTTACTACTTAATATCTTGTGCTTGACATCGATCATAGTGATTGATGCTGCATTATAGTTTAAAACAGCTTTAAATGCGGCAACCAAGGTTTTTTAACATGTAACCTTGGTTTCCACTATGAGAACGATTTACCTATGCAAAAAGGTGATGTGATTAGTGTGTTAAGATAAATCATTTGTATGTTGCAATGACTGAGTTTCGAAAATCATGTAAAGGTATTCCTTGAGAGCTTATTGGCTGATACTACAAGACGAGGTTATTTAAAACTACTGTGCACACTAACGTATTGTCTGAAGAAGTCCGGATATTATCCGGACGAAAAGCGCTTAACTTACTGGTTTCTTGTTTTTGTGTTTAGTACTTCACTTTGCCTTGTAAGCAGTGTTTGGGTCGTTGGAATAATTTTAATAAAACTTGTGGAAGGCCATCACCATTTGGACTTGGTGCTTTTCTCTGTGGTTACTTTGTTTGGTGAGCGTTTATTGGTGCTAGGATTACTGACAGAAATGCCTAGGCTTCTGACTCAGGCTATGGTCAGGTTTAACACTTTCATCAGATCCTCTGCAGAAAAGGCCTGAATTAGGCAATCATCTAGGTAAGAGTAGATACACACCCTTTAGCCTGAGATGAGTAAAAAGGTAACAATGGAAAAACGGGGAAAAAAAGCACAAAAACTGATAAAACACAGATTCCCCAGTAGTACAGGATCCAATAAAGGCTGTCCCACAAAAGTAATAATTACAGTCCACAGATGATCCAAAAACGTGCAAGGTTTGTAGTACATACAAGGTTTATTAGTGATACAAAAAAGTTAAAAATTCGCTTTCATTTCCAACACAGGAAACTTTATCAGAATAAAATGCCTTAGTTCTGGCCAACGTTTTATATCTTAGTTAATTGCATTTAATTTAAACACCTTAATCAAATAGCTGCATTTAAAGAGACAAAACACTAAGGTTTTACATATATCTGTTTTGATAGAACAAGTATCATAAAGCTTGTAAAACACAAAAAAATAAATAAAAATTAATAAATAAGGTAACATTTCATAATAATTGTCTGTTGACTCAGAATATATATATAATATATAAGATGTATAAATGAGTATTAATCGAAGTTCCTATGCGTCGATATATGTGAATGTATAAAATTATGTAAGTATATAAAACAATCGATACTCCATAAAGATACACAATATTGATAAAACGGAGTATTTTATTAAATAAATAATCAAGTAATAAAATTCAAATATTTGGCTTAAAAATTGATTAGCATTCTTAAAATTATGTGTTGCATATTATTTCTTTATGTTTTTGTTTTTATTTTGTTTTATTCTATTTGCCCTTAATTTTAGGGCAGGTAAAAGGGACACATGGTCGTTCATCCCTGGGAGTGTATTGGAGTCTAGTCTCAGTTGCCAAATTAATTTCCGGTAACTCAGTTGATTCTCCCAATCCCCCCCTCTGTTGTTCCTAGGTACCATTTCCAAAATCCAAAACTTAAAATAAGCTCCCTTACAAGAAAGTGTATGGCGATAAAGAGCATTAGTCTCCTTCTTGTTTACGTCATACATGTGTTCATAGATTCTCTGTCGTAGATGTCTTTCTGTTTTACCCACATAGTGTCCCCAACATAAAGTGCAATAAGCCAAATATACTACCCCACTAGTGTAGCATATACAGTATTGTTTCCCTTTATACTTAATGGGGATAGTTGGTAACTGTAGTTCCTCTGTGTTAGCTATAAATGTACATTGAGGACATCTTTCACATCGGAAGGTATCTTTCTTCCTTTTGTCTTTCACTTACTTCTTTCTCTCAAAAATAGCTTTTAGGTTAGGTCCCCTTCGGAAGCTATAACATAAATGTCTATCAAATATTCCTAACCTGTTAGGCATACACTTAAAAAACTCCCATGTCCTGTTAATGGTTTTCCTTATTAAGTTAGTATTAGCATTATATGTCATAACAAGAAAAGGAATGTTTGTATTAGTAGTAATAATGTTACCAGCTTTATGGTTAATAGACTCAAGGTTACAGTTTAACACATTATCTGTCCTAACCTCCTTGTTGAGTAAAGGAATGTATTTAGTTCCCCACCCTTTAGTCACTTCTTCCTTTAAGGGAGTAATAATGGAATCAGGGTAGCCCCTCTCTAAAAATAGTTCGTGTACATACTCTAATTCTTCAATAAACTCAGTGTATCTTGATGTCATTCGGGCCACTCTGACCATTTGTCCCTTGATGATGTTCCTCTTTTGTAAAGGTGGGTGGTTACTGCAATAGTGGAGTTAAGAGTTAGAAAAACATGCCTTTCTAAATATCTTGGATACATACATTCGATGTTCATGATCTTTTCTAATAGTGATATCTAAGAAGTGTGTTTCTTCCATATTCAATTCATATGTGAACTGAAGGAATGCAGTAGAGTTATTAAAGTAATCCAATGCCATTAATGCCTCATCTTGTGTACTATTCCACACTATCAGTATATCATCCAGAAAGCGAAAATATTTGACTATATTGACCATGAATGGTGAATTGAAAACAAAATGCGTTTCCCAGAAAAGCATAACAATGTTGGCAAAATGGGGGCACAAGCTGCCCCCATTGCCACACCATCTAATTGTTGATCAATTTCATCCTGAAAGTAAATAAAATTATTCTTTAATACTATTTCTATGTTTTCCAAGATTAATCTAAATTTATTGTCATCTAAAAATTAGAATTCTATTAACATATATTCAAACCATTCAAGTCCTATATTGTGCGGAATCACAGAAAATAAGTCTTTAACATCTATTGTTAAAAATGAATAATGTGGTTGAAATGGTAATTGGTTAATTTTGCTTAGTAAATCCCAAGAATCAATTAAAATGGGTGTATATAATTTATAAAAAGGCTTTAATTTATTGTCAATATAAATAGCCAGTGGTTGTGTTTTTGAGCCTTCTGATGTTACAATAGGCCTCAAAGTTGGATTTTCAACACTTTTGTGTATCTTGGGAATACCAAACATGGTAGATAGAAAAGGTTTTTCCACCTTAAAAAATCTATATAATCTCTCATCAATTAGGACTTGCAGCAGGTTGTCTTCTATAATCAAATCAATCTTATGGTAGGCAATATTTAATTCATTAATGGAAATAATTGTGCATCTACCCTGTACATTCAGTATGTCCATAATTTTTGCTGTATATAACCAATTGTTCATTACTACCACCCCACCCCCTTTGTCAGGTTTCATAATCCGGACATCCGGATAAAACGGTTTTATTTCCTCCAAGGTAGTTTTTTCTTCTATAGTAAGATTGTATTTGTAAAAGTTATGTTCATGCTGGCACTGAAGCGTTCCAACCTCATTAATAACCAATTTTTCAAAATTACTGATGTCACTTTGTAAGGGGGGGTTGAATGTACTTCTCCTGTTCAAACCTTCACAATATCTGTTCTTACTAGCGTAAAATACGGTATTGTTCTCAGAATCATTAGAATTTGCCAAGACTTCCAAATTTAACTTTCTAGTAAAAAGCCTTATGTCTAAAATCATCTCAGCCATATCCATTTTCTTAGCTGGAACAAAGGTAAAACCGTTTTTAAATAAAGAAAAATGTCTGTCCTCAATTTTAGTATCAGTATAATTGTATATAAAAAATTCACTATTTGGCTGACTGACTATAATGCTATCTCTCTCTAACTCTGTACCATCATACACCCTATTGTTATGTAAAGTATTGTCATTAAAGAACGAAAAGTTCATTTGTGTTTCTTCACATGTCAGTTGGTTACTTACATTAGTATCAAAAAAGGTAGATTTCATGTTTCCTTGATCTATAGTATTATTTCTATTTTGTTCTGTATTGTCATAGGCATTATTATTTTGTATACTATTATCCTTGTTAAAAGAAAAATCCATTAATGTCTCCGAACATAGTTGTTGGTTGCTTGTGCATATGTCGGGTGTGTGTGTAGGTTCCGTATTCTCTCGGACCTTCTCGGTCCTTCTGGTTCTAAAGGGATTTCGAAATCACTGCATTCACCCTGATAGTTATGCATATCTGTACTAACATCAACTTTCATTTCATAGTCATGGTTGTATTGCCTCCACTGGTAGGACCTAGTGTTATGTTGATTGTGATTTATATGTGTGTACCTTCCCCTAAATAACCCACGAGGCTGTTCCTTTTTATTAATGTTGTGCCCTAATAAGTAAGCTTGCTGGTGTTCGTATGCCCAGTCGTGTCTGTCTAATTTGCCCATCTTTCTTTTTTGATTCTTAACCATTACATTGTCGACATCATTAAACACTCTCAAATAGTCACTTTTATATTCTCTTACAGTGAACAGTAAATCTTCACATATTTCCTTGTTGATTTTATCAATTTTAATGTTATGCTCATCAATTAACTTATTGTTGTTAATCATAACTTTTATCAATGCCAAACCACAGTTGTCAGAATATCCACAATCTCCTTATAAAGTGTAGAGCCCATAACAATGTCGTTTGGGAACTTATTTAATCTAAGCCCCTTAGGCACATGTTTTCTTTTTAGACATTCAGTTAGAAACCAGTTGTCTAAATTTAAGTTTTTAAATTTAAGCAAATGTTTTTTTTAAGAGCTTACATTTCTCAGAATAAGAAGTGTCCTGTTGATTTTGTCTCTGCTCGCGTTGTTCGATAGCTCCGAAACTCTTGTTTAACCAGTCAGTTATATTAATATCAGCATATTTGAGAAAAAATGAGTCATTGTCGTTATATTCCATGTTATTTCATTCATTGTACCTCTGTTCACTATGTGGTACTCCACAATCCCCGGAAAATCTCCTGTTGGGATTGTTATGGTTGGTGTGCTTGGTTCGCACAGGCTGTGCACACGAGCTAAGAGTCCTCGTTGTCCTGGGTACTGGTTTCCGGTTGTGTGAAGGCTTGTAAAAGCCTGGTGAGTTCTCAGATTAGAGATGGTTTGTTCCTAGGTTGTGAGGGTCCTTGGCTATCCTGTACATCCATTGAAAAAAAGTCCAGTTTTGTACCTACCATAAATGTAGATGTTCGAGTGCTAATACAGCTGCAGTAATCACATATGGGTTCTCTGCCGTCAGGCGGGTCCTCGTTCGGCCGAATTCCAAAGTCTTGGTCCGGCGCCGGTTGTTGTCGCCTTCTTCCCTGACGTCAGTGCGACAGTCACAGCCGACGCCATATTCTCCAGTCTTTCTTGCCCCAGATGTCAGGTGCCCCCAAAAGAAAAGCAATAGATAAATTATATATATATAAATATATACAAGCAATGCAATGTTATCAAAAAAGAGTAGTTGCAAGCAAATACACCATAGGAGGATAACCCAAAATAGGTTGTATGAGGAGGTGTTAGCCACTAGTCCTATACCTAGAGGGGAAGGAGGGAGGGAAACCTGTACTGCAGCTGTATTAGCACTCGAACATCTACATTTATGGTAGGTACAAAACTGTACTATGTTCATCGTGCATACAGCTGCAGTAATCACATATGGGTAGAATCCCAAAGCTACGCACAGGGTGGTAGGCACTAGGTAGAACTGGGATGAGCCAAAATGCCCTGCAATACAGCAGTAGCAAAGCCTGCTCTAGTTTTGGAATATAAAGGCAGGTGGTAGTGTCTTGTGAAGGTATGTACAGAACTCCAAGTGGCTGCCTCCAAGATATCTTTGGTAGGAACTCCTCTGAGGAAGGCTGTGGAGGTAGCTGTGGCCCTGGTGGAGTGTGGTCTGATGCCTACAGGGACAGATTTCCCATGATAGGAGTAACAAAAACATATGCAGTGGCCTATCCATTTAGAGATTGTCTGTTTGGCAACAGGCTTCCCTTGAGCTCCTACAGCATAAGACACAAAAAGTTGTTCTGATTTCCTGAAAGGCTTTGTTCTGTCCAAATAATAACGTAGCTGTCTATGGATGTCTAAGGAATGTAGCAGCCTTTCCCCTTTGTTTTGAGGATTGGGATAAAAGGTAGGTAAGTGTATGGTTTGATTTAAAGCTACCCTGGATACCACTTTAGGCATAAATGACGGGTTGGTTCGAAGGGAAACTGTCCTGATGGAAGATAAGAAAGGGCTGCACAGCCATGAGGGCTTGAAATTCCGAAACCCTATGAGCTGAGGTAATGGCCAGAAGGAAAGCTGCTTTCCAGGACAAGTATTGCAAATCTGTTGAGGCAACTGGTTCAAAGGGAAGCAATGTTAATTTTTCTAGAATGTAATTAAGATCCCAGGCTGGCACTGGTTGTTTCCTTGGTGGTCTTCTATTCTTAGCCCCTCTGAGGAATTGCCTTAAAAATGGGTGAGAGAATAACGGTGGATCCGTGTTGAATTCTGCAGAAATGGCTGAAGCATGGATTTTTATGGAGGAAAATGAAAGTCCACTGTTCAGCAGCTCAGCTAGATACTGTAATACCAGAGGCAAATCCAGTTTTCTAGGGTCCTGGCCTTTTTTCTCATTCCAAGAGCAAAACCGTTTCCATTTTGCAGGGTAAGTCTTCCTAGTAGATGGCCTTCTGGCCTCCAGAATGACATCCTGCACCTCTTTGGAGAGTAGGGTCTGCTGTGGTGTTAAGGAATTTTCCATGCAGCAAGATTGAGTGTTTTTAGCTGACTGTGAAGAGTTTTGTAGCTGTGCTGAGTCAGCAGAAGAGGTATTAGAGGTAGAGGCCAGGGAGGAGTATGTGTTAGGCTCCTTAGGAGTGGGTACCAGTGCTGCCTTGGCCAGTCTGGGGCAATCAGTGTCATCTTCGGTCTGTCTGCTCTTGCTTTCAAGAGCACCTTGGATAGAAGAGGCAGAGGTGGGAAAGCGTGCACTGTCCATGCTGTCCAACTGAATGAAAGGGCGTCCACCCTCTGTGCCTTTGGATGAAAAGTCCTTGAACAAAACTTTTCCAATTGATGGTTCCTGTGGGAGGCGAAGAGATCTATGTCTGGCCTTCCCCATGCTTGGATTATCTTTGTAAACACCTGTGGATGCAGCTTCCATTCGTGTGGATCTGTCATATTTCTGCTTAGATTGTCTGCCAGCGTGTTTTCCAAACCTGGCAAGTACTGTGCTTGAAGTTCGATTTGCCATTCTAGAGCCAAGTTCCAAAGTGTCATAGTTAGTCTGCACAGGGGATATGAATGTGTTCCTCCTTGTTTGTTTATGTACCACATTACTGTGGTGTTGTCTGTTCTTATCAATAATTGTCCTGGATGCAGGAGGTCCTTGAATGCTGTAATTGCATTTATCACTGCTAGCATTTCTTTTTGATTGATGTGAAGGTGCTTTTCCTTTTGGGACCATTTGCCCTGAATGCACCTGCCTGTCATGTGCGCACCCCAGGTGTAATCTGAGGCGTCTGTTGTGATGACTTGATTTGCTTGAGGCTTGCAGAATGGGAGGCCTGTGTTTGCTTGACATGCTTGGGCCCACCATAGAAATTCCTTTTGCAAACATGGAATTATTGGTAATATTGTTTCCAAATTGTGGCTGTGTTGAGACCATAGGCTTTTTAGGTACCATTGAAGTTTTCTCATATGCAACTTTGCACATGGGATTAAAAGAATGCAAGATGCCATGAAGCCCAGAGCCTGCAGGATTTTCCTTGCAGTAAGCCTGGTACAATTTGCTAGTGTTTTGAAGTACTGAGTTAGTTGCCCTTGTTTTTCTGGCATAAGGTAGGCCATTTGGGTGTTTGTGTCCAAGTTGGCACCCAGGAAAGTTATTTTCTGAGATGGTGTCAGCCTGGATTTCTCTTTGTTGATTGTGTATCCCAGAGAATTCAGTAACCGTGTTGCATAAGCCAGATGTTCCAGAAGAGTGTGCTTGCTGTCCGCTTGGATCAGGCAGTCATCCAAAAATGGGTAAATTTGTATCCCTTGAAGTCTGCAGTAGGCAATTACTGATGCCAGGCATTTCGTGAATACTCTGGGCGCAGTAGATAAGCCAAAGGGCAATGCAGAGAATTGATAGTGGATTGAACCTGCAAGAAATGTGAGGTATCTTCTGCAGCTTTGTCCGATTGGGACATGCAGGTATGCCTCCTTGAGATCCAATGTTACCAGCCAAAACTCCTTGCCCAGCATGGGAAGAAGCTGCTGTAATGTGAGCATCTTGAATTTTGGTACGAGTAGAAATGTATTTAGGATGGATAAGTCCAAAATGGGTCTCCAGTCGGTTCCTTTTCTTGGTACCAGGAAAAGTCTGGAATAAAAACCTTGAGCTTGTTCGTGAGTAGGAACCTCTTGAATGGCTTTCATGTCCATGAGTTTTGTAATTTGTATTTGCACCTCTGCCCTTTGATTGTGTGGCAGGTTTGGCATGCCTCTCATTTTTGGAAGAGTGTGAAAATGAAATCTGTAGCCTCTGTTTATTATGTCCAGGATCCATTTGTCTGTCGTGATAATCTGCCAATTTCTTGAAAATAGTGCCAGCTTTCCTCCCAAGGGGGCTGCCAGCTGAGATTTGCTTGGCATGAAAAGGAGGAAGTCATTGGGTTTGCTTTCTGTATTGTTGTGCATTGTCTTCGCCACCTCTTGGTGCTTGGGTTTGCCATTGTCTGCCTCTATATGATCCTTGAGATTGTCCTCTGCCCCTTGAGCGCCTGTATCTACCTCTTTGGGGCTTGTCCGTGGCTGGAAAGGACCAGTTTTTTGAAGGACAATTTCTGCTAAAACGAGGTGGCTGTACCAGTAGAAAAGCCTTGACAGTTTGCATAGATTTAGCTTTTTCTTCCATTTTCCGTAGTATCTCCTCAGCATTAGTACCAAATAGCACATCCTTCTGTAAAGGAGTATCTAGTAGTTTAGCTTTAACATGATCAGGCAAGCTTTGTTCCCTAAGCCAGGCATGTCTACGAATGACTGCTCCTGTAGCAGCAGCTCTACTTGAGGCCTCCAAGGCATCATAATCACATTGTAAGGGTGTGTTTACCCACTTGTTCTGCACTATGCATCATATCCTGCAATTCCTTCAAATCTGGTTGTTCAGGTTGAGACATTTTGTTTCTTAATTGTGATAACAGAAACTGCTGATATTTAAGCATATGGAACTGACAATTTAAGGCCCTCATGGCTAGGGTGGCAGAGGTGTATACCTTTTCCCCCCACCTTTCTAAGGATCTAGATTCTCTTTCAGAAGGTAGTGGATTCTTCGCAGTAGAGGCCTTCATTCCCTTGGGGCCTTGAGAAATGGTTTCAGGGTCAGCATTATGGCTTTTGAAAAGAAATTGGTGAGAGTTGGGGACTCTGTTATACCTATCAGGTTTGACTGGTGCAGGAGGCAGGGAACCTGGATTAAGACAAGCCTCCGAGTAAACATCAAGTATGTCCAGGACAGGAGGTATAGCCAGAGGTCTGTGTTGAGGTAACAAAAGAAATTCCCTAAGCCTTTTCTTGGAATCAGAAAAGTCTCGGCCTTCCCAATGGAAGTGCTCCCTCAAGGTGTGCAAGGTTTCCCCAAAAGAAAAATCCTCTGGGGGAGATACAGAAGGAATGGACTGTTCTGCATCAGAATCTTCATAAGGGGAGTATGAGTGTTCCTCCACATCAGAATGTTCTGAGAAAATGGAGCCCTGTTCAGAAGAAGGAGAGTCTTCCTCCACTCTGGGTCTCTTGTCTGGAGGGGGTTGGGAACCCCTGATATAGGAAATTAAATCCTCAGCCATTTTAAGCATCTGCTTTTTAGGCATGGGGCCTGGGGATGGGACCTGTGCAACAGGCCTCTTGGGATGCATGGCTGATTTGGACTTAGTGAAGGCCTTAATAGAAAAGGAAGAAGTGGGTCTAAATACACCCTGGGTGGAAGTGGACCTGTCCACATTAGGAGGCTCAATACACACTGTGGTTTTGGTGGTTGTAGTCTGAGTAAGGGCCGAGGTACCAGCGGTCTCGGGTACAGAAGACACCGCCAAGGAAGTGTCGTCGGTAGTCAGGGACGGCATAGGCATCTCGCTGAGAACCGGACCACGTGTAGCTGGCTTTGGCGTGGTGTCAGTGGAGACCGCGGGCCTCGCGTGTCGGTCTTTGTCCTTGCGTTTTTTGGACAAAACGGTAGTCGGAGTATCCAACGACATTTTATAATCAAAGGCTTTACCAAAATAATGTTGGGTGAACTCCGCCCAATGCTTAATAGTGCGTTTACTGAAAGTCGCACAGAAGCGACAGCCCGAGACGTCGTGGTCTGGGCCTAAACAAGGTATGCAAAGGGAATGGAAATCCTTATGCGGTATTTGCTTCCCACAAGAAATACAATTGTTAACTTTGTCTGACATCGGTCTGAGGCAAGAAAAGTTTCCCCAACGGGGTACTTGGCTTTAAAGAAGACTTCGGTTTCCAATTTTTTGTAAATTCAAGAGCTGGCCGACCGGCACTTGCGAACTGCTTCTGCTACGGGCACCGCGCGGCAAAAAAGACTGGAGAATATGGCGTCGGCTGTGACTTATATACCCCTGTCGCACTGATGTCAGGGAAGAAGGCGACAACAACCGATGCCGGACCAAGACTTTGGAATTCGGCTGACCGAGGACCCGCCTGATGGCAGGGAACCCATATGTGATTACTGCAGCTGTACGCACGATGAACATCCACGACCAGTAAAAAGGTAAGAATGGAAAAACGGGGAAAAAAAGCACAAAAACTGATAAAACACAGATTCCCCTGTAGTACAGGATCCAATAAAGGCTGTCCCACAAAAGTAATAATTACAGTCCACAGATGATCCAAAAATGTGCAAGGTTTGTAGTACGTACAAGGTTTATTAGCGATACAAAAAAGTTAAAAATTCGCTTTCATTTCCAACACAGGAAACTTCATCAGAATAAAATGCCTTAGTTCTGGCCAACGTTTTATATCTTAGTTAATTGCATTTAATTTAAACACCTTAATCAAATAGCTGCATTTAAAGAGACAAAACACTAAGGAATCTGTTTTCATAGAACAAGTATCATAAAGCTTGTAAAACACAAAAAAATAAATAATAAATTAATAAATAAGGCAACATTTCATAATAATTTTCTGTTGAGTCAGAATATATATATAATATAATACATAAGATGTATAAATGAGTATTAATCGAAGTTCCTATGGTTCAATATGATATGTGAATGTATAACTATCGATAACCCAATAAAGATACACAATACTGATAAAACGGAGTATTTTATGAGATGAGTAAAAGCTGGAACTACACATATGAAAAATAACATAGGAGTGGACAGCTCAAATAGCAAGGTGGTGAGCCAAAGTACTGGGACTCTACCAAGAGCCTTAGAAACTTCATGTGGACCATATAAACGGGCATATGGAGGTGTTGAGGAAGGCATCTTTTACATCAAGTGTGACTGTTACTGCTTTCTGCAGCAGAAGAGATAAAAACTGAAGGATGAGCATCCTCAACTTCTTAAACTCTAGAACCTTTAGCTTGTATAGGTCTGAGACAGGCCTCCAAGGATTACCCTTCTTTGGAAATGGGAACAGCATGGAGTAAAATCCTGCTCTTTCCCCTCCTTATGCAGTCACCTCTATTTTAACAGATGTGAGCAGCTGCTCCAATACTGGTCCTGACACCATGACCTATTCTGGGAGGATCAGGGGCCTCCATAAGAAATGACAGAAGCTATGGAATCTATTCATATGGTGCCTGGTTTTGTTTCCTAGAGCCCACTGGAGATGATGTTCCCACTGAAAAAGCTGAAGGGGTGGATATATCATGATTTACAGTCAGCAGCCCCTAGTACTCCAAGAAGACCTTCAGATTTTTAGCCTTGCATTTAAGGGTCTTTTTCTTGAAAAAGCTGCACCCCTTGGACATCATCGACTGGAGGGGGTGGGGGTGTGACTGACCTTCAAGGGTATATGCAAAAGAGATAAGTTGCTTGCCTAATGATCTAAATGCCAACAAGTAATTAGAAAGGAGCAAGAAAAAAAAACAACACAAAGGGTACTTCTCTCTCTCTGCTAAATCACATGTATAAAATCCAAGGACAGATTATCACATGCTGCAATGTAACAAAAAATAACTGAACATAGTGTGAGTTGACTTCCCTTTTCTATCTGGCACTCTCTTGGAATATCTGGTGAAGGAAAGGATCCAACTCACCTTGTTGATATCCGGAGCTACTGAAGCCAAGCCAAATGGGGGAACATAACCTGCAGCTGAATTTCTGTCTAGAATGACATTACAGCAGTAAGCCTATGATGATCATCATACTCCCCACTTTAGTTTTGCTGGATGACTTAAAGCATTTAAACATTTCCATTATGCCTTTTCCCTTGGCTCCTTACAGATTATATTCAAAGTAGCATAATGTATACCAAGAACAAAGCCAACACGGGAATGGAGAAAGGAGATTCTGCTAACAGAGGTAACTGCAATTAGGGGTACAGAAAATAGACAAAAGTGGGTTGAAACTTACTGGAGGAAGATGGCAAAGGAAGCAAGGTATTGGGAACAAATAATTAGAGAAGGAAAGGTAATAGAATGGGAAGAGGCCAAGAAGACATTTGGACAGCAGGCTAATGACTGCCTTCCCTATCTGAGATTGACATCAGAATAGAGACAAAGAGAAAGGGATAGGAGAATCCTAAATGAAAGTCTTGCACCGGTTGAGTTTTTATTTCAATCTAGAACAGAAGTTGCTGTTAAAAAAGGGGTAATTAGTAGGGCATATAAAATATTGCATGATAACTATAGGAATCAATCAGAAGAGGAGAAAAAGCATTGGGAATCAGATATGCAATTCACAAAAACAATTGGAGGGCATATGTATGGGTCCCAAATATGCAAAGTAGCCTGGAAAATTTAGGATTTAAGCCTGAAGTGTTGCTTAGATACGTTTACACTCCATGTAGGCTCCAAAGAATTTTTCCTCAGACAGATGATAAATGTTGGAGAAGAAAGAGGTAACTGGGAACATGTGCTTTGGGGGTGCAATGAGCTGGCAGACACTAAAAAGTCTCTATTTAACATTTGTTAACCGTGAAAGTCAGACTAGGTTAAAGTCTATTTTCAGAAGAGGCCCAGGGAGAAACACTCCAGTTACAAGTCTTTGCAATGTGGGAGGAAACTGGAGAACGGGGAGGATACCCATGTGAATTCAGGGAAGAATATGCATACTTCGCACAGAAGGAACTCTAGCCGAAAATTGAACTGGAAAACCTCTTGCTGTGAGGTGACAATGTTAACCTTCGCACCACTGCGGCAAGTACTCTGTCAGGAATACTGGGTGAGTAAATGAGTTTAACTAGGAAATAATTTTTCTGTGCTGGAACACAGGATCTGAATTGTCTAGACACAGTAAGGCCTTTTTAAGTTTAATTCTGGTGGCTGCCAAAAAACAATTACTAGAAAATGGAAAGCAAAATCTAAACCAACTATACTTGAAGTACTGAATATTGCAACAAACACAAAAGAGCTGATGTGGGATCTTTAGAAAAAGCTTAGGAGTAAACTACATACACAAAATGCAAATTGGGGGAACGACGCATGCAGGAAAATATTAGGAAGAGGAATGTGGTTTAAGAGAAGGCAGGAAGTGAATAACTTATGTAACGTTGCATAGTTTATACATCACATACATTGTTATACATCACACATTTAAAAATGTAAACTTATTAATATGGTTTGAGTACTTTTATATGAACGTGTTTGCCTAGGTAACAAGTGATAATTCAATAAAGGTGTTAAAAACAGCTGAGTTACTTCAATCTCTCTTGAAAAAGGTGTGACTTGGTAAAAAAAATTGTGGTATCTTTCTAAAAACACTTTGCAGTTGGGGAGTCCTTTTAAAAGAAATTTGGTAGCCCATACAATGTCTAAGCTAGGATCAGCCTGAAATCCATTCAAATGATGTCCAACATGTTTAAAATACTCTTAAGCAGTATCATACCAAATGCTTTGCAAAACTCTTAAAACAAAGCACTTCACAGTCTCCTTTTTAATTACTTTTGCTAGGATGTCATAAACTAACTTGATTTACCCTAATGTTCCAGCATTTAACCTGCAGCACTTTGGATGATGTGACTTCTAGCTCATTGGCACCAGCTTCTCTACCACTGAGATTAGCATACTAGTACCCCCCCCCCCCCAAGTCTTGCTTTCAAGTCTTAAGAACACTTTCACCTCCTATCCTTCAGTCTTCAGGTATATTTTGGTCCTCAGAATTAGATATAGCTGTCTCTAATTCTTTTATCTCAGCAAAAAAAAATTAAACAAAAACCTTACATGGTAACACTATTTGCTCGATTTTAGTTAAAATTGTTTCAAAATGTATTATTTTGAGAAAATACTAAACTCACCCCCCCAAAAAAAGTACTTCCGTTGCACAAAAGTGAATAGCTGTACTTAGCTGTACGGTACAGCCTGTACCCTAGCTTTACTTTCATAAATACGAAAAAAAGCACTAACTCAGCATTTCTGCTTATTCACAATTCATCTCTGTCAACAGACATTTAACTTTGCCATGGATGGGAAACTTGACGTTAGTACAGAACTTGTTTCTTTAGAACAAGGAAAAAATTTTTGAAAACATTGTCCCTCTATTTCACATAATGGAATGTCAAGCTAAGGCAGTCACTGGATACACGTCTTCTGTTTATGTCACATGTTAACATATCCAGCACTATTAAGCCAAGAAAATCAGTACTAACTACTGGGTAACTGACAGCCAAGCAATCTGAACATTTAAAGGAAACCTTAGTGCACAGAATGCAGAGAAATTATGCAGTTTTCTTACATAAATATATGAAGTAATAATTTTCCACATCTGCTTATAGACACTATTGCATAAAATCCAAAAAAGTGTAGTCTTGCATGCCTTTGCAAATCAATCACACTTGTTTACCTTCAAGGCTATCGGCATGCACATGAAACCCATCTTCATTGCTTATTTCAAACCGCAGGTGAGGGCACTCATTCTCAGTTTCCTGTCCATGATTTTCTTCCCTTTCTTTCTTTACAGGAGCCTCATCCTCAGAGCTTGTCTGAACACCTGCAAACACACACCGGCAAATTCTTATAACAGATGCTTTTGGCCAAAATAAATATATTCAGGAAGACATGCGAAATGCAGTAGCACTCTACAGATCCAATCTCTTCTCCAACAGTATACTTAAGCACTGACATTACTTCAAAAATATACACACCTTTAACTACTACAAGGTCATTAACATAAGCAGACATAACATCTCAGGATTTGATGGAATAGAACATTTTCCACTTTTTTTTGTAAGCAAATATTTTCTTATTAAATTCAAGTTCTCATCCTTTAGCAAACAAGTTACTGCTTTTACGGTAGCGTTGTCGCCTCACAGTAAGACGCTGTCCAGTTCGATCCTCAGCTAGAGTGTCTTCTGTGTGGAGACATGCTTGAATGGGCATACCTTCGTTGAAGGTTGTGCGTCAGGGCTGGTAACTCGGCACGTAAAAATCAACTACCAATCATTAGCGTACCGGAGTTCCGCTGTGGCGACCCCTAATCGGGAAAAGCCGAAAGACACAGCAACATAAGCACCAGCCCTGATTACAAAATTCTGAGCACCTCTGTCAGCAGTCCCTTATTTCTTTAAACACCCCATATACACAGGCATTCCATGACACCTAAAATTTTTGTCAAGGTAGCTTTTTCTTTGTACTTATTTGGTGTTATAACAAGGGAAAACACAGGAAATAATGACATGTCCCTACCTCTTCAATTCCTTCTCATCAAGACCCAAAGGTACATGTTAAAGAAAGCAAATAAAATGCCCAGAAGCATTAATTCTCATCATCTCCTTTGGACAGACAAACAAATGACAGACAAAAAATATAGTTAAGTATTTGAATAAGTCTATTTTCTGTGAAACAATCTTGGCCAATATGTTCTTTCTTTAAACAAGTTTGCAAGCTGTCAGGTAAACAGGAGAAGTTATGACAGCAGATCATGGACGGCAACCCTAACAAATCTTACTCCAGTCCTGAATTGCATATGAAACAATTCAGTTTTGTGAAGGTATGTGACCTACACCTGGTAGATTCATCACATGCATCTTGGAAAGAAAATAAGAGAACATCCCCATAAAGCCAACCATCTGGGGAGTATGGACTCTGACAGGTAACACTGTGAACTTATGATGCTTTTTTTTTTTTTTGAGTGACATTTCACCAAGTCTGTGTGCATCAATATTTAACTGTGTCAATGAAACCATTTTATAATGTATAGGTTAGAGCCTACAACCTCATGAGATCTATGCAGGCCAACTTCCAAGGAGACAAGGTCCAGAAGACCATATTTCATACCATGAGTCCAACTTACTTTAGAAACACTCCAGATTTTCTGCTCACCTTAATTCAGCAGGCAACTTGTTCAGTCTTCTCCCTGCCATTACCTGAAGTAGTTTCTGCCTAACTTTTTGTCATTCTTTCAAGTTCCACCAGGGCATGACTTCCTAGTATTTTTTTTTTGGTGTCTTATAAAGGTGATCCCTCCCAAGATACAGTCCATAGCTTCTTCTCTCAAACTTTTATAAACTCAAGCGAGATCAATTAATAATCTATAATAGGAAAAAAGGTTTAAGTTCATTAACCTTTTGTCATAGTTTCAGTCTCTCTTTATGGTACACATTTGTATCACCTCCAGTTAAATCCATTAGATCTACCATACATCAAAAATTATTTTTCCATACTGCATAGCTGGTCTAAGAACACCTTAAGTAGAAGCAAAATTACATTTCTATCCTTTGACAATTAAGAAATATGTTTTTACTGCTGAGCAACATTTCTGCAGATCTCTTTCCATGTACCCACTAAATCATAATTCTACTTCAGTCATTATTCCTAAATAATAATTCTACTTCGGTCATTATTCCTAAATCTTCAAATTCCTCAAATATGTCAATAATGGAGTTATTTCCTTTTATGGCTACTTTGGATTTGTACTACCCAAGTGCATACTCTTGCACTTGCTGCTATTAAATGAAACTCCATTAGTTTTATCAAGATAGATCTGAAGTTCTGTCTTACATATGAAGGGGGAAGATATGGAAACAGGAAGGGTCTTGAAACTAAGACTGAGTACCTTCCTCTATGATATTCCCTGATTGTATTCCTTACAGGCAAACCCTTGCTTTTCTAGTTTTCAACCAATTCATCAGATAACATATGCAATGAATCTTCAGTTCTTTGAGGATGTTTACATGGCATAATGTGGGATCAGCTGAAAGCCTTCATCAAAGTTAACAAACAGCATGTCAACTGATACATTTCTATCCAAAGCCCATACAGCATCACAGTAAAAATAAATAAGGTTATTTATAGTTGAACAGCCTTCCATAAAATCATGTAGATAAATATTGACATGATTATTTCCCACTGACTGTACTAACATTTTAACACTTTCCAGAAGTACTAGAAATGTATATAGGTCTATATTTGCCTTTTTCTACTGTGCTGACTAGTCTAGCAGTGTACTTGTCCTTTTTGAATACGGTGACACCTCCTCCCTTTGTTTTATCCTGAGCTGAGGGGGACTGAGATGTAAGGCATTCTGGCCTTTGAAAGCTGGGGTGCTTTCCATGGTTCAGAAACATGTTTCTGTGACTGCACACGTCTGCATTCTCCAGGGTGAACAGTGCTTCCAGGAAGTGCATGTTTTTTCAATTTAAACTCTCAGTTTTGAGCAGCAATACCTTTAGGTACTCGAGTGATTTTTGACATGATGGAAAGTTTAACAGTTTGACGCAGTCTAAAAAAAGGCACTATAGGGATAGATAAAGTTTTTGTCAGTACCTGGAAATCAAGTGGTGAGAAGTGCAAACCACCTCTGGCAAAGAATCGTGGTCTGTCAATCATGTCTCCCCCAGGCTGAAGGATACTGGATTCCCTTGTAGTGACACGAGAAACTAAGCCAAATGTTGAAGTCAATCATTTTTTGCTGGACTGTGGCATCATCTTGGTGAAGGTAGGATGCTACTCAAAGCTAGATTCATACCCACCTGGGACACACATTCAGTGAGCTCCATCATGTCTCTCTTCATACAGTCCAGTGAAGTACGTCTTAAGTCATCTACACCCACAAAGACTATGACCATGTCATACTGGTACTTGTGGTTTTAAGATCTAAGTGCATGAGTGACCTAGTGGATCCTGGCTCCAGACAGACAGTTCATAGTGATGATCTTGTTTAGCCTGGTAAGGGGGACATCAGTATGTCTTACAATGGAATCCCCAATAACTAGGATGTCTGGCTATGTGGTGTGTTAACTTATGGGCTTGGAAGTGGAGCTACTATGATCTTCAAAGTTGTGTTGTGTGAGGTGCCGTCTTTTTTGAATGTGCACAGGGCCACTGAGAGATGCTTTTATAGGCGGTCTTGAAGGTTTGGGTATTTTTCAAGTGAGTACCGCCACATGTGTGCATCTATGTGTTTGTTCCTTAGTGCTGTTAGTGAGTGTTTTGGGTAACGATGACACCCTGATTTGCATTTTGTGTGTGAATGCAAGAGTTTTGCCTCCAATTATGTTGTGTATCACACACTGCGCTTGTCTGGTCTAAAATTAAATGGCTGTCAATGAACATGAGGCAGTTACTGCACTGCCTCAGGTTACCCATATCTACTAGCCCAGAAACAGATGCCTGGGAAGCGCCTATGCATTACAGCAGATACTTAGTAGATGGGGAAGAGTAGGGATGAGTCACTTAAAGGTCTAAGTGAAAATGTTTAGTAGTATACAATTAGATGACCTGCAGTGGTCTTACCCTCTGCACAAACTGTCAGCTCTTCAAGCAGCTATGAACAGTGGCAGCCTATGGAAAGCATTTCCTTTAGAGGATTTTAAACTGGAGAGCTACAGGTAACAGCATTTGCATGATGCTTAAACACAAGGTTTTTATACCAGCAAGATAAAAAACTTTTACACAGTTAAGCCCTCAGACCAGATCAACACACAATTAACCTTCCACCAGCAGTTCCCAGCTCAGATGGGTTGAATTAACTCTCTACTCCCACCAGAGTGCATAACAACTCCCAATGTAAAACAAAGTGATTCTGAGCTCAAGTGCAGTACCAAATGCATTACAACAAAAGGTAGAACTCTTGTAGTATCGTTAATCCTTGGAAATAAGTTTATAAACCCTGAGAAATGTTCAAAAACACAGGAAAAAATGCGCAAATGTAGGAGAACTTCTACAAACACAGAAAAACTTTGTAAAACTTAGACATATTCTGGCAAACTCAGACCTTTTGCAGTGTCAGAGGAGGACAGGAAATCAGAATACTGTTAAAACAACCTAAGAGCAGTACAGCAACAAACAGAAGGCATTTCTTTAACAAGAGCAGGCTGAAAAACTGACAAATTCAACCAAATCAATAAATGCAGCACAGAAGTATTAAATAGCCTGAGATAGAGAAAGTGCAAAAAATACTTATATCAGCTCTGTAGGTCCACATATGGTTTTAGAACCAACCCAGGTGTCCAAGCCAGGCACCGAGAAGCTCTGAATAAATGAGCCAAAGCTGTGATACAAGGTGCAGAGGTTGGATCCAGCCGGATCAGACAACTCACATGCTGAATCAGACAAAAAAGACAACATCACATACTGTCAATAATTAGAAGTTATGTACTCACCATAACGTTCCATCTGAGTAGGTGTATTCATTTGTCTGCAACCTGTGGGTTATGGATCCGATATCGGATCCGAACCGGCATGGTTTTCCAGCTATGGATCCAAGCTCTCAGCTCCTCCCCTCACCCATAATGCCCTGCTCTACCCTCATGACCTCAGATCGAGTTTGCCAAAGCAACAATACCCTAAAAAGGGTAACAAGGAATATGCAGGAAACTGAAAGGCCAGGGGGATAGGAGGGCGGGATGGTTGCAGACAAATGAATACACCTACTCAGATGAAACGCTATGGTGAGTACATAACTTCTAAATCTGAAGTAGCATGTTCGTTTGTCTGCAACATGTGTGACAGAGTCCCCAGCTACCTGAGTCTTGGGCGGCCATCATGGAAGGATATTCGGAGCACCGGAGCCAAAGGATGCTCTACCCTAGATGCAAGATCCAACTTATAGTGGGAAATAAATGTATGAGATGAAGCCCACGTGGCTGCTGCACAAATATCATCTAGAGGAATCCTAGCCTTGAAGGCTGCCGAGGTAGATACTGATGGGGTTGAATGGGCATGAACACGCCCGGGTTCGGGCCTTCCTGACGCTTGATAAGCCAATAAAATGCACTGTGAAATCCAGCGGGACAGAGAAACTTTAGAAATTGGCTTGCCCAAATTGAATTTTGCAAAGGAAATAAACAGCTGGTCGGATTGCCTATGACCAGCTGTCCTGTTGAGATAAAATCTAAGTTGCCTGTGAACATCTAGTGAGTGTAGCTTATATTCACCTTTGTTTTCATACTTAGGGAAGAAAACAGGGAGGTTAATGGATTGATTGATGTTTGCTTCAGAAGCGATTTTAGGAAGGAAGGACGGGTTGGTCCTGAGGGAGACACGGTCCGGATGAAATACCAAGTAAGGAGGTTTAGCTGATAAAGCTTGAAGTTCAGAAACTCTCTTGGCTGATGTAATGGCTACCAAAAAGGCTGTCTTGTAGGACAAAAATTTGAGATCCACCGTAGCGGCGGGCTCGAAAGGGGGAGCGGTCAAGGCCTGTAGGACCAAAGAAAGGTCCCAAGGAGGAACTGCTTGTTTTATAGGGGCCTGAGAAGGAAAGTACCTTTAAGAAATGTTTTACACAATTTGGCTGACATAAGAGGATTAGAATCTTGACCAATGTGATAGTGAGAAATTGCCGCCAGTTGAACTTTGACTGTGGAACTGCTGGCACCATCATTAAAGAGAGAGGTTAGAAAATCAAGCACTACAGGGAGAGGAACCGTGAAGGGATTCAGGCCTTGCCGCTCCGCCCACACAGAGAAGCGTTTCCATTTGCTTCGGTAAACCTTTCTAGTGGATGGTTTATGAGCCGCCACCAAAATAGCCTTTACCGGTGAAGAAATACCGGAGTCCTTATCAAGAGTGGAACTGGAGCAGCCAAGCGGTCAGCTTCAGGTTGTCCAGGTTCGGAGGAGGAATGCAGGATGGATGGGATATCAGATCCGGGATGGGATCTAGAATCCAAGGAGGATTCACCGAGTGAGACCTTAGGAAGGGGAACCAGATCTGTCGAGGCCAGAATGGAGCAATGAGAATCATTCTGCAACCCACCCGAGAAGCTTTCTGAAGAACTTGCAGCATCAGAGGCAAGGGTGGATAGGCATACAGAAGACCGGGTGGCCAAGCATGCACCAGAGCGTCTCTTGGGGTACCTCCGGGAGGAGGTATTAGAGCGAAAAACTGTCGCACTTGGTGTTTGAGGGAGAAGCAAAAGATCGCATGAAGGGTTCCCCACCGTGCGAATATGCGTTCGCTACTTGACAATTGAGAGACCACTCGTAAGGGGTCAGAATGGTGCGACTGAGCTTGTCCGCTAGGATGTTGGACCGACCGGAATGTGCGTTGCTATGAGAAAGCGATTGGTGGAGATTGCCCATTCCCAAACTCTCATGGCCTCTCGACAAAGAGGGTAAGACCTTGTTCCCCCTTGCTTGTTGATGTACCAGACAACAGACATATTGTCCGATTGAATCGCAATTGTTCCCAAGGGAAGAAAGTCCTGAAGTGCTAGCAACGCTAAGAGCACTGCTCTCATCTCTAGAACATTGATATGCAGTAAGGTCTCTGAATCGTTCCACGTGCCTTGGACTGTCCGGGGCCCCAAAGTGCCCCCCCCACCCGAGGCGGGAGGCGTCCGTGGTCACCGTGGCGAGAGGGGGAGAAGCACAAAATGGGCGACCCTCGTGGAGATCCGGGGAGCGGAGCCACCACAAGAGGGACCGCTTGCAAGCCTTGCTGATCGCTATGGGATGATGCATGGGGAGAGCAAGGTACGACCACTGTACTAAGAGCGTCCACTGTAGAATGCGCATATTGAGCCTGGCAAGAGGAAGAAGTGCTATAGCCGAAGCCATGGACCCTAGAGCCCTCAGGACCAACTCCGCTGGAACAGAATTTGAATGGAGAATGGCCTGCACCTGGAGCTGCAGATTTAGAACTCTGTCCGCAGTGAGAAAGGCTCGTAAACTCCTTGTGTCTAGTCTGGCCCCTATGAAATCTAAGAGCTGTGTGGGCCAGGTTGGACTTTTGTATTTATTGTGATGCCCAGAAATGGAGCAAGATGGAGAAAGGAGTCTCAAGGCCAAGAGAAGTAGATGCCTTGCTCCGGCGGTAAGGAGCCAGCCGTCCAGGGAGGCAAAGACCTGGACCCCCTGAAGCCTCAGGTGGGCCGCTACCACTGCTAGTACTTTGGTAAACACCCTGGGGGCTGTGGTGAGACCAAAGGGAAGGACCCGGAACTGGTAGTGACTGGCTCCCAGCCGAAGCGGAGAAACCTCCTGGAGCGCCTGTCCATCAGGATGTGGTAGTACGTCCTTGAGATCTATGGAGCACATCCAGTGATTTTCTCCCAGAAGGGGGAGAATAGATTGCAGAGTGACCATTCGGAATTTTTCTTTGGGGACTGCCAGATTCAAGAGAGAGAGGTCTAGGATTGGTCTTAGTTCGCCCGTCTTTTTGGCACTAAAAGAATCTGGAGTAGAACCCTGATCCGATCTGGTCTGGGGAACGGGCTGGATGGCTCTTTTCTTTAGCAGATGGCCAATTTCTGCCAAAGCGGCCCCCCGTTGACCTGGTGGGACGCCTGCGAGGGACTGTAACTTTGCAAGCTGAAGGAAAGGAATGCGATATCGCCTGGATATGATTTGGAGAACCCAGCGGTCCGATGTTATGGACTCCCATGCCGCTAGGTGCCCCGAACGCCCCGACTGCCTCCAGAGTAGAGCAGTCGGGCAACCCTCAGGGTTGCGCGGGCCATTCAGAGAAAGGTTCCCTGGACCCGAAGTTTCTGGGAGCCCCTCTGCCTCTAGGGCGGCGTCCTCCCTGTCCTCCTCTGCCACGGAAGGACTGGTTGTCCGGAGCAGGCTGGGACTGCTGCGACTTCCGGAACCACATCTTCTTCTGACCCTTTTGGTTCCTAGAATAGGGCCTCTGGGGTGCAGAGAAGCGGATTCCGACGGCAGACAGCGTCTTCCCGTCCTTCTCGCTCTGGGTCAACGTCTCGCGAACGGTCTTGCCAAACAGAGCAGAACCATCAAAGGGGGCGTTCGCAAACGACGCCTTGAAGGGCTCAGAAAAATCGCAGTGACGGAGCCAGGCCTGACGTCTAGTGACCAGTCCTGTCCCCGCAGCTCTAGCGCCCTCCGTTGCATGGGAGAGTAGCCGCATAGAAGTATTTGTAACTGACCTAAGAGTGGCCATTTTGGTGGAGTGCAGAACTCTGTCCTCCTCCGAAATGGACTCAGGGGGGGATGCAGCGTATTCCTTAATAAGATCTCGCTGCATCCGAATAACATGTGCCAAATAGTTCAGCGACCTTACCGAGAAGGTCGCTGAACTGAACATCCGCTTCCCCAAGCGGTCGATGATCCGAGACTCCTTGCTCGGTGGGTGGACTGAGTGACTCTCCTGAGCCAGTTCCCTCTTTGTGGCGCCGCCATCAACATGGCATCTACAGGAGGCCCCTTACTCCAATGGGTCCTGTCGGAGGCGGACTAAGGATCCTATCCGGTCTATTGGGAATTGGCTCCACCGTGTCCGGTTCCTTCCACGCCCTGGTGGTAATAAGGTCCTCCAGGGGTCGGCAGGGGGACACCCAAGAGGTAGACGGGCCCGCTTCAAATGCCTCCAAGAACACGGACTCGTCCGAGGAAGACTTGGGGGCAGACCACCCCCCCCTAATACGGAGCATTTCCATGATGTCTCCAAAGGAGACATCCTCGGGGTGACCGTGGGGAGCCTTCCCTTCCTCCAAGTCCGTGTCTTCTGTGAGAGACTCGGGGAGTCAATGTGCCTCCTTTTGCACGTATGCTTGCGAGGGGCCTCCTCTGGGGGGCTGTCAGAGGAGTCCTTGCAAGCAGCAATTTGCTCCATAGGAGCAACTTGGGGCACAGAAACGGGCTGTCCCAGGGGCCGGATGGTGGAAGCCTGGCCCAGTGCAGAGGGAGCGCGGGACGGAGCCGAAGCAAGTGCCGGGGGTCCGGAGACCCTCAACAGAGCCCTCTCCACTACATCAAAGGCCGAACGCGGGCCGCCCTCGACCAAAGGTTCCTTCAATCGGCTCCCTCGGATCCGAAGAGTGGATCGAGCCGGCGCCGAAGCACTCGGATCCGAAGGGACAGTGCGCTCCGACACAGACGGCGCCGAAGGAGCACTGATCCCCCCGGATCCGAAGCTCGGATCCAGGCTCCGAGAGATCGGGTCCGACGCACTCGAGGGCAGGGTCGGGTCCGGTACCAAGTACTATCGGCTCCGACCTTCCCCGGCCCGGCTGCTCGGCCCCAGTTGCTCCGAACCGGGATAGCGGGTCGGAGAAGGAGCAATAGGCTTAAAAAAAGGGTGTTGAGCTCCCCGGAGGGAGGCAAGAGCACTCCCATCTGCATCTGGGCCTGGATGAACCTTCTCATCATCCGGTCCAGATCAGCATCAGAAAGGCTATGGGTAGATCTCGAAGAGGCTACCGAGGTAGGCCTGGAGTGCCTCCTCGATAGCCTCGACGGAGATCGGGTCTCCTCCTCCTCAGGACCCGGTGAGAAGCACACAGGGACCGGAGCCGAAGGAGGAGACCGAACCGACAGGAGCCGGGAGAAGCCCGCTTGGCTGGCGGGGCCGAAACAGAGGTCTCGGCCCGCCGCTTGTGGTGCTTCTCCCTCCGGTCCTTTTTAGCAGCATCCCTCTCCTCTCCAGAAGCGGGAGTTTGAGTCCCAGGAGCAGGAGGGGGTGCCACAGGGGGAACAACTGCAGGTACAGTAGTCCCCGAAGGAGCGGAGGCCGGAGCCGAGTCCGGCGGTAAAAGACCCGCCAAGACCAGCTTGGACCTCCGCTCCCTCAGTGCCCTGGGGTTGAACCCTGCACAAATGGAACAACCAGATGTGAGGTGTTCAACCCCAAGACACTTAACACACTGAGTGTGGCCATCAGCGGTGAGAGCTTATGGCCACACTCGAGCATTCGAAAATATAGATTTAGGCTGGTCAGCCATAATCTATAATACCTAAAGTTACAGAAAGTAACTTAAACAACAAAAAACACACAGGCCTACACACACACTCTACGCAACAGCGAGGGGAGGGAATAAAAATTATTTACTTTAACTTAAAATAAACTCAAAATAGTCTATATTAAAGGGAAACCTAATACTTTCACACAAATTTAGTCAAAGAATCAAAAAATTTTCTATTTTTAAACAAGAAAAGAGTTCACTTAGCTGAGAGCTATGTACCCACATCCAGTTACCAGCGCGGCAAACAAGATCTGGGTCATGAGGGTAGAGCAGGGCATTATGGGTGAGGGGAGGAGCTGAGAGCTTGGATCCATAGCTGGAAAACCATGCCGGTTCGGATCCGATATCGGATCCATAACCCACAGGTTGCAGACAAATGAATATCCTACTTCAGATTCTCCTTTTGTGATATTTCTAATTCCTGTTCCACACTATCTCTAACACTTAAATCCAAATAATCCATCACTCATTCTTCTAATTTGTTCTCAATAACACGATCTGATGTATCCCAAATCTCACACCTTCCAAAACAGGTTTCCTTCGTTATCTTGACTTGACACAACTACTGTCATAGCTTTTATTGATGCCATATGTGTTTCCTAATAGACATCCTTCCTCAACATCTAATTCACTCGACTGCAACTTACTTTCTTGATTAACAACATTGTTCTTTTGCTTCAATACCTAGGTTGCTTAACTCTGGTCTAATATGCCTTCCTCTTAGTGTGTAGGCACCAAACATTCTGAATCACTACTTATTACCCAGTAAGACTAATGATAACCTCAGTTTGTGTCCTTTTTTCAAAGCACTCCTTTTGGACTTTACTTATCGTATACCATTTTAAAAGATATTTACATTTCTGCAAGTACAGTCAGCATTATCTGCTATACTGTTACTAATGCAAATACTTCCTTAAGTACCATATCTCAGTAACACCAGTGAAACAAAATGTGATCCAGTTGAGCCATTACTTAAAGCATCTATTTCTCTTGCACTGCACCCTATTTTGTTTAATCCCTAGTCCTTCTTGATCCACTTGCATATGCCTACTTGATCACTTCCATTTATAAACAGTAAGGAGGCATGCAACAATTCCCCCTCTGTTGTTTTTCTTTCCTCACCTAGCAAGAAATAGTAGAAGTTGCATGAACAGGATAGGGTACCTACACTTCCCCTGTCAATAGGGTCACAGCTCAGACAACATGTAGTAGTAGCTGTGCACTAACAAAGATAGGGACAGAGCCCTTATGGAGTAAAATAAAAAAGTTGAATAAAAGACAGCAAATCAATGTATAATTACACACATCAACATACTTCCTAGCAGAGAAAAAAATCACTTTGCTTTTTATCATGGCTGCTTGCTCCCTCCCATTCTTTTAAACAAAAGGAGCATAAAGCAATATCTTCTTGATGTTTTCTCTTAGCTCCCAGGAGCAAAGAAATACAGATGCAAGAATGGGACAGGGGTACCTACATGTCCTCTTACCCCTAGGATTACAGCTCTGCCCACAAACAGTTGCAAGGAACTAACCGAGAGAGACAGAGAGCAAGCTAGGGAGCACTTCAGAAGTAAAATAATCTTTGAAAAGTTAAATAAAATAAAGGACAATAAACCACTGTATGATTACACACAATGACACACTTCCCAGCACAAAATCATTTTCTAGTTTAAGTAAACTGTATAGATTCCCCAACAAGTCTTTACAGCTGTTGATATGGTGGATGAAGAATTATGTAGGACATGAAGCTATGCGTTTTACACAAAACTGACTATTCCCCCTTCTTTGTGACTGAGGCATCTTAGTACTAGTATACATAATTATTGCAGGTATGAGGGAACAGAGGGGCCTTGCTCCACCTTCACCTCCCTCCACTGCAAAAACACTTCCAAATAAAAGAAAAAATATACTGAAAATAAAACGCAGTGTGGGTTTCATCAGGTTGGAAATTCAACTGCTTATGACAGATGAAATGGAGGTGCAACACACACAGCAACACTACAGTGGAAAGGAGCCATCTAAGAGGACGAGGAAGGAAGTTACTTCTCTTTTTTGTAACAAGATGGAAAGGCATAACCTTACTGAGCTTTCTGCCTGATGAGCAGGTCACCTTCCTGCCTTGGATGAAAAATGAGAACATTTAAGACAGTTTCTCCCTCTCTGGCCTTCCAAGGAAGAGACACCAGCAAGGCGATATCCTAATTTTAAGTGAACTATGGCAGCGCTTTTAAAAATAAACTTAAGGCAGAAGGAGAACAAAACATTTGCCCTTACATGTGAGGAAATGATGTTTATACCTATAAATTCAGTTGCCAGAAACAGTGTTTTCATGACAAGAAATGCATGCCACAGGAGATGAGACGCCATATGGGGAAAAAAGACAGACTCCAAAAGAAATACCAAATACTATTCCCAAAGGTTGGGTTATAGCAGAAAACTGTGCACAAGATGCACATTAATTTGATGCGAACTACACTAAATCCATTTTCTACACCGGTTTGTGCAGGGTTGAGACAAACAGTAGTTATGTACTTACCTTAACACTGGATCTTTCATCCACATTGGTCAGATAAGACTGATAGGTAAAACAGTAAAAACAAGTGCTCTAGCCTCAAGCACCTTTAAATTCATCTTTGCATAATGTCATAGTGTGTGTGAAGCTACCTCAGATCGAATTTGTTGCTAAAACAGTGGCCAATTTTCATAACAGAACAAACAAATGTTCTACATGTCCTACAAAGTGGCAATTTGAATGGGAGGAGGAGGGAGGGCTTTTGTATTGATGGGCATGGATGAAAGGATCCGGCATTATGTTAAGTACATATCCTATTCATCCTGTCTGCTGGATCAGAATCTTAAGCTACGGGATACTTGGGTGGCATCATGACAGGAGACCATTACGGGCAGTGCCTCCAAAGAAATCCCTAAACCTTAAGAAAGCATATAATTTATAATGCTTAGAAAAGGTCTGCAAACCTGATCATGTTGTTTCTGCACGGACCTCATCAACTGTAAAGTTTTTAAAGAAGACTGATATGGCAACATACTTGGGGGAATAAGGTTTGGCTTTGCATGTAATGGGTGATACTGAATTGCATAAATGTATGAAATGCTGTCAAAAAGAAACCTAGAAAAGGTGACTTCAGACACTATTCGACAAAAATTACTACTTGCAAAAGTAACAAGGTTGTGGGTCTTTCCTAAAGGATTTTGCTCTGTGCAGGTAAAATCTCAGTTGCCTATGTACAGCTGAGGGCAAGACATACTCATCCTTATTTGAAATATTCTGGAAAAAAGACTTGAAAGTTAATTGGCTGGTTTATGTCTGAATAAGAAGCTGCCCTAGAGAAAAGGAAGGATTATGAAGATACAGAAACACAATATCCAGTGCGGAGGTTTCCTTTTTAAACCAATGACTTTCCATCACAAAAATGAATAAGAAGTTATGTACCTACCATAACATTCCATGTTAGTTGTCTTCATCTCGCCTTCTTTCTTGCTGTTTGGGATCGGAGCCAATCCTCAGCTCCGACTCGGCCATCTTCAATAGCTCGAGAGCGGTTTACTGGCTCGAGGCTACCCCTTATCACATGATGCCTAGCGACAGCTACCCAGATCTCATTTGAAATAGCTAATCACAGACATAATATGAGAAAAAACAGTTAAGAAAAAACTGGTTGTTCCATGCATCCTAAAATCTAGAATAGGTTAGGAAGACCTAGGCAGATGAGTAACAATAAACAATACTCAGCCAGTGAAGAAGGACTTCTCTCGATCCACTAGGACGGGGGGACGGAGGGAGGGACACAAGAAAGAAGGCGAGATGAAGACAACTAACATGGAACGTTATGGTAGGTACATAACTTCTTAATGTTAAGTTGTCCATCTTGCTTTCATTCTTGCTGTTTGGGACAGCGTCCCTAGTACCTAACATCCTGGGTGGCTCAGTGGAACAGACTCTGCAGAACAGTGGAACCAAAATCAGCTCTGCTCCGGGAGACCATATCCACCTTGTAATGAGAAATAAAGGTATGAGAGTTTGCCCACGTGGCAGCTGCACAGATGGAATCCATGGGCAACCTACACTGAAAAGCTACGGAGGTGGCTAATGCCCTAGTAGAATGACCTTTCGGTTTAGTTTGTAACTCTCTTCAGTAACTGGTAAATAAAAGTAATAGTGCGGGACAGCCATCTGGATAAGGTCACCTTGGAAACTGGGAGACCTTGTTGTTTAAGGCATACGAAAGGAATAATTGGTCTGACTTTCTTATTTCTTTAGTTCTATGTAGGTGAAAACGCAATAGTCTATGAACGTCCAATTGGTGAAGCTTGTACTCAGCCTTGTTGCTATGATTTGGGAAGAACACTGGGAGATCTATAGAATGATTTAAATTATTTTCTGAGCAGACGTTAGGAAGAAACGAAGGATTAGTCCTCAGAGCAACTCTGTCCTTGTGAAATACCAGGTAGGGAGGACGAACACATAGTGCTTGAAGTTCTGAGACACGCCTAGCTGAAGTGATAGCAACCAGAAAGAGTGTCTTCCAAGATAGAAACTTGATGGAGCAGGATGATGCTGGTTCAAAAGAAGGCAGAATTAAGGAAGTTAGGACTCAATTAAGGTCCCAAGGAGGAGGGAGATCTCTCACTGGAAGTCTAAGAAGAGATGTTCCTCTCAAAAAAGCTTTACAAAGCTTATGAGACATGATGTTAGAATTAGTCAAACCGATATGAAAATTAGAAATGGCCACTAATTGTACCCTAATCATAGCAGAAGCGGCCCCAGAGTGAAAAAGTTGTGCTAGGAATTCCAGAATTTCGTGGATTGGGGCTGAGAAGGGATCCACATTCCTAGACTCTGCCCAACAAGAAAAATGTTTCCATTTGCTAGCATAAGTTTTTCTTGTTGTGGACTTATGAGAGGAAACAATAATCTCGCGGACTGCCGGGGAAATGCTGGAAAGCCTGGCTAAGGTTGGAAGTGGAGCAACCAAGTTGTGAGCTGGAGAGTTTGGAGGGATTGATGCAACCCGCCTGACTAATGAATCAGATGATCTGGAATTGGGTCCAGAGTCTAGGATTGATCGAGAAGGTAAGGGTACAGGAACGGGAACCATATCTGTCGAGGCCATAAGGGGGGTAATGAGGATCATTTTGCAACCCAACGATTTTGCTTTCTGTATGAGTTTTGGTATCAGGGGAAACGGAAGAAAGGCATAAAGAAGTCCCTGAGGCCAATCGTGGACTAGAGCGTCTCTGGGTATGAGAACTGGAAGCGGAAGAAGGGAGAAGTAGTTGCTGCATTTGCTGTTGATAGGGGTGGCAAAAAGATCGCAGCAAGGCCGTCCCCATTTGCGGAAGATAAGATCTGCAACTTCCTGATTCAGACACCACTCAGGAGGCATGTGGACAGCTCTGCTGAGCCTGTCTGCTATGACGTTGGATCTCCCAGGTATGTGCGTCGCAATCAGAAAACGTTGGAAGGAAATCGCCCACTGCCAAAGTCTGAATGCTTCTCGACACAGGGGGTAGGATCTGGTCCCGCCCTGCTTGTTGATGTACCACACCCACTGACATGTCTGTTTGAATTGCAATGGTCCCGGAAGGAAGAGAGTCTTGAAAGGCTTGCAACGCTAGGAGCACGCTCCAATTTCTAGGACATTTATGTGCAGATGGTACTCGTGAGGTTGCCAAGTGCCTTGGACTGTCCTGCCCAGGTAATGCCCCCCCCACCCTATCAGGGAGGTGTCTGTAGTCACTGTGGCTACCGGAGGGGGCTGTATGAAAGGTCTGCCCTGAGTCACTAGTGGGGAGACCATCCAAGAAAGGTGCCATTTGCATGCCTCAGTGATCAGGATCATGTGAGACATGGGTAGCTCCTGGAAAGACCACTGCTTGAAAAGAAGCCACTGAAGAATTCTCATGTGGAAACGTGCTAATGAAGTAGAAGAATGGCAGCTGCCATGGAGTCCACAGTTTAAAGGACATACCTGACTTGGATCCTTTTGCTCTGCATTAGAATTTGCACTTGTTGACGAATTGTGGACACTCTTTCCAGTGGTAACCTTGCGAACATATCCCTTGTGTTTAATTCTGCTCCTATGTAAGTGATAGATTGACAGGGCAACAAGGCAGATTTTTCGAAATTTATTGTAATACCTAGCTGGGTACAAGATGTGACTGTATAATCCCACACTTGTAATAGTTGATGCCTGGTGGTAGCAGTGAGGGGCCAGTCTAGATATGGAAACACCTGGAATCCTTGACGTCTCAGGTGAGCCGTGACCACTGCCATACATTTGGTGAACACCCTGGGGACTGTGGTGAGACCAAAGGGCAGAGCTCTGAACTGGTAATGACTAGCCCCCACCCGAAAGCGAAGAAATCTCCTGGAGCGTCTGTCCATCTTGATATGGTAGTACGCATCCTGAAGATCTATCGAGCACATCCAATTATCCTGACCCAGGAAGGATAGAATGGACTGTAGCGTGGCCATCCGAAACTTTGTTCTTTGTACAGATTTGTTTAGTCTGCTGAGATCCAGAATCGGTCTCCAGTCCCGTCTTTTTTGGTACGAAAAAGAACCTTGAGTAAGTTCCGGATCCGTGCTGGTCTGCGGGGACTTCCTGAATGGCTCTTTTTTCAACCAGTTTTGAAACTTCTATTACTGCTTGCTCCTTCAGATTGGGTGGAACATCTGGAAGGGCCTTCTTTGACTGTAAGGGGGATTGAAGGAAGGGAAATTTGTAACCTCCGGATATAATGGACAGTACCCATCTGTCTCTTGTTAAATTCTGCCAGGCTTTTGGGTACAGCGAAAGTCTTCCCCCGACTGCCTCCAGAGGTGAACAGCCGGGCAACCCTTCAGTGATGCTGGAAGGGATTTGTCAGAGAAGGATTCTCTGTCGCCCTGGTTCTGCGGACCCCCTCTGCCACAAGGACGGCGTTTATTATTGTTGTTTCCCCCCTTTGCCTCTGGAGGAAAAATCACTACGTGTGTCAGGCAAGGCTCCCTGAGATTTGCAGAACCACATCTTCCCACTCTTCTGACCCTTGGGGTAAGGTCTAGAGGGAGTGGAAAAACAGACTCCCACAACAGAGAGAGTCTTGCCTTCTTGCTCACACCTAGTCAACGTGTCTTTCACCTGTGGCCCAAAGAGAAAGGAGCCATCAAAGGGGGTATTGGTGAAGGACGCTCGAAAGGGATCCGCAAAGTGACACAGCCACATCCAAGCCTGCCTCCTGAGGGCCACACCCATGCCCACGGCTTTACTCGCTCCACTGGCTGCATAGGAAATGAGCCTCATGGAGGAGTTAACTACAGAATTAAGAGTCGCTAGCTGGGAAGCTACTTTGGCTTGTACTCCCTCAGCTGTAGGATCTTGAAGGGTACCTCCAAGCTCTTTAAGGACAGCCCCTTGAAGGCGAATAAAATGACAGATAATTCAGTGACCTCATGGAGAAAGTTGCTGAAGCAAACATTCGCTTTCCGTAACTGTCCATCATCTTAGACTCCTTGTTAGGGGGATGAACGGATGAAGAGGTCTCTGCTAACTCTTTTTTGGTGGCTGCTGCTACCACCATGGCATCAACAGGCACACCTTCAGAAAGGAATTGCTTACCCTGGGGGGCTGTAATAAATTTATCAGGTCTCCTCGGAGTTTGTTCCACTGTGTCCGGAGCTGACCAAGCCTTTCGAGCCACTACAGACATAAGTGGGTCGAAAGGAGGAGAAACCCAGGAGGTGGAAGGTCGGGAACCGAAAGCGTCCAGGAATACAGACTCATCCTCGGTAGGGGCTAGGGGATTCCAGTTCCCCCTCTGCCAAAGCATTTCCAGGATGTCAGAAAAGCAAACATCTTCAGAGGGGGATCTCGGGCACCTTTCCGATTCATCTAAGTCTGTATCAGAAGTGACGGACTCAGGGGAGTCAATGTGCTTCCTCTTGCACTTCTTCTGAAGGGGCTCCTCTGAGTGATCAGGGGAGGCCTCGGAAGAAGAGGAAACACCCAATGGGGTGTCCTGGGGCATCGGTTCCCTACGCTTGGGGTCTGGAGGAGCAGAGGTTGGCACAGACACTATGGGGGACGGAGCCGGTGGGGCTGGTAGTGGAGCTGTCTCAGGGGAAAGCACACTCCGCATGACGTCAGAGGCATCCCTGCCTCGAGGCAGAGAAAGCTCCGGTTCCGAAGAAATAGGAATCTTTCTCCGTGCCGAGGGGACGGCTCCCAGGCCGATGTTGGAGCCAAGCTCACCTGCGCCAATGCTCCGAGAGGGAGAACAGGGTAGGACAAGGGTCTGATGCCACTTGCCCCCTCAGAGCAGACGAGGGAGCCCTAGCATCCAGACTCCTCGATCGAAGGAACTATTGAGGTAATCGGAACCGAAGGAGAGATGGTGATCAGAGACTACGGTTCCACTACTCGAACCCCAACGAACTCCGGCTCCGAACACAATGGAGTCGGAGGAGGAACAGAAAAGGAGGTGGATGGAGCCAATACCTGTTGAGGAGGGCTAGACAATAATTTTGCTAGTGCCTGTGATTTAAGCAACCTACTTACTACTCTCTCCACATCATGATCCAACAGCCTAGAGGGTCGAGAGGTGTGTGATGAATGGTGGCTACGTTCACTTTGCAATAATGGAGACCGAGGAGCCGAACTGACTCTAATGAAGGGGACCCTCAGACTCTTATGGCTCCGAAACATCCAATGGAGCTGACGGAGGGGTTGTCTTGTCGGTGCCAGCCGGAACTGACATACTCAGCAAATCCTGTACAGGATTCGGCTCTGAAGGTAGAGTCAACATTTTAGTGGATTTTGGGGATTTCACTAGCTGGGAACTCTTTGCCAGTGAATCCTGAGGCTTTAACAGACCCCTAAGGATCAATTTGTTCTTATGCTCCTGCAGGACTCTTGGACCAAAGGCATGGCAAATAGAACAAGAGTCCTGCAGGTAAACAGCACCCAAACAATAAAAACAGCTAGTGTGCTCATCTGTCAGACACATTTTCTGACAGCATGAGTCACACTTTTTAAAGCCAGATATTTTAGTTTCCTTAGACATGACCCAATGACAAAAAACAAAGTACCACAAGGTAAACACAGACAGACATTAAATACTATTCTAAACAAGATACACCTATAAATATACAATCTTTTTTTTTTTTTTTTTGTAACGATAGCAAAACAGGAAAGGAAAGCCCCTAAGTTAAACGGCTATCCTAGGGAGGGGGGGGGGGGGCACTCTAACTTAAACGAGTTCTAAATAAAAGGGAAACTAAGAAGAATGAAGTACTTCAACAACACGTACAAAATAAAACTAAAAACAGTAAGAAAATACAAAGTTCCACAACCACTGCACCACTATTCACCAAAGCAACGAAGTCCTGGACTCTGAGGATGCCATTTCAATGGTGAAAGCGCTAAGTCTGTTTTTTGTAACAATAAATTGGTTTTCATAAGTGAACTTCGTTGCTTTGGTGAATAGTGGTGCAGTGGTTGTGGAACTTCGTATTTTCTAATTTTTTGACCCTGGTTTGGGTTGCTGTGTGGGTTGTTGAGTTGTAAAAACAGTAAGATAACGAATAGTTTAAAGGGTCTAAGAGAAAATTTTACACAAAAAATTGAAATATACAAGCCTGAGCCAGAAAACGACACACCTCGCAGATGAAGCAGCAAACGAGATCTGGGTAGCTGTCGCTAGGCATCATGGGATAAGGGGTAGCCTTGAGCCAGTAAACAGCTCTCGAGCTATTGAAGATGGCCGAGTCGGAGCCAAGGATCTGCTCCGATCCCAAACAGCAAGAATGAAGGCGAGACAGACAACTTAACATGATAGGTTGCATAACCTGAATCAATAAAGCATCTGTACTTATATTCTTCTTATATTCACCTTTAGGATGTGTTTTGCTTGCTATATTTCTGTATGTTGTTAGTTCTATAATTTTTTCAGACTACAAATGCTTTTCACTATTTTTAGGGAATACAGACACTTTACTGTTTTTTCCTAGAGAACTGCGGTGGTGGTGCTGCGGTAGCATTGTCGCCTCGCAGTTAGACGTTGCCCGTTTGATTCTCAGAGCGTTTTCTGTGTGGTGACATGCGTGAATGGGCGTTCCTTAGTTGAAGGTTGTGTGTCAGGCCCGGCACGTAAAAATCTACTGCCAATCCTTAGCAGACTGGAGTTCCACTGCGGCGACCCCTAACCGGGAAAAGCCGAAAGACACAACAACAATTGTTTTTTCCTAGACAGGACAGCACCTTGCATTAAGAGTGTAAAATTAAAAAAGTAACTATGGCTTTACTTGCAGATTCTTATATCTAGAGTTAAACAATGACATCTGTTGATGTTTGCCAAGTTAATAAATCTGAGAAGTTTGTTGTCTGCAGTGCTTTATAGTGAGAGCAAGGTAATTATAAAGAGAGGGGCATTCACATGTAAGCACTGCATTTATGGCTGATGCATTAGATCTTAAAAGGCATGCATTTCTGTAAAGAATATGAGCTGAGTTAAGATCCTTTCAGTTTGATATGCAGTATGCAAATGATATGAAAGATTTTCCATTAGATAATCTCTACATACCTTTGCTGTACTGAAAAACGTAGTGATGACATTGCTAGGTCATGTATTAAGTTTTGCGCTGAAGCTAAGCTTTATGGTGTTCCTAAATAAATCATCACAGATTTTTGCAAACTGATTCTTAACACATTATTAGCAACCTAGTTTGAGAGACGGAACAAAAGTTGACGTGTTGAGTTTTATTTTAGGTTAAAGTAGATTTATGGGCCTTTGTAATCAGTGTCTGTAGATTTACAAAAGTCACAGAGTACTCTGATGGCAAGCATCTGGCAGTCTGCAATGCATTTCTGATCCTAATTATCTGGTCTGCCCTCAAGATATGACATCATACTTGGGGGTAGACTCTGCATAGGAAATTTTGAATTTCTTTCGTATAGAGGAAGTGATATTCATAGGATTATTATGCAAAGTCACTCTTAGTGGAAAACCTAGTAATGGAAGACATAGGGAAAGGGCTTGCAACTCCGATAATCTTCAAGCAGCAACTCTGATGATCTTCAAGCAGAAGTACCAGCAACTACAAAAAAAAGTTTTCTATGACTGAAACATCATAGGAACAAAGGATGCTGGTTCAAAGCAAGAAGTTCAAGAATCTAAGATACCATGGTTGCATTGAATCTCTCACTGGCAGTTGAAGGAGGAAAACCCCCTTGAGAATGCCTTGCAGAACTTATGAGAAGCCAAAGAGCTGGACTCAAACACAGTGTGAAAATCCGAGACAGCTGACAAATGTACCTTAATAGAAAAACTAGATCCAAAGTCAAACATATTTGCCAGATATCGCAATATATCTGTAACAGAAGTGGAAGAAGGGTCAATATTTTATGTTGCCCAAATTGTGCAACACCTCCACTGACCATGCAAAGGTATTTTTTTCCTGGGATGCAAATAGGAACCCGATGACATTACTGGACAAGGTTGAGTCACTGGACATTACTGGAACTGGAAAAACCAAGTGGTAAGCCTAGGTGACCTAGAGGAGGAAGTGGGAAGGAGGCCAAGAGTGCTTCCTGGTGTCTTAAGCAACCTCAAAAGCGGGCTAAGAGAAATGGTCCTTATAGCATACAGCTGTGTAGTGCTCCTACAGACAAGTACACTGTTTAGGATCTGAGGCTCTAGGATCTGAAGGTACAGAGATACTGCTTACTGTAATGACTGCAGAAGATGATCTCAGATCCGATGGTCTGGGCTCAAAATCCAAAGGCATAGGATCCAAAGTTGTTCCGGACTTTGAAGGAGGCTCCAAAGAACACCCGGAGAACTTTGAAGGAGAGTGCTTCCTATAGTCCAGGAGAGCTGATTTATTGTGTTTAATGAGGGTTTGGGCCCCTGGAGTAGCAGCCAGTAAAAGTCCTCTCAATATAAGTTTATTGTGATGATCTTCTAAGGCCCTGGGAATAAATATTGCACAAATCTTGCAACTGGTTTTCATATGATCAGCTCCTAAACAATACAAACCCAGTGTGGGCTTCTCCAATATGGTGACTGAGAAAAAAATACAGCAATAACAACAGAAACAAGACAAACAGTAACAGCAAGGAAAAATTATAAGCTTTTTTTTTTTTTTTAAAACAAAGTTCAAAATACCAACAATCGTAATAGCAAGATACCCTTATAAGAATGATAGAAAGAGAATACCAATACAGGTAATGGAGAACACCGTTTGAAACAGTAGAAAGGAAGGCACCTAATGCCAGCATTAACTTGAAAGAAAGGGAAGGGAAAAAATTTAATTAAAGAAATGTGCAAGACAAGTTTTTAAAACAAACACAACTACTACTACTACGAAAAAAAAAAAAAAATCGCTTGAGAGCTAAGGAAAATTGTGACTATTCGTAAAGGCGGCAATCAAGATCTGAGGCTTTGGTGATGCAGCAGAGCACTACGGGTACAGGGAGGAGCTCAAGAGCTAGATCCTAAGTCTAAAATAAACAGCGGAGTCGGATCCAAGGATCGCACCTGAACCCGTATGTTGAAGGAAAATGAAAAGGAAAACATAAAATCTACTCGAACTTAAACTGTGCTCTTCTTCAGCTGATGACCTTCCAAGCATGTACCTAAAAATAGCAACCAATAGCATTGCCTATCCAGTCTCAATCCTTATTAATAGCTCAATCCAAGAACTCCCCATTCCCTCTCTCTAGAAAGTCGCACATTATCCCTGTGCACAAAGAAGGAAATTCAGTAGACATTAATAACTTTAGACCTAAAGCAATCAATCTTCCCTCACCAACCTATTTGAAAAATGTATTCAAAAGCAATTGTTAGACTATCTCTCCTGCAGGAAGAACTCTTATCCCATACACAACATGGCCTCTGTCCTTCCCATAGTAATAGCACTGCCCTTCTAACCTATGCAGACACTGTCAATAAAGCTAGAGATAAAGGCACGCTAGTCTCTTTCTCATTTCTAGACTTGCCTAAAGCCTTTGACATAGTCTGTCACAGCAAACCTTTACTTCAAATGTCTTCCTAAGTCACTCTCTCAAGCCCACCCTTCTGCGGATCAAAAATTACATGTCCAATACATATTAGTCACTAAAATGCCACTCCATGCTCTCTCCTTAACTCCCAGTCACCACTGTTGTACCACAAGGCTCTATCCTTGGTCCGCTTCTCTAACATTTTCACCAGCACCCTCTACACATCCACACAAAAGGCCACCCTAATACAATACACTAATTCCACTCTAATTTACACATCTGTCAACATGGTACACTCCCAAAAAAAATATTCAGGAAGCTTTAACAGACACTTAAACATAGCTTAAGTCACAACTCATGCTAAACCCCAAAAAGACCAAACTACTACTTTTTCTCCCAAATCCCATTCATGAAAAAAATTTAAAGTCCTCTCTCTCTTGGTAATACATCCAGTGAAGTCACTTCTCATAGCAAATTATTAGGGGTGATAACAGACGATAATCTTACATTTGACCTGCATATAGAAAACTGCTTAAGAAAAACAGAGCCAAACTCTCTCTCTCACCGATGCAAATAAATCTTAATCACTACTCATCTTCTTCCCACTCTTCTTTATGGTACTCCATCTTTACTAACCTCTAGGCTTCAAAAAAATTAGAACTTGAACAATGCTATAAAAAAAGTTGCTAAATTTGCAGCAAATACCACTAAAAAGCCTAAAATTGGTTAGAAATGCCTCATCAACTAACATATACACTGCTTCTTAGCACCTATAAAATTATCCAACATCCATCTGCCTATCCAGCACTAAAAACATTCTACACAGCTATGTTCTCTGTCCGTCGTTGCAAACAAGTGACCAAAAACTGTCTACAAACCTATCAAATCTGCTGGACATTGTATTTGTACAAAGTTGCCAAGGCCTGAACTCCTTACCTGTATCCATCAGGTCAAAACCCCAAGTAGACTCCAAAGAATTTTTCCTCAGGTAGACAGTAAATGTTGAAGGTGTGACAGGGAAGAAAGAGGCAATTGGGAACATTTTTTTGGGAGTGTAATGAGTTACCAGTCTTGAAAAATTCCCTGCAGACTCTCTACCAGAAATACTACGTGAACAAATCGGCATGACAAACAATTTCTTTTTTTTTTTTTTTTGAGCTATGAACCAAAGTACAGCTGTGTACACATACCATGAATGTAGATGTTCCGAGGGTATTCATTGTTGCAGTCATCACACTTGGGTTATCTGCCTGCAGGTAAGCCCTCAGCTGATCCAAATACCAGAGACCTAGTATTTCTGCGTCGGTTGCTGTCGCTCCAGGACTGACGTCAGGTCGTCAGGAGTATAAAAAACGGCAGCTGACGCCATTACATCAGTTTTTCTTACCCCAAATGTCAGGAGCCCCCAAACAGGGAGCCAAGTTATGGTGGAAAAAAAAAACACCAGTAAAAAGTAAATACCAATAGCCCCATAAGGGGTGAGTAATACATTTAGAGAAGTAGAGAGAGAGGGAGGGAAGGGGGCTAGAGAGTGGGAAACGAGGACTGCAACAGTGAATACACTCGAACATCTATATTTATGGTAAGTGTACACAACTGTACTATGTTCTTCGTGTTTCACTGTTGCAGTCATCAAACTTGGGTTGATTCGCAAAGCTGAAGAATGGGTGGAGGCAGTCAAGAAGAGACGGGGCTAGCTAGTATGCCCTGCAGAACTGCTGTAACAAAACCTGCCCTGGATTTGGAAAAGATAGGCAGGTGGTAATGCTTGGTGAAGGTATGAACAGAACTCCAGGGAGCAGCTTCCAGAATGTCCCTGGTAGGGACTCCTCTGAGAATTGCTGTAGAGGTAGAGGTTGCCCTGGTGGAATGTGTTCCGACCCCCTGAGGGGTTGGTTTCCCATGGTGTTTGCAACAGAAATAGATACAGTGTGTTGTCCATTTGGAAATAGTTTGTTTAGATATGGCCTTGTGCTCTGCCCCAGGTGGAAAGCTGAGTAGCAGCTGGTCAGATTTTCTGAAGGGCTTAGTCCTGTCAAGGTAGAATTTGAGCTGTCTGTGCATGTCGGAAGAGTGCAGGATCCTTTCCCCTTTATTTTGAGGAATGGGAAAGAAGGTTGGCAAATGGATAATTGGTTGAGAGCCACACTGGACACCACTTTAGGTATAAAAGTAGGGTTAGTTCTGAGGGAGACCCTGTCAGCATGAAAAATAATGAAGGGTTCCACAACCATAAGCGCTTGTAGCTCAGACACTCTTCCAGCTGAAGTGATGGCCAGAAGCAAGGCTGTTTTCCGAGAGAGGAATTTTAACTCCACTGACGCTGCAGGTTCAAAGGGGGGGAGAGTGAGCTTTTCCAGTACAAACGTAAAGTCCCAAGCAGGCGTGGGTGCTTTCCTTGGTGGCCTTAAATTGTTGGCCCCTCTCAGGAACTGTTTGATATGAGAGTGAGAGAAGAGAGGTGGCTCAGTGTTGTAATGAGCCGAGATGGCAGAGGCATGGATATTAATGAAAGAGAAGGAAAGGCCTTTGTGGAGTAGATCTGCTAGGTAATCCAGGAGTAGAGGTAAGGAGGGCAGAGCAGTGTCTGCTCCTTTAGAATGAATCCAGGAACAATACATTTTCCACTTATCATCATAGGATTTCCTTGTACTGGGTCTTCTGGCTTCCAGAATGACATCCAGTACCTGCTTGCTTAGGTTGGTCACTGGGGGAGAATTCAAGGAATACGCCAGGCTGCAAGGTTAAGGGTTTGCAGTTGCGGATGCAGGATATGTCCCTCCTGCTGAGTGAGGAGGGTTGGGATCCGAGGTAGATGCCATGGTGGCACAAGTGACAGGATGTGCAGTAGTGGGTAACAGTGCTGGCATGGCCAGTCCGTAGCAATCAGGATTGTCCTTGGTTTGTCCCATCTTACCTTGAATAGTATTCTTGAAAGAAGAGGCAGGGGGGAAAGGCATAACTTGAGAGGTTTACCCACTGGAAGGATAGGGCATCCACTTTCCATGCTCTGCTGTGTGGTGTCTTGGTGCAGAATTTGCTGATCTGGTGATTGTAGGGGGAAGCAAAAAGGTCTACCTCTGGTATCATCCATTTCTGGGTTAACAGGCTGAAAATGCTGGGATTTAATTGTCACTCGTGTGGATCTAGGAGATTTCTGCTTAAGTTGTTTTCCAGAGATTTTTGTTTGCCTGGCAGGAATTGCGCTTGCAGATGGATCTGCATGTCCAATGCTATGTTCCACAGTGTCATGGCTAGCCTGCAGAGTGGGTTCCCCCCTGCTTGTTGATGTATCACATAACTGTGGTGTTGTCTGTGTTTATTAGCAAGGGTCCAGGTGGGAGAAGGGATCTGAAAGTTGTCAGAGCGTGCTGAACAGCTAGCATTGATGTGCGGATGAACTTTGACTTGGGCTCCAGTGGCCCTGAATGCACTTGTCTCCCAAATGTGACCCCAGGCACAGTCGGATGCGTCTGTGGTTAGGGTCTGGCCAGTGTGGGTTTGTGTAAAGGGAAGCCCCTTGTTGTGGTTGCATGCTGCTGCTCACCACAGAAATTCTGTCCTTAGACAAGGTATGACAGGTATGGTGGTTTTCAGGTCCTGAGAATGGTGGCACCAAACACTTTTTAAGTACCATTGAAGTTTCCTCATATGCAGTCTGGCATATGGAATTAGTAGAATACAAGAGGCCATGAACCCTAGAGCCTGCAGGATTTTCCTTGTGGATAGCTGGGTTCTGGTGACCATTGGAGTGAAGTAGCCTGTTAGGCTTGTTTTCCTGGAGTAAGAAATGCCATCTGGGAGGCTGTGTCCAAGCTTGCTCACAGGAATAGTCTTTTGACTGGGTACTAGTTTCGATTTCTTTTCGTTGACAGTGCACCCCAGGGAGGTTAGAAGGTTCTTTACAAATGTCAGGTGCTGCATCAGCTTTTCCGGACTGTCTTCCTGAATCAGGCAATCGTCCAAGTAAGGGTATATTTGAATGAGTTTTTGTCTGCAATAGGCAATGGCTGGAGCCAGGCATTTTGTGAAGACTCAGAGTAGTGGATAAGCCAAAGGGAAGAGCAGAGAACTGACAATGCACAGATCCTGCCCTGAAACGGAGATATTTCCAACATGATTCCCTGATAGGGATGTGCAGATAGGCTTCTTTTAGGTCTAGGGTGACTAGCCAGGCCTCTTTGGACATCATAGGAAGAAGATGCTGAAGGGTAAGCATTTTGAATTTTGGTATCACCAGGAAGGTGTTTAGAATGGAAAGATCTAGGATTGGGCACCAAGTGCCCTCTTTTCTGGGTACCAAGAAAAGTCTGGAATAAAACCGTTAAGCTATCTGTTCTGCAGAAACAGGTTGAATTGCCCTTATGGAGCGCAGGGACTGAACTTGGTTTTGTGCCTCTGCCCACTGGTTTGGAGGAAGGTCTGGGAACCCTTTTGGGGTTGGCAATGTGTGGAAGTAAAATTTGTACCCCTGAGATACAATGTTTAGGACCCATCGGTCTTTGGTGATGGAGGTCCAGATTTTTGCATGGTGGACAAGTTTTCCCCCTAAATTGGGCAGGGGTGAGGAGTGGGGTTGACAACTCATTGTGAATTCTTTCCATAAGGGGGTGGCTTAGCACTCCCTGTTTCAAAAGTGGAGATACTCCATTGCTTAAATCTCTGCATACCCTGAGACTGTAATCTGGGAGGGGTCTGTTTCCCCTGGGTGTAGTCTGAGATGGCCTTGAGGGGGCAGGAAAGGACCAATGCTTTGAGGGGCAATGCCTAATGAATCTAGGACGTTGCACCTGCAAAAAATCTTTGACTGTCTGCATAGTCTTAGCTTTTTCTTCCATCTCTTTTAGAACCTCTTCTGCTTTGGTGCCAAACAAACTGTCTTTATTCAAAGGAGCGTCTAGTAGTTTTGATTTGACATGGTCTGGCAAGGTCTGTTCCTTAAGCCAAGCATGCCTTCTCAGTACAGAACCAGTGACTGCTGCCCTGCAAGATGCATCTAGCAGAATCTTGCAGAATGCATAAGCTACTGTAATTCTTTATTTTCTGCACAGTCTGTAAAGGTAGATAATTTTTTGCTTAAGTTCCATAGCATGTTGCTGGTATTTCAGCCTGTGAAACCGGCAATTCAATGCCCTAAGGGCTAGAGTTGCAGAGATGTATACTTTTTTACCGTATCTGTCTAAAGCTTGAGAATCCCTGTCCGGAGGGGTGGAATTCTTAGCTGTAGTTGCCTTTATACATTTAGGCCCTTGGGTAATGACCTCTGGGTCAGCAGTAGGATTTTTGAAAAGAAATTTGAGAGTCAGGAACTCTGTAGTACCTGTCTGGTTTCCTTGAAGCAAGGGATAAAGTATCAAGAGTCAGACTGGATTCCATAAAGACATCATCCACAACATCCAGAACAGGAGGGATAGCTAAGGGTCTATGTTGTGGCAAATCTAAAAATTCTCTGAGTCTCTTTTTGGATTGAGGATAATCCTGGCATTCCCAGCGGAAATGCTCTCAAAGTATGAAGGGTTTCACCAAAAGAAATATCTTCTGGAGGGGAAGCAGAGGGAATGCATTCCTCTGCATCTGAATCCTCATAAGCAGATAAAGGCATGTCTTCATATTCAGAAACATCAGAATCGGACTCTTGGTCAGTTAAAGCTGCTGGGGACAAGTCCCTTTTTCTATTAGCAGGGGAAGGCTGGCTTCCCCTAATCAGCATGGTCAGGTTTTCTGCCATTTTAAGCATTTGAAATTGTGGAAAGGAAGCAGGTGCTTGAGATTGGGTCGTCGTTTTTTTAGAAACTCGGTAGTTTTAGACAAAACTGAAGACGCGAAAGAAGTCGTCTGTTTGTGTCACGTATTGGTAATGTGAAGGCCTTCCTCAGAAGCCGGTGCCTGCTTAGCGGCTCAGGACCCATCCAGGGTAGAGACAGCCGCAGTTCTGTAGTCAAATAAGAGTCTAGCGGCATACCGGACTCCGAACGGGTCTCGGTAGCGCCTGCAAATCCATCGAAGTGGGCATCAGAAGCTGCAAAAGCGCCTCACTGAGTACCGGTGAACTGCTGGCTAGCTTAACGGAAGCATCGTCGGCAGTTTTGGACCTGTGCGGTCTGTTTCTGTCTTTATCCTTACGTTTTTTTCAGAAGATCGGTAGTCGGATGGCTTACTGAAGCCATTTCTGAATACGGAGATCGAGAGCAAAATTATTTAATGACAATATGAGCCCAATGATGAATAGTTCGGGCGATGAACAAAGCACAAAACCAACAGCGAGGAACATCGTGGTCTGCACCTAAACAGGTAATGCAGTAAGGAAATCTCGGTGTGGTATTTGCTTTCCACAGGCGAGATAATTGTTAACTTTTTCTGACATTGGTTAGAGCAAGAAAAAAGGATCCCCAACAGGGTACTTAGCTTTAGAAGACTTCAGGATGATTCAATTCGGAAACGAAAACAAAGGTAGCGGCCGAACGGCACTCGTGCAAACTGCTTCTGCTTCGGGCTCCTCAGCAAGAAAGACTGATGTAACGGCATCGGCTGCTTGTTTTTATACCCCTGACGTCAGTCCTAGAGTGACAGCAACCGACCCAGAAATACTAAGTCTCTGTTATTCGGGACGACCGAGGGCTCAGGCAGATAACCCAAGTGTGAGGACTGCAACAGTGAAACACCAACAACTTTCAGAGTTGCCTAGACATAGAAAGGCATTGCTGAGTCTAATTAATTATGGTGGTTGCCAGAAAAGCAATTACTAGAAAATGGAAATCAAAGTCAAGTAATGAAGATACTAACAGAAATAAAACTGGAAATGAGGTCTTTAGAAAAGTACAGTTGCAAAAAAAAAAATATATATATATATATATAAGGAATTGTCAGAATAATACATGCAGAATAATGTTTTGGAAGAGGAATGAGGTTTAAAAGAAGGCAAGATCTGAATGAGCTATGTACTGTTTGACAATGACTGGATAGATTATTAAGTGATATCAAATGCTTGGAACTAAAAATATTTCAATACAGTTTTTCATTTATATGATTGCCTATATCATAAGTGATAATTTAATAAAGATGTTTCCTGTTTAAAAAATGTAAGTCTTTGGAACAATTCATGCAGAAAAATGGTTTGGAGTAGGAATAAGGTTTAAGAGAAGGCAGTCACTGAATAATTTATAAAATACTGTTTAGATTATATGATATATAACAATATATGATGCACATAATACTTGTTCATAGGTTCATACTAGGCTATCTGCCCTAGGGCATTTATAAGCCTAGCCAGAGTGCGTTTGGCTTTCGCCATCCATTTTAAATTAATTTTGCTATGCCCTTTTTCGAGGTTAGTATACTGTGCCTCTGTCTAACAGTGACACAGAAGTGATACCCGGGGTAAACCTACGATCTCCCATCCACTCATCAAGATTCCTCTTGGAGAGTCAATGAGGGACTCTGCCTAACCTGGACTGGGATTTTATTCCAGAGTGAAGGGAGCCTCTGGGTTATGAATCTGTCCCTCCAGCATGTCCTATTTAATTCAGTGCTGAGGTTCAAGTCTCTTGAGCGCGTAGCTCGATGGGATTTGAATTTTCTGAGGTGCAGCATGTCCATTAATTCCGGGTTTGACATGGCTTTATAGGTCAGGCACAGATCGCCTCTGAGCAGGCGGTATGCCTGAGTAGAGCTGGAGTTTCTTTAACCGGGCAGCATACGGCGTTTGTTTGAGCCCTATGATCCTCTTGGTGAGGTACTTTTGGGGTCTTTCCAGTTGCTGCAGGTGTCTGGTAAGGTACATCCCAAAAGGGGCATTGTACTCAATTATGGGCCTGATGAGGGATGAGTAGAGAGGCACGATGACCTCCCCTGATCTAGATGTGAATCCCTTCATGATTAGGTGGGCTATATAAAATGTTTTTCTAACCACTTTGGCCACATGGTTGTCAAATCAGAGATTGCTATCAACTTGGGTCCCCAGGTCCCTAATTACTTCTTCTGTACTTAATGGATTACCACCTATGTGGTAATTTTTGGGCACTTTGTTTTTGCCAAAGGGGATGACTATACACTTTTTGGCGTTTAGCTTGAGGCCATGGCTCTGGCACCAGTTGTCTGTTTCTATGAGGCCCTTTTGGAGGATGCTTGTGTCGGCTGGAGAGTTGATTATGGCGCCCAGTTTGCAGTCATCTGCAAACTTAGTCAGCCACAGTCCTTCCGTGTTGACCTGTACCTCCGAGAAATATATACCGAACAAGTGAGGTCCCAGGACTGAGCCCTGGGGGACGCCACTTGTAACTAGTTTGGAGTCTGACATGGCTCCAGCAATTCTAACCATGTGGTTCTGTCCTTGAGCCAGTTTGCAACCCATCTAGTGACATAGGGGTTTATATTTAAGCTGGTGAGCTTATCTATAATGCCCGAATGGGGTATTGTATCGAAGGCTTTTGCGAGGTCCAGGTAGGCTGTGTGGACCACCTTCCCCTCGTCAATGGCCTTGGTGACTGTTTCAAAGAAATCAACCAGGTTTAAGAGGCAGGATCTGCCCTTAACAAAGCCTAACTGGGTAGGATCCAGTGTCTGTAGGTCCCCAAAATCACCTTTATGGAGAGGGACCACTGTTGCTGTACGCCACTCTTTGGGTACATATCCTGTAGTAAGGCTGAGATTGAACAGTAGTTTTATGTTTGGGTTTAGCTCTTCTTGGAGTTCATGTAGGACGCAGCCCGGGACACCATCTGGTCCCATTGATGCTGTGTTTTTTGCTTTGGAGAGGGCAGCTCTTACCTGAGCATCTGAGATGTCAGGGGGGCAGCACTCTGCTGGGATAAATATTTGCCCTTTTGGTGGGAGTTTGCGCTGAACCTGTCAGCTAGGATGTTGGCAATGTCTGTGGGTTCGGTGTATTTTTTGTCATTTTGGACTAATTCTGAGCATATCTGGGAATTCCCACCCAGGTTCCTAACATTACTAAAGAATGCCTTGTGATTATCCTTAGTGTCCTGTGCAATTTTTCTCTCGAAGCTGGCCTTAGAAGATTTTATGAGTGCCCGTAGTTTTTTGCTAATACTGATCAGAGATGCCTTCCCTTTTTGGGATTTTGCTATATCATGTAGTAGCTTCCTCCTTCTATTGTATAGTTTGTTTATGGCTGGGGTCCACCAGACAGGACGTCTGCCTTTGGAGGATTGGGTCTTGGTTTTATTTGGGATTGCATGATTCATGCATTCCTGAAGGTGTTCATAGAATACGTTTATAAAGGATTCTGCGGTCTGGGCCATATTTTTCACAGGCCCAGGGGCTTTGAAGGATTCCACCTCGGTTTTGAGGAGTGTGAAATTTGCTTTAGAGAAGTTTTTCACTGTGGTTTTCAGGGCAGGGGGTGGAGTCGGGATGTGAATATCCAGTGAGATTAGTTTATGGCCTGATCTTACCAGTGATGGATACACTTCTGGTCTGGAGCATAGAGTCCCCATGTTGGTGATGATCAGGTCCGGTATGTTTTCCCCTCTTGTGGGAGTGGTAACAAGTTGTTCCATAGCATTTGAGTTTATAAATTCTAGGAACCTTTGGGCTAGGGTGTTGGAGCTAGAGTAATGCTCCCAGTCTATGTTTGGGTAGTTGAAGTCGCCCAATATAATGGTGTTTGGAGACACCTTCATATTTTCCAGTGTTCTCAGGAAGGCCACGTGGGGTTCCTGGGTTTGGGAGGGTGGCCTGTAGCAGACTATAAATTGGAAGGCAGTTTTACCCACTGTTAGTTGCACATGGATAGTCTCTGATGCTTTGTGCTGTGCCACCAACCTGGAGGTGTGGGTATCTTTGACGAATATTGATACTCCCCCTCCTTTTGTAGTACGGTCCAAGTTTTGGGACCGAAAAGCATGGTATGAGGTATAACCTGGCAGTGCTGGGGTGCTCTCGGGAGCCTTGAACCAGGTTTCTGTTACTGCACAGATATCGATGTTCTCCATGCTAAGGAGAGTTTTGAGTGTGTGCATCTTGAGGTTTAGACTTCTGGCATTGAATAGCATTACTCTTAGTTTCTTATCCCTTGTGATACCTATGGAGGTGGGTTTGTCTTTTGAGCCTTGCCTAAAAAAGGCACTATGGGGGTAGCAAGAGCCTTTGCCAATATCCGAAAGCCCAGGGGTGACAGGTGCAAGCCGTCCCTAGCGAAGCATCGTGGCTGGTCGAGCATGTCATCCCAGGCTGACAGGCATTGGATCCCCTTTGAATGACATCAATACTTAAGCCAATTGTTGAAATTGATCATCTGGTCTTCATATTGTGGCATCATTCTTGGTGAGGGTAAGATGCTACTCAAGGTCAGGGTCATACCGGCCTGGGCTACATGCTCTGAGAGCTCCTCTATGTCTCTCTTCATGTAGTCCAGGGAGGTACGTCTCAGGTCATTCACCCAGCATGGACAATGACGGAGTCATATTTGTACTTGCCTTGGAGTGACCTGAGTGCTTGTGTTATGTGGCGGATCCTAGCGCCAGACAGGCAGCTCACCGTGACCTTCTCCTTGTTCAGCCTGGCGAGTGGGATGTCAGTGTGCCTGACGATAGAGTCACCTATTACAAGTGTATCAGGTGTGTTGTTTAGCTTTAAGGGCTGTGACTGTTCGGCACACTGGATTTGTGAGCTATGTGTTGCATGAGTTTTGTTTTGGGGTAGCGGTTCCTTGGGTGTCTGCTTTGGAGGTCTCTGCTGCTTAGGCAGATTTTTATTTAGAGCCTCCGAGTATGTTTTTGTGTGTTTATGTGTTTGGTTTGCTGTCGTGGTAGGTCTATTTGAGATTGGAATTGTAGTGAGTTTTGTTTCCTTCTCCTCCTGACTGGTTTTGCCAGTACTGAGTTGAGAGAACTTAGCCTCCAGTATGGCTATGTGGTTGCATCTCTCACATGTGTTGGAATTTGTTGGGAGGAGGAGAGGGTTGTCTGTGTACATGAGGCAGTTGTAACACTGCCTCAAGATTCCGAGATTCACCAGCTGGACCGGAGAGGAGACTGACAACTGACCTTTGGACATGCTAGAATAGTATTGGGAATTCCTTTATAATTGAAAAAAAAGGGCCAATGGGGAACGAGGTACTCAAGGGGAGTTTGTGAGGGTGTAGTGCTTTTAATATTTTAGTGCTGACTTATATGATTGCTTTAGTGAGCAAGTGCCAGGTAACTTAAATGCAATGTGTTTCAGGTAACTTAAATGCAAAAACGACAAACAGTAACTTTCTTTCAAGTGAAACAAGGAAATAAGTACAGTAAGCAATGCAGATATCACTAGGGATCCACAGAAGCGCTGAAAAGCCGCGTTTTAGGTGGAATTAGCGTTTCAGGGAAATAAGCAAACAAACAAGCAGCATACAAATAAAGCTAGATTCAGCAGGCCTGGATCTAGTCTATGCTACAGCAAACAAGGTGTACCAAATTTCAGTAAGAAACGGTTCAAATATGCAGGCACTATAAGCCTTTAACCAGAAATTCCCAGCTCAGAAGGGCAGAGTCCAGCCTCTCTTCCCACAAGAGTGCAGACCACGAACCTTCTTAATGTAAAATAACTGGCCTGAAGCCCAAGTGCTTAAACCAGAACTAATACACTTTTAGAATAACAGACACTGAGCCCTCAATCAGCAGTTCACAACTTAGAAGGATGTAAGCTATCTGTCCTGCCACCACAGTGCAGGCCACAAACCTTACTAATGTAAAAGAACTGGTCTGAAGCCCAAGTGCTTAACCCAAAAGACTTAGAATGATAGCTACACTTTAATCAAGTTACTACCAAGCAGTAATAAATACAATTGAATACTTTAAAGAATGCCTGGATTAGTGCTCAAGTTATACAAACAAAGCTAGATTCAGCAGGCCTGGATCTAGTCTATGCTACAGCAAACAAGGTGTACCAATTTCAGTAAGAAGCAGTTCAAATATGCAGGCACTATAAGCCTTTAACCAGAAATTCCCAGCTCAGAAGGGCAGAGTCCAGCCTCTCCTCCCACAAGAGTGCAGACCACGGACCCTTTTAATGTAAAATAACTGGCCTGAAGCCCAAGTGCTTAAACCAGAATTAATACACTTTTAGAGTAACAGACACTGAGCCCTCAATCAGCAGTTCCCAGGTGTTCATAGGCGTTTACTAGCCTAACAACTATAAGGGCCTTTTTAAGTCTAGCCTTGCATCCCAAATCTCTGACAAGTTCTGATACCCTTGATAAGTTTTAGTAGAAACTTGAGAGATGAAACAATTACAAGCACAGGCCTGGGAGATGAACCACTTACAGGTTTGCCTGTGTCCATTAGAGATATAAATGTCAAATCAGGGATGAATTTCCTGTTTCCCATCCAATTGTCCAATCTGCACTTGAATTGGATTAAGAAAGAATTCTGCTTCACATGGATGGGGAGGCTGTTCCAGAGACGGGGTAGTCTCCGAGATACATACCTCTCTCTCCAGCAAGTCCTATTTATATCACAGGCAAGATTTAAGTCTTTAGAATGGGCAATTCTGGTGGTGTTTCTTTCTGCGGATATGCATGAGGTCCATAAGAGTGGGGTCTGACAATGCCCTGTATGCCAGGCATAGATCTCTCTTCAAAAGCGTGCAGGAGACAGAATACAGGGATAGGGCCTTGAGGTGGTCTGCACAGGACATTTTACTTATGCCCTGTAGTATTTTACTGAGGAACCTCTGTGGACGTTCCAGATGTTGAATATGCCTAGTTAGCTACATAGCAAAGGGGGCACTGTACTTAATGACAGGTCTGATGAATGCCGAATACAGTGGAACACTGACTTCCTTAGACTTAGATGCCATACCTTTGTTTATAAGCTACACAACACAGAAGGATTTCATCACTACTGTAGACACATGATGGTCAAAGGCTAGATTACTGTCTGCATGTGTCCCCAAGTCCCTGACTACTGGGTCAATTCTAAGGGGCATGTTGTCAATATGATAGTTACCAGGGGGTGGATGACTTCCTGAAGAATACTATCATGCATTTCTTTCCATTTAGTTTTAGTCCATAGCTCTGACACCAGTTGTCTGTCTGTGTCAACCCTTCCTGGAGAATATTTGTGTCACTGTGGGACTCAATGACACCTCCTAATTTGCAATCATCTACAAATTTACTCAGCCAGACACCACTGACACTGGCCTTGACTTCAGGGAAGTAAATGCCAAAAAGGAGCGGTCCAAGGACCAGTTCCTAATGGACTCCACTTGTTACTGGCCTCTTTGTAGAAGTGGACTTCCCAATTCTAACTTCCTGGGCCCTGTGAGCCAGTTGGCTATCCACTGGGTGATATATGGGTTTCTACTTAACCTCTTGAGTCTGTCAATAATGCCCAAATGTAGTATTGTGTCAAATGCCTTGGACAGGTCAGGGTAGGTAGTATGAACCATTTTGCCCTCATCCATTTGCTTTGGTTCCCTTCACAAACACATCCACCAGGTTGAGAAGGCATAGCCTGCCCTTGAGGAAACTAAACTGCGCTGGGTCCAGTGTCTGGAGGTTTACTGTATCACTTATTACTTCCATGATAATTCTTTCCATGGCTTTACATCTAAGACTTGTGAGACTTATGTAAATGTAAACTTGTTAATATGGTTTGATTGCTTTTATATAAATGCAAGCTTGCCTATATCACAAATGATAATTCAATAAAGGTATTTAAAAAATTCAACCAATGTCATAAATGACTACTACTTTTAAGTCAAAGATGTCCTAGGAGAAGGATAACGCTAGCACTAGTAAAATACAACCGCATAAATCAGCATTTAACAATTCCAATAATGTTTTCATGCTGAAAATGCACTTGTTTCTCTGTGGAATATCTACTAAACTTAGGAGACTTAGAAAATAGGGAAATTCTACTTGGGACAACTTTCTTCCAATTTAAGAAATTCCCTTAACTCAAAAATAGTGAATGGCTTTAAAGTCTCTTCCAATGCAGGCTCATTAATAACAGGAGACAGCCTCAAGAACTAAATGAAAAAATCTCTATTTGCTAAAACAGATATAATTTTAATGGGTAATGAAGACAACCGGGTGCAGTTCTTTAATGAAAAAGATGTTTTCCAAATGAAATGCTGTTACTTTAATGTTTTTGTTAAAATATAAAGGAGAGAAGGGTTAAATAGTACAGCAATTAGAATTTTACTAAAGAGACAGATACATTGAGTTTAAGAACTGAATCTGGAGTTAGAGGGTTAGAATAGGAAATCAAAGTGGGCCCCCTAAGATCATTCTTTTTATGTGGAAAAAGGTGGTTACATATTTTTATTTTATTTATTGTACATTTGTTAACCGGGAAAAGTCCGACTGGATACATGTCCATTTTCAGCGGAGGCCCGGGGAGAAAAGCTCCAAAATAAAACATTTAACATGATGTATGCAGTAATATTAGCAATTTGACAACAATCAAAAGAAAAATGCAAAAAGGTTACAAATTTAAGAGAATGTTCTAAGTAAGGTACTATTTACAGGGGATGTTACATGCCTTAACATCCCCTCCACCACAACCAGGGCTCTGCTTGAAACCTGAATGTGACAGCAAAACAGCAAAGGATATTTGCAAGTCCCTCTCTGTGATCACAGATGGATACTAGATCTGATTCTGTTTATCCTTAAACTCATTTTTACTGACTGTACTGCTTCGGGGTAATCTAAACCCAACAACTGAGGCTCTGGATGAGTTGATTTCCACTGGCCTGAACAGATTAACCCAGACAAATGATGATGTATCCATTGAAAGAGGTAGGAATCTGATGGCAAGTTCACAGACTCATGTGGCTAAGAAAAGCGTGCAGAAAAGTAGGGTGATAAAAAGTGCACTGGAAAAAAAAGTCTGGGGAATGGTGGCAAGAAGTGCAGTGAATAAAACATCTAGGAGTAAGACGGGACCTCAAACATTTACACCAGAAAAAACTCTATGTGACCTAAAAGATAACAGTCAATAAACACCCCTGACAACAGTCAGTAGTAGAAATTCAGTCTTCTTTCGGCTGCTTCCATTAGGGGTCGCCACAGCAGATCATCTGTTTCCATTTCTTCCTGTCCTCTGCATCTTGCTCTGTCACACCAACCACTTGCATGTCCTTCTCTTACCACATCCATAAACCTTATCTTAGGCCTTCCTCTTTTCCTGTTACCTGGCAGCTTCATCCTTCACATCTTTTTCCCAATATACTCTGCATCCCTCCTCAGCACAAGTCCAAACCAATGTAATCTTGCCTCTCTGGCTTTGTCTCCAAACCTTCCAACCTGGGCTGACCCTCTAATATACTTATTCCTAATCCTGTCCACCCTCATCACACCCAGTGAAATCTTAACATCTTTAACTCTGCCATGTCCAGCTCTGACTCCTGCCTTTTTGTCAGTGCCACTGTCTTCAACCCATATAACATAGCTGGTCTCACGACCCTTTTGTAGACCTTCCATTTCACTCTTACTGGTACTCGTGTCACAAATCACTCCTGACACTCTTCTCCAACCACTCCATCCTGCCTGTGCCTGTACTCTCTTCTTCACCTCTCTTCCACACTCACCATTACTCTGAACTATTGGTCGAAAATATTTAAATTCCTCTACCTTCACCACCTCAACTTCCTGCATCCTCACCATTCCTCTATCCTCCCTCTCATTCACACACATATTCTGTCTTAGTCCTGCTGACCTTCATTCCTCTTCTCTCTAGAGCACATCTCCACCTCTCCTCTCCTCCACCTGTTCCCTACTCTCACTACAGATCACAATGTCATCTGCAAATATCATAGTCCACAGGGACTCCTGTCTGATCTCTTCTGTCAACCTGTCCATCACCATTGCAAATAAGAAAGGGCTCAGAGCTGATCCTTGATTTAATCCCACCTCCATCATAAACGCATCCGTCACTCCCACCGCAGACCTCATTGCTGTCAAACTACCATTGTACATATCCTGTACCACTCATACATACTTCTCTGACACTCCTGACTTCCTCACACAATATACCACAACTCCTCTCTAGGCACCCTGTCATATGCTTTCTCTAAGTCCACAAAGACGCAAAGCAACTCCTCCTGACCTTCTCTGCACTTCTCCATCAACACTCTCAGAGCAAATATTGCATCTGTAGTGCTCTTTCCAGGCATGAAACCATACTGCTGATCACTAATCATCACCTCCCTTCTTAACCTGGCTTCCACTACTCTTTCTCATAACTTCATGCTGTGACTGATCAATTTAATCCCTCTGTAATTACTACAGCTCTGCACATCACCCTTAATCTTAAAAATCGGTACCAAAACATTTTTTTGTCGTTCCTCAGGCATACTCTCACTTTCCAAGAATTCATTAAAATATCTAGTTAAAATCTCCACTGCCATTTCACCTAAACACCTCCATGCTTCCATAGGTATGTCATCTAGACCAACAGCCTTTCCATTCTTCATACTCTTCATTGCTATTCCTACTTCCTCCTTGCTAATCCACTGCACCTCATGATTCACTATCACACACCATCCAACCTTCTTCTCCCTCTTATTCTCTTCATTCATCAGACCCTCAAAGTACTCTTTCCATCTGCTCAACACACACTGCTCGCTTGTGAGTACGTTTCCCTCATTATCCTTTACCACCCTTACCTGCTGCACATCTTCATTAGCTCGGTCCCTCTGTCTAACCAATCGGTACAGGTCTTTTTCTCCCTCCTTAGTGTCCAACCTTTCATACAACTCTTCATACGCCTTATCCTTAGCCACCTCTCTTTTTGCCATGCACCTCATATCCTTATACTCCTGTCTATTTCTTCATCTCTCTGACAATCTCACTTCTTCTTCGCCACCCTCTTTCTCTGTATACTCTCAGTACTTCCTCATTTCACCATCAGGTCTCCATGTCCTCCTTCCTCTTCCCAGATGTCACACCAAGCACCTTTCTAGCCATCTCCCTTACTAGCTCTGCTGTAGTTATCCAACTATTCGGTAACTCTTCACTGCCACCCAGTGCCTGTCTTAACTCTTCCCTGAACTCCCTTCCATCTGGTCTCTTGCACACACAATACACAAACCTTCCTTCTGGCCATCATATCAGCTAGCTCTCTCCCGATACCAGTCATACTGCCAACATTCAAAGTTCCGAACTTCACTACCACAGTCCTAGCCTTTACCTGCCCTTAGGCATGCCTTCCCCAACAGTAGCCCAATTTCTGCCAGCACCCTGTTGGCCAACAGTATTGGTGGCGGTCATTGTTAACCCAGGCCTCAGAAGTAGAAATTCAGTACTGTAACTAACTTCTTTCATTTTTACCTTTACAGAGAAACACTTTGCTAATTACTGTATTTTCATTTTTACTAACTGTTCGCACACACACACACACCCACCCACATATATATATGATTTACCGTTGGTTGGTCGACTAACAAATATGTCGACATCCTGAAGATAAGCTACTCTGTTGAACAATAAAACTGACTACTTAGTACACATGAAGCGAGGAAGAAGCTCAGAGTATGCAACTATAAAACATTGTTTTTTGCAAGGGGGAAAGCTCCCCTGCACCCCCCTCTAATTATATACCAACTCTGAGACTGCACAATCCCCAGGGAAAAGGAATATTCCCATACTCAGAGACTGATTACAGATAGTCGACAAGTGCACCAGACCTACTTAACCAAATGTGGCTGATTAAACAGATATCAACCAAAACAATGGAACCCATGTACATATACACACACACATACATATATATATATATATATATATATATATATATATATATTTATATACATACACATATACAGTGCAATGAAAAAGGATTTGCCCCCTTCCTGAATTTCATTTTTTGCATGCTTGTCGCACTTAAATGTTTCAGATCAAACAAATTTAAATATTAGACAAAGATAAGCAAAAATGCAGTTAAGTGATTATTTTATTTATTAAGGTAAAAAAAACTATCCTAACCTACATGGTCCTATGTGAAAAAGTACTTGCCCCCCTTGTTAAATAATGGAGTAACTGTGGTTAATCACATTTTTGGGAAAGCAGAGTTCAATTTCACTAGCCACACCCAGGCCTGATTACTGCCAGAATCTAGAGATCACTTAAATAGAACCTGTGAAAGTGAAGTAGGCCAAAAGATCCCAAAAAGAAATGCATGCTGCCGCAATCTGAAGAAATTTCGGAACAGATGAGAAACAAAGTAACTGACATATATCAGTCTGGAAAAGGTTACAAAGCCATTTCTAAAGCTTTGGGACTCCTGCGAACCATGGTGAGAGCGATTATCCAGAAATGGAGAAAACATGGAACAGTGGTGAACCTTCCCAGGAGTGGCCGGCCTACAAAAATTACCACAAGAGCGCAGAGGTGACTCATCCAAGAGGTCACAAAAGAACCCAGAACAACATCTAGAGGACTGCAGGCCTCATTTTTCTCAGTTAAGGTCAGTGTTCATGACTCAACCATGAGAAAGAGACTAGGGAAAAATGGTATGCATGGCAGAGTTCCAAGGCGAAAACCACTGCTGTCCAAAAAGAACATAAAGGCTCTTCTCACTTTTGCCAAAAAACACCTTGATGATCCCCAAGACTTATGGGAAAATATTCTGTAGACTGACTACACAAAAACTGAACTTTTTGGGAAGTGTGCATCTAGTTACATCTGGCGTAACAGTAACAGAGCATTTCAGAAAGAGAAGATCATGCCAACAGTCAAACATGGTGGTGGTGGTAGTGTGATGGTCTGGTGCTGCTTCGTTGCTTCTGGACCTAGACAACTTGCTGTGGTTGATGGCACCATGAATTCTGCTCTCTACCAAAAAATCCTGAAGGAGAATCACTGACCATCAGTTCGTGACCTCAAGCTGAAGAGCAGTTGGGTTCTGCAGTAGGACAATGATCCAAAACACACCTACAAGTCCACTTCCGAATGGCTTAAAAAAACAAAATGAAGGTTTTGGAGTGGCCTAGTCAAAGTCCGGACTTGAACCCAATTAAGATGCTGTGGCATGACCTTAAAACGGCGGTTCATGTTTGGAAACCTTTCAATATGTCTGAATTAAAATAATTCTGAAAGGAAGAGTGGGCCAAAATTCCTCAACAGCGATGTGAAAGACTCATTGCTAGTTACTGCAAATGCTTGATTGCAGTTGTTGCTGCTAAGGGTGGAACAACCAGTTATTAGGTTAAGGGGGCAATTACTTTTTCACATAAGGCCATGTAGGTTTGGACAGTTATTTCCCTTAATAAAATCACTTAAAAACTGCATTTTATGTTTACTTGGGTTATCTTTGTTTAATATTTAAATTTGTTTGATGATCTGAAACATTTAAGTGTGACAAACATGAAGGGGCAAATACTTTTCCATTGCACTGTATGTGTGTTTGTATTTTTATATGGGTCTACTTTGTTTCGTTGAATTTCATTTCATGGAATTTCATTTCACCCCAACCACATCACTGAAAACTCATTTCAGTGAATCTCATTTCACTGAATTGAACTTAGTATATACAGTACTGTGTAGTCTCGCACATTGGGTTAGGTGGGGTGCACAGCCCCTCACCTTGTTTTGTATTCTATTTTGCCAAAAACGTCAAAACAATACATTTTAAACAATAGACATGTACAGTTACAACACCAAAGACTAACTCTATCCAGAACACAATATGCACTCAAACTAAGTGGGGGGCTGTGCCCCCCACACCACCCCTAACTATATATATATTAACTCCAGTATCGCACTACAGTGGTGAAAAGGGCATATACCTTTTACCTGACTTACAGTACTCTACACAGTGTCATATATACTAACTGCAGTTCAGTGAAATGAGTTTTCAATAATTTGAGTTTCCAGCGAAGTGGTCGGGGTGAAATGAAATTCAGAGAAATAAAATTCAAAGAAACAAAGTAGACCCAAAAGAAACAAAGTAGACCGATTTACATATATATGTGTGTATATATATATATATATATATATATATATATACACACACATATATATATATATATATACACACATATATATATATATATATATATATATACACATATATATATATGTATCTATATATATATATATATATATATATATATGTATATATATATATATATATATGTATATGTATATATATATATATATGTATATATATAGATATATATATACACATATATATATATATGTATATATATATATATATATATATATATATATATATATATATATATATATATATATATATATATATATATATATATATATATATATATATATATACATACATATATATATATATATATATATATATATATATATACATATTAGATTTATACATACATATATATATATCTACATATATATATATATATATGGTTCTACCTGACTTCGACAGCGCAGAAGACCGACAACGGAACCGGAGCTCCAGAAGATCGACAATGAAGAAGACCGACGAATCGCGAGTGCCAGAACATCGACAATGCAGAAGACCGACACGGATGACAACACCAACGCCGAGGATGCCGACATGGGAAAAGGCTGTGAGTATGCGGTAGTGACGGACGTTAGAGGCAGGTAAGTGTGGAGATTGACGGTCTGTGGGGATAGGGGTGGGTTAAGTGAGTTAGGGTTAGGGAGCGATAGTGGGTTAAGTGAGTTAGGGTTAGGGAGCGATAGGGGTGGGTTAAGTGAGTTAGGTTAGGTTTATAGGGGTGGGTTAAGTGAGTTAGGGTTAGGAGCGATAGGGGTGGGTTAAGTGAGTTAGGGTTAGGGAGTTAAGTGAGTTAGGGTTAGGGCGGGTAGGTAAGTGTGCGATAGTGACGGACCTTAGGGTTAGGTAAGGTTTAGTGTGGGCGATTTTGGTGTGCTTGTGTTGTGTGTGGTTTGTGGAATGGGGATGTGTTTTGTTTTTAATTGTTGTTATTGTGGTGTGTGCAGTGTATGGGGTTTCGTGTTTGTGTACCGTCGGTTATTTCGTTGTCGGTTATGTGTGGTTTCGTGTTTATGGACTGTCGATGATGTGGTGTCGGTGATGTCGTTGTCGGTGTTGTGTGGTTTCGACTATGTCAGGTAGAACCATATATATATGGGTCTCCGGACCTCAAAGTGCTTTTTCTGAGATTGCGGTACAGTGAAGAATGGGATATTTGCCCTTTCCTCACTGTAGTGCAATCTCGAAGTTGGAATATAAATTTAGTGAGGGGTGTGGGGGGGCGCAGTCCCCCACAATAGGAAGTTCGAGGTCTGATACTTTCAATATTATGAGTGTTTGCATTTTGTGTGATTTGCTTGTATGATATAGACCCATATATATATATATATATATATATATATATATATATATATATATATATATATATATATATATATATATAAATATATATATATATATATATATATATATATATATATATATACACACACAGACACACACATATATATATATATATATATATATATATATATATATATATACATACACACACACACATACACACACACACACATATATATATATATATATATATATATATATACACACACACACATATACACACACACACACATAAATATATTTATATATATATATATATATATATATATATATATATATATATATATATATATATATATATATATACATACACACACATGCATATACACACACATGCATATACACACACACACACACACACACACACACACACACACACAAATGTATAAACTATTCTAGCCAGTCTTAATCCCTTGATTTAATAGTGCTCTAAATAAAAACACATGTTGACTAGTTCGAATGTAATTTGAGATCAGGAGTTAACTAGTAACCATACTGTTTTATTTTCAGTGTACAACAAAACTTAAATGGACCAGTGACTTCTACAGTCTACTTTAATAAACAGATGTACACAGTCTAGGTACTTTTTTCTGTGCTTATATCCTCCAAGCACAATCTCTATTACAGATTCCCATACAGCCCAGGTTGAAAATGGGGAGTTCGGATTATGATTTATATCACTTTGCTCCATATTTTTAATATCTGTAATCATCTTTCTTACCTCACTTACTGATGGTTTATATTTGGTTTTCCATCTTTTTTTAATTTTCTACTCATGGCTAAGAACACTAAAGATAACATTCCATTTTGTAACCTCATCTCCTTTTATCATCTCCTTCCAAAATCTTAATTATTTGTTTTCTTTCATTTGCCAAATACTTATTACACTTTTATGTATGTATCTTATTAATATGTATACTGAATCCTACTGGTGTTGCTCTATTTTTCCATGATCTAACTTACTTTAAAGATTTAACAGTTTATGTTACAAGACTGCATATATTCTCTTCATATTCTTTTCCTAAATCCTTCCAAATACAAGCTTGTAATCCTGCTGTGGCCCTGTTGGGCAATATGCAAACATTGCGCTTCAATATGAGTATATATTCTAAGAGCTGAATCAAATAAATTTATCTAAGCCGTGGCCTTACAGTACAACTCCAAATCTGGATATCCCAAAGCACTCTGTTCTCTTGTCAATGCAATTCTTTCCTTGTGCGCACTCTCACTTTTATTATCTCAAAAAACTTCCATACCTGATCTCTCAGTTGATAAATATACACCTGGCCTACATACATAACCAACAGGACTCACAACAATGTAATCAATTGTATCTTAATGTTGACTTGCATTAACTTACTTCCATAGTCATACCTTAACTTTTTATCTTTTTTGAGGAATTTCTTCACGTTTCTTTAGTTGCTTACCAAATTTCCAAGTAACTCATCTTGTCAAGATCCCACTAAAAGGGGAAGTTCTGTATCAAGTCACGTGTTGGGGCATAATTCATTACTAAAGCCTTAGATTCTGCTTCATTAACTTTACAACATCTCAGTCTATCAAATATAATTTTTATATCATGCTCCGCACTGGTGACATATTATGTTGTCCACAAAAATGACTATTTCTTCATTAATGTTTCTCCTTTTATAGTCCAATTGTATTTGATTGCCTTACGTCTCTCTAGCTAATGTCCCTAAAAACAAAGCAAAGAATGATGGGGAAAATGGACAAACCTTTCTATTTCCTCTTGTAAGGCTCAAAGATTTGCACAGCTCATCACCAAACTTCACCCTATCTTGAGCTCTTCAGACTTTAAATATTGACATCGTCCCTCTCTGTGGAAACCCAAATGCTACAAAAGATGTCAAATTCCTAACTCACACTGTCAAATGCCTTTTCAGCAACCAAAGCGATTAAAATGAATGTTATTTTTAATACTGTCAAATATTTGCTTGCCAAAAACAATTTCAGTTAAGGGTTGTACAAAAACAGACATGAAATATTTATTCACCATCTTTAAATCAACAGAGCTACACATACCTGAAGAGTCATGCATCTGAAGGCTCTGATCATGTTCATTTCTCTCCAAATGTAGACTGCTGCAGGTCAATGGCTCAGAAAGCTGCTTTGAAGTACTGCGAAAATATAATATTAAATTAAAATACTTGGAGCTGTACTGACACCAAAAACAATAACAACTCAAAATGAGGCACTCAGAAATACAGTATTCTAAGTGTAGATACCAAAATGCTTCTATCAGGCTCACAGTAGACTATCCCCTCTTCTGCTATCCCCTTTCCTGCAGAAGTCAAAATATCTTGCTCCTGTGGTTTTTGGGTGTGTGCACCATATATTAGGGTGGCAAGTCAAGCCTCTGAGCTCTCCAGCTCCAAACGTATGTAAATAAGTAAGCAAAACATGGAAAATGCAGAAACAAAAAGGATCACAAAATTACATACTTGAATGAGAGAGGAAAATCCATCCAAAATGATGGATGAAAAGGCAGAATAGGCACTGCAGGATGGCAAGAGGGTAATAAGCACCTAATGCAGGATACCTGAATATCAAGTGACACAGTGAGCAACATTACCCACTATACTGGAGTGGAGATATTCTAAAAGAATCCAAAAACAGTACCTTCACAGGAGGCTGAAAATTTGAAAATGCCAAAGGGCAAGAATGTAGAATGCAGATTCATGAAATTGTGATGTGCCAAAGGAGACTACACTGAAAATCACTGTCAGAGCAAACAATTTGCAAAGGTATAAGCCAATGATGAAAAGGCCATGGTACAAAGACCAGCAATGAATATTTGGTGATGATGAATTTCTGATATTCAGTGATGCAATTAGGCAGTTTCAAAGTGAATAAATCATTTTATTTGAAAAAGGAGTGCAAAATATTTAATTTCCTTAGCAGAAAATATTTTTTTCCACGTTTAAATTTTCTTTGACCATGCAGTCTAGACAATTACTATTCAAGCCTGACAGGAATGTTATACCACATGCAAATGACTGCCACCGGGTGCTGGTTAATGGATTAAATATGCACTGTAATTAACTAAATCTCCTAGGAAAATGTCATGAGACAGCGGCATTTTTTTCTGTGGACTGTTAGCTGCCTGACAAGAGACAATACAGTAGACAAACCACTTGGGCAAGGTTTGGATATCCATGGCAAAACTCTGTTTACATAGAGCAAAAGAGGCAACACTAGTCTATATTTTTAAACTCTTGCATCCACTTCCAGTAAGACCTTGGCTGGTTGTGCATCAGCAATGCACAACTGATTGTGTCCTATAGATTTGCAGTACTACTACTGCTCCCCTCCTAAAAAAAAAAAATCGACAGCTGAATGGACTGACTTACAGACAGTTCTGAAACCCATTTCAGGACAAGATATGGTTCAGTCTTGATTATGTGACAGGGTTTCTTAAAGTTAAGAGGCCACAACTCAATGAACACGAAGCAGACGTGATCTCCACCATGCACAGTCTTCCAAGACTGAAACTTCTGGTGCTGCAAAACCACCTTGAAGATAACGTGCAAAGGCTTTTTTGTTAACTACTTGCTTTTTGTTTCAATTATGCTATCATCATGGGCTTTCAGATTTGAAAAAAAAGTGTAATTTTTACATTAGTTACATCAGTGGAGCTATATTTATTACATTTAAAAACCTTTGAGTTTTTATGTACTGTATCCTGAGCAGCTGTGCAGTTACTTCTTGACTCAGTATCATCTAAAGGCATACACTAATGACGTCATGGGGTAGGGACAGTACATACTTTAATACCTTGAGGTATTCAATTGAAAGGACTCATTATGCTAGGAACAAATACTCTCATTCTACAACATTTTTACTTGAATCTTATTAAGTATTCTGAGCATAGCTTAAAAGTAAAGGAGGACTTGATGGAGAAGACGAGTCTGGCTGATGTACTCTGGTGAAGTAGCACCATCTGTAGTGTGGAACAGTCATCATATCTGCATTCTCTCCATCCAAGATGGTAGATGGGCTTGCAAGACCACTACCAACCAGGAACTTAAATCTACTCTTGAAAGCAGACTAATACAAGTCATCCGCACAGCAGCTTTGGTGGTGGTGGTGGTGGTGGTGCTGCTGGGGATGGCTCACACTACAGTAACTAACACATTGTGCATGATCCCAGGCTCTCAGTCTAATTAGTGAAACCTGCAGTAGAGTCCCACCTATATATGGAACTCAGTACTGCAGGCATTCTGGCTTCCCACTACTTCCTGCAGTTTAATTTCTCCAAGTATTTTGGGATTTCTAAAACCATGACTGGAATGGACCCTATTCCTAAGTCAAAGTATGATTAAACTCCAAGAAATTAGTACTGTTTAAGCCTTTGACATTAGCCAGAAGTGCTCTTTGCAGCAACCGCAATGTAATCAGAACTAACACTCCTTCTGCAATCCGTATGGAGTAACATACATCGTTAACATATCTGAATATGACTGTATATCATTTTTGAGACTAATTCTACTACTATTGGAACTGTCTGGGTATCCTTCTTCCACACTGGCCTCATTTTTTTCTGCCTGCAAATCTTGGCATTTTATGACTTTGTATCTGTCTGATACTATAATCAATGTATAGCAATTTCAATGATCACTGCTACTTTTGTCTTCTTTTCATAGACTACTATTATCCGTTTTTCTCATATCTATTTTTTGAACTGCAGGTAATGGATGATCGCATGTGAAATAAACTTGAAAATTTTCTATAATGCTTTGTAGCTCATGTTTGCAATGCTTCTGCTACTTCAATATTAAAATGTTTGCACAAATCCCAATGGAAAAGTCTTGGCACATTAATTATGCCTTTCAGTATATAGGCTTCTGCCATTAGTGTCACACCGAGCAACAACATGTGCAACTGTTTACAAACCTGCATTTGTATACTTCCCCATGTTCAATGGACTTTGCAAACTGTGTGTACACAGTCACTATCCTGAGCTGCCAATATTAACTTTTTCTCTTTTAGTC